>NC_091282.1:345196822-345543680 GCF_032444005.1 Ranitomeya imitator | reverse complement strand
CACCCACCTGTCCAGGCAAACAGCACTCGCACGGGTGCTTGCGCCAAGTGGTAACCACGGCCCAGTTGTGGGGAGTCAGACCATTTAGGGAGGTAGAAAAATGGCCTTTGGTGGACATTCAGCAGCTGCAAATGGAGGAATTGGAGCAGTCAGTAAGAGGAGGCCAAAAGCAAGACATTTTTCAAGCAAGCTACGTGTCAGCAGGGGAAGGTGGGGCAAAATAATTTGAAATCCATGATTGGTTCATTTTAATGAAGGTTAGATCATCAACATTTTGGGTAGCCAGACGAATCCTTTTTTCGGTCAGTATTGAACCAGCAGCACTGAAGACTCTTTCTGATAGCACACTAGCAGCTGGGCAAGCGAGCTCCTGTAATGCATATTCTGCCAATTCAGGCCAGGTGTCTATTTTTGATGCCCAGTAATCAAAGGGGAATGACCTGTGAGGGAGAACATCAATAAGGGAGGAAAAATAGTTTGTAACCTGTTATGAATAGGTAATTCAGATCCACAATGGACCTTGAAGTTCAGAGCACACAAAGTGACCTGAAAATAACCAAAAAACATAGGACGAGCTCTGAGACGTGGGAACTCTGCTGACCGCAATCCCTAATCCTATCACACCACACTAGAGGTAGCCGTGGATTGCGCCTAACGCTCCCTATGCAACTCGGCACAGCCTGAGAAACTAACTAGCCCTGAAGATAGAAAAATAAGCCTACCTTGCCTCAGAGAAATTCCCCAAAGGAAAAGGCAGCCCCCCACATATAATGACTGTGAGTAAAGATGAAAATACAAACACAGAGATGAAATAGATTTGGCAAAGTGAGGCCCCCAGGCCGACCAGGATGAGCCATATGAAAGGCACGAACAAGATCGGCACCATGGACTTCAGAGGCAAAGACCCAGGAATTATCTTCCTGACCATAACCCTTCCACTTAACCAGATACTGGAGTTTCCGTCTCGAAACACGAGAATCCAAAATCTTCTCCACAATATACTCCAACTCCCCCTCCACCAAAACCGGGGCAGGAGGATCAACAGATGGAACCATAGGTGCCACGTATCTCCGCAACAATGACCTATGGAATACGTTATGGATGGAAAAAGAATCTGGAAGGGTCAAACGAAAAGACACAGGATTAAGAACCTCAGAAATCCTATATGGACCAATGAAACGAGGTTTAAACTTAGGAGAGGAAACCTTCATAGGAATATAACGAGATGACAACCAAACCAAATCCCCAACACGAAGTCGGGGACCCACACAGCATCTGCGATTAGCGAAACGTTGAGCCTTCTCCTGGGACAAGGTCAAATTGTCCACTACATGAGTCCAAATCCGCTGCAACCTGTCCACCACAGTATCCACACCAGGACAGTCCGAAGACTCAACCTGCCCTGAAGAGAAACGAGGATGGAACCCAGAATTGCAGAAAAACGGCGAAACCAAGGTAGCCGAGCTGGCCCGATTATTAAGGGCGAACTCAGCCAACGGCAAAAAGGACACCCAATCATCCTGATCAGCAGAAACAAAACATCTCAGATATGTTTCCAAGGTCTGATTGGTTCGTTCAGTCTGGCCATTTGTCTGAGGATGGAAAGCCGAGGAAAAAGACAAATCAATGCCCATCCTAGCACAAAAGGCTCGCCAAAACCTCAAAACAGACTGGGAACCTCTGTCAGAAACGATGTTCTCTGGAATGCCATGCAAACGAACCACATGCTGGAAGAACAATGGCACCAAATCAGAGGAGGAAGGTAATTTAGACAAGAGCACCAAATGGACCATCTTAGAGAAGCGATCACAAACTACCCAAATGACCGACATTTTTTGAGAGACGGGGAGATCCGAAATAAAATCCATAGAGATATGTGTCCAAGGCCTCTTCGGGACCGGCAAGGGCAAAAGCAACCCACTGGCACGAGAACAGCAGGGCTTAGCCCGAGCACAAATCCCACAGGACTGCACAAAAGAACGCACATCCCGCGACAGAGACGGCCACCAAAAGGATCTAGCCACTAAATCTCTGGTACCAAAGATTCCAGGATGACCAGCCAACACCGAACAATGAACCTCAGAGATAACTTTATTCGTCCACCTATCAGGGACAAACAGTTTCTCCGCTGGGCAACGATCAGGTTTATTAGCCTGAAATTTTTGCAGCACCCGCCGCAAATCAGGGGAGATGGCAGACACAATTACTCCCTCTTTGAGAATACCCGCCGGCTCAGGCAAACCCGGAGAGTCGGGCACAAAACTCCTAGACAGGGCATCCGCCTTCACATTTTTAGAGCCCGGAAGGTACGAAACCACAAAGTCAAAACAGGAGAAAAACAGCGACCAACGAGCCTGTCTAGGATTCAACCGTTTGGCAGACTCGAGATAAGTCAAGTTCTTCTGATCAGTCAAGAGCACCACGCGATGCTTAGCTCCTTCAAGCCAATGACGCCACTCCTCGAATGCCCACTTCATGGCCAGCAACTCTCGATTGCCAACATCATAATTTCGCTCAGCAGGCAAAAATTTCCTGGAAAAGAAGGCGCATGGCTTCATCACCGAGCAATCAGAACCTCTTTGCGACAAAACAGCCCCCGCTCCAATTTCAGAAGCATCAACCTCGACCTGGAACGGAAGCGAAACATCTGGTTGACACAACACAGGGGCAGAAGAAAAACGACGCTTTAACTCTTGAAAAGCTTCCACAGCAGCAGAAGACCAATTGACCACATCTGCACCCTTCTTGGTCAAATCGGTCAATGGTTTAGCAATACTAGAAAAATTACAGATGAAGCGATGATAAAAATTAGCAAAGCCCAGGAACTTTTGCAGACTCTTCAGAGATGTCGGCTGAGTCCAATCATAAATGGCCTGGACCTTAACAGGGTCCATCTCGATAGTAGAAGGGGAAAAAATGAACCCCAAAAATGAAACCTTCTGAACACCAAAGAGACACTTTGATCCCTTCACAAACAAAGAATTAGCACGCAGGACCTGGAACACCATTCTGACCTGCTTCACATGAGACTCCCAATCATCCGAGAAGACCAAAATATCATCCAAGTATACAATCAGGAATTTATCCAGGTACTCTCGGAAGATGTCATGCATAAAGGACTGAAATACTGATGGAGCATTGGCAAGTCCGAATGGCATAACTAGGTACTCAAAATGGCCCTCGGGCGTATTAAATGCAGTTTTCCATTCATCGCCCCGTTTAATACGCACAAGATTATATGCACCACGAAGATCTATCTTGGTGAACCAACTAGCCCCCTTAATCCGAGCAAACAAATCAGATAGCAGCGGCAAAGGGTACTGAAATTTAACCGTGATTTTATTTAGAAGGTGGTAATCAATACAAGGTCTCAGCGAACCATCCTTCTTGGCCACAAAAAAGAACCCTGCTCCCAATGGCGATGACGACGGGCGAATATGACCTTTCTCCAAGGATTCTTTTACATAACTCCGCATAGCGGCGTGCTCAGGTACAGATAAATTAAACAGTCGACCCTTAGGAAACTTACTAAAAGGAATCAACTCGATAGCACAATCACAATCCCTATGCGGAGGTAGGGCATTGGACTTGGACTCATCGAATACATCCCGGTAATCAGACAAGAACTCTGGGACCTCAGAAGGGGTGGATGATGAGATAGACAGAAATGGAACATCACCATGTACCCCCTGACAACCCCAGCTGGACACAGACATTGATTTCCAATCTAATACTGGGTTATGTACTTGTAGCCATGGCAACCCCAACACGACCACATCATGCAGATTATGCAACACCAGAAAGCGAATATCCTCCTGGTGCGGAGGAGCCATGCACATGGTCAGCTGGGTCCAATACTGAGGCTTATTCTTGGCCAAAGGCGTAGCATCAATTCCTCTCAATGGAATAAGACACTGCAAGGGCTCCAAGACAAACCCACAGCGCCTAGCAAACTCCAAGTCCATCAAATTCAGGGCAGCGCCTGAATCCACAAATGCCATGACAGAATAGGAAGACAAAGAGCAGATCAAAATAACGGACAAAAGAAATTTCGACTGTACCGTACCAATGGTGGCAGACTTAGCGAACCGCTTAATGCGCTTAGGACAATCGGAGATAGCATGAGTGGAATCACCACAGTAGAAACACAGCCCATTCTGACGTCTGTGTTCTTGCCTTTCAGCTCTGGTCAAAGTCCTATCGCACTGCATAGGCTCAGGTTCACGCTCAGATAATACCGCCAAATGGTGCACAGATTTACGCTCACGCAAGCGTCGACCGATCTGAATGGCCAAAGACATAGACTCATTCAGACCAGCAGGCATAGGAAATCCCTCCATGACATCCTTAAGGGCTTCAGAGAGACCCTTTCTGAAAATAGCTGCCAGCGCACATTCATTCCATTGAGTGAGCACGGACCACTTTCTAAACTTCTGACAATAAATCTCTATCTCATCCTGACCCTGACACAGAGCCAGCAAATTTTTCTCTGCCTGATCCACTGAATTAGGTTCATCGTACAGTAATCCGAGCGCCAGAAAAAACGCATCAATATTACATAATGCAGGATCTCCTGGCGCAAGGGAAAATGCCCAGTCTTGAGGGTCGCCACGTAATAAAGAAATAATGATCTTAACTTGTTGAACTGGGTCACCAGAGGTGCGAGGTTTTAATGCCAGAAACAGTTTGCAATTATTTTTGAAACTCAGAAATTTAGCTCTATCTCCAGAAAACAAATCAGGAATAGGAATTCTTGGTTCTAACATAGAATTCTGAGCCACAAAGTCTTGAATATTTTGTACTCTTGCAGTGAGATGATCCACACATGAAGACAGACATTTAATGTCCATCACTACACCTGTGTCCTGAACCACCCAAATGTCTAGGGGAAAAAAAAAAGGCAAAACACAGTGCAAAGAAAAAAAAAATGGTCTCAGAACTTCTTTTTTCCCTCTATTGAGAAGCATAGTAACATAGTAACATAGTAACATAGTTAGTAAGGCCGAAAAAAGACATTTGTCCATCCAGTTCAGCCTATATTCCATCATAATAAATCCCCAGATCTACGTCCTTCTACAGAACCTAATAATTGTATGATACAATATTGTTCTGCTCCAGGAAGACATCCAGGCCTCTCTTGAACCCCTCGACTGAGTTCGCCATCACCACCTCCTCAGGCAAGCAATTCCAGATTCTCACTGCCCTAACAGTAAAGAATCCTCTTCTATGTTGGTGGAAAAACCTTCTCTCCTCCAGACGCAAAGAATGCCCCCTTGTGCCCGTCACCTTCCTTGGTATAAACAGATCCTCAGCGAGATATTTGTATTGTCCCCTTATATACTTATACATGGTTATTAGATCGCCCCTCAGTCGTCTTTTTTCTAGACTAAATAATCCTAATTTCGCTAATCTATCTGGGTATTGTAGTTCTCCCATCCCCTTTATTAATTTTGTTGCCCTCCTTTGTACTCTCTCTAGTTCCATTATATCCTTCCTGAGCACCGGTGCCCAAAACTGGACACAGTACTCCATGTGCGGTCTAACTAGGGATTTGTACAGAGGCAGTATAATGCTCTCATCATGTGTATCCAGACCTCTTTTAATGCACCCCATGATCCTGTTTGCCTTGGCAGCTGCTGTCTGGCACTGGCTGCTCCAGGTAAGTTTATCATTAACTAGGATCCCCAAGTCCTTCTCCCTGTCAGATTTACCCAGTGGTTTCCCGTTCAGTGTGTAATGGTGATATTGATTCCCTCTTTCCATGTGTATAACCTTACATTTATCATTGTTAAACCTCATCTGCCACCTTTCAGCCCAAGTTTCCAACTTATCCAGATCCATCTGTAGCAGAATACTATCTTCTCTTGTATTAACTGCTTTACATAGTTTTGTATCATCTGCAAATATCGATATTTTACTGTGTAAACCTTCTACCAGATCATTAATGAATATGTTGAAGAGAACAGGTCCCAATACTGACCCCTGCGGTACCCCACTGGTTACAGCGACCCAGTTAGAGACTATACCATTTATAACCACCCTCTGCTTTCTATCACTAAGCCAGTTACTAACCCATTTACACACATTTTCCCCCAGACCAAGCATTCTCATTTTGTGTACCAACCTCTTGTGCGGCACGGTATCAAACGCTTTGGAAAAATCGAGATATACCACGTCCAATGACTCACCGTGGTCCAGTCCATAGCTTACCTCTTCATAAAAACTGATTAGATTGGTTTGACAGGAGCGATTTCTCATAAACCCATGCTGATATGGAGTTAAACAGTTATTCTCATTGAGATAATCCAGAATAACATCCCTCAGAAACCCTTCAAATATTTTACCAACAATAGAGGTTAGACTTACTGGCCTATAATTTCCAGGTTCACTTTTAGAGCCCTTTTTGAATATTGGCACCACATTTGCTATGCGCCAGTCCTGCGGAACAGACCCTGTCGCTATAGAGTCACTAAAAATAAGAAATAATGGTTTATCTATTACATTACTTAGTTCTCTTAGTACTCGTGGGTGTATGCCATCCGGACCCGGAGATTTATCTATTTTAATCTTATTTAGCCGGTTTCGCACCTCTTCTTGGGTTAGATTGGTGACCCTTAATATAGGGTTTTCATTGTTTCTTGGGATTTCACCTAGCATTTCATTTTCCACCGTGAATACCGTGGAGAAGAAGGTGTTTAATATGTTAGCTTTTTCCTCGTCATCTACAACCATTCTTTCCTCACTATTTTTTAAGGGGCCTACATTTTCAGTTTTTATTCTTTTACTATTGATATAGTTGAAGAACAGTTTGGGATTAGTTTTACTCTCCTTAGCAATGTGCTTCTCTGTTTCCTTTTTGGCAGCTTTAATTAGTTTTTTAGATAAAGTATTTTTCTCCCTATAGTTTTTTAGAGCTTCAATGGTGCCATCCTGCTTTAGTAGTGCAAATGCTTTCTTTTTACTGTTAATTGCCTGTCTTACTTCTTTGTTTAGCCACATTGGGTTTTTCCTATTTCTAGTCCTTTTATTCCCACAAGGTATAAACCGCTTACACTGCCTATTTAGGATGTTCTTAAACATTTCCCATTTATTATCTGTATTCTCATTTCTGAGGATATTGTCCCAGTCTACCAGATTAAGGGCATCTCTAAGCTGGTCAAACTTTGCCTTCCTAAAGTTCAGTGTTTTTGTGACTCCCTGACAAGTCCCCCTAGTGAAAGACAGGTGAAACTGCACAATATTGTGGTCGCTATTTCCTAAATGCCCAACCACCTGCAGATTTGTTATTCTGTCAGGTCTATTAGATAGTATTAGGTCTAAAAGTGCTGCTCCTCTGGTTGGATTCTGCACCAATTGTGAAAGATAATTTTTCTTGGTTATTAGCAGAAACCTGTTGCCTTTATGGGTTTCACAGGTTTCTGTTTCCCAGTTAATATCCGGGTAGTTAAAGTCCCCCATAACCAGGACCTCATTATGGGTTGCAGCTTCATCTATCTGCTTTAGAAGTAGACTTTCCATGGTTTCTGTTATATTTGGGGGTTTGTAACAGACCCCAATGAGAATTTTGTTACCATTTTTCCCTCCATGAATTTCAACCCATATGGACTCGACATCCTCATTCCCTTCGCTAATATCCTCCCTTAAAGTGGACTTTAGACAAGACTTTACATAGAGACAAACCCCTCCTCCTCTCCGATTTTTACGATCCTTTCTAAACAGACTGTAACCCTGTAAGTTAACTGCCCAGTCATAGCTTTCATCTAACCATGTCTCGGTTATTCCCACTATGTCAAAGTTACCTGTAGATATTTCTGCTTCTAGTTCTTCCATCTTGTTTGTCAGGCTTCTGGCGTTTGCGAGCATGCAGTTTAGAGGATTTTGTTTTGTTCCAATCTCCTCACTGTGGATTGTTTTAGAAATGTTCTTACCTCCCTTCTGAGTATGTTTTCCTGGGTCTTCTTTGTTCGAGTCTAATGTTTTTCTTCCCGTCCCCTCTTCTTCTAGTTTAACGCCCTCCTGATGAGTGTAGCGAGTCTTCTGGCGAATGTGTGTTTCCCAGGTTTGTTGAGGTGTAGTCCGTCTCTGGCAAGGAGTCCATCATACCAGTAATTCACACCGTGGTCCAGGAATCCAAATCCTTGTTGTCTGCACCATCGTCTTAGCCAGTTGTTTGCATCAAGGATCCTGTTCCATCTCCTGGTGCCATGCCCGTCTACTGGAAGGATAGAAGAAAAAACTACTTGTGCATCCAGTTCCTTTACTTTCTTCCCCAACTCTTCAAAGTCCTTGCAGATTGTCGGTAGGTCCTTCCTTGCCGTGTCATTGGTGCCAACATGTATCAGAAGAAATGGGTGGACGTCCTTGGAGCTGAAGAGCTTTGGTATCCTATCGGTCACATCCTTGATCATCGCACCTGGAAGGCAGCATACTTCTCTTGCAGTTATGTCCGGTCTGCAGATGGCTGCTTCGGTGCCTCTCAGTAGTGAGTCTCCCACCACCACCACTCTTCGTTGCTTCTTGGCTGTACTTTTTGCTGTCACTTGTTGCTGTGTGCCCTTTTCTTTTTTGCTTGCTGGTATTGCTTCATTCTTAGGTGTGCCATCTTCATCCTCTACAAAGATTTGATATCGGTTCTTCAGTTGTGTGGTTGGTGATTTCTCCATGGTCTTCTTGCTTCTTTTGGTCACATGCTTCCACTCATCTGCTTTTGGAGGTTCTCTGACACTTTTTGCACCTTCTGTGACCAGTAGAGATGCTTCTGTTCTGTCTAGAAAGTCTTCATTCTCTTTGATGAGTTTCAAAGTTGCTATTCTTTCTTCCAGACCCCGCACCTTTTCTTCTAAAAGGGCCACTAGTCTACACTTCTGACAGGTGAAATTGGATTCTTCTTCTGGTCGATCTGTGAACATGTAGCACATGCTGCAGCTCACCATGTAGGTTGTCACATCTGCCATGTTGCTCCTAGATCTTGCTGACTTGCTGTGTGTTTTCCTTCTTGTGTAATCTACTCAGCCAAGCTCTCTTGCAATAATGTCCTACAGGCAAAAATTCGCGCGCCGTAAGGCGCGCGGTTTGATGATGCTTTCGAAGCAGCTGGTCCCGGCTGTACCCAACGATCTTCTAGCTTAGGGAGACTTCGCTTCTCCCAGAAGGCACCTGGAATATGCAAATTAGCCTCCTGAAGCTTGAATCCCTGGTTTGGTGATGCTTTCGAAGCAGCTGGTCCCGGCTGTACCCAACGATCTTCTAGCTTAGGGAGACTTCGCTTCTCCCAGAAGGCACCTGGAATATGCAAATTAGCCTCCTGAAGCTTGAATCCCTGGTTTGGTGATGCTTTCGAAGCAGCTGGTCCCGGCTGTACCCAACGATCTTCTAGCTTAGGGAGACTTCGCTTCTCCCAGAAGGCACCTGGAATATGCAAATTAGCCTCCTGAAGCTTGAATCCCTGGTTTGGTGATGCTTTCGAAGCAGCTGGTCCCGGCTGTACCCAACGATCTTCTAGCTTAGGGAGACTTCGCTTCTCCCAGAAGGCACCTGGAATATGCAAATTAGCCTCCTGAAGCTTGAATCCCTGGTTTGGTGATGCTTTCGAAGCAGCTGGTCCCGGCTGTACCCAACGATCTTCTAGCTTAGGGAGACTTCGCTTCTCCCAGAAGGCACCTGGAATATGCAAATTAGCCTCCTGAAGCTTGAATCCCTGGTTTGGTGATGCTTTCGAAGCAGCTGGTCCCGGCTGTACCCAACGATCTTCTAGCTTAGGGAGACTTCGCTTCTCCCAGAAGGCACCTGGAATATGCAAATTAGCCTCCTGAAGCTTGAATCCCTGGTTTGGTGATGCTTTCGAAGCAGCTGGTCCCGGCTGTACCCAACGATCTTCTAGCTTAGGGAGACTTCGCTTCTCCCAGAAGGCACCTGGAATATGCAAATTAGCCTCCTGAAGCTTGAATCCCTGGTTTGGTGATGCTTTCGAAGCAGCTGGTCCCGGCTGTACCCAACGATCTTCTAGCTTAGGGAGACTTCGCTTCTCCCAGAAGGCACCTGGAATATGCAAATTAGCCTCCTGAAGCTTGAATCCCTGGTTTGGTGATGCTTTCGAAGCAGCTGGTCCCGGCTGTACCCAACGATCTTCTAGCTTAGGGAGACTTCGCTTCTCCCAGAAGGCACCTGGAATATGCAAATTAGCCTCCTGAAGCTTGAATCCCTGGTTTGGTGATGCTTTCGAAGCAGCTGGTCCCGGCTGTACCCAACGATCTTCTAGCTTAGGGAGACTTCGCTTCTCCCAGAAGGCACCTGGAATATGCAAATTAGCCTCCTGAAGCTTGAATCCCTGGTTTGGTGATGCTTTCGAAGCAGCTGGTCCCGGCTGTACCCAACGATCTTCTAGCTTAGGGAGACTTCGCTTCTCCCAGAAGGCACCTGGAATATGCAAATTAGCCTCCTGAAGCTTGAATCCCTGGTTTGGTGATGCTTTCGAAGCAGCTGGTCCCGGCTGTACCCAACGATCTTCTAGCTTAGGGAGACTTCGCTTCTCCCAGAAGGCACCTGGAATATGCAAATTAGCCTCCTGAAGCTTGAATCCCTGGTTTGGTGATGCTTTCGAAGCAGCTGGTCCCGGCTGTACCCAACGATCTTCTAGCTTAGGGAGACTTCGCTTCTCCCAGAAGGCACCTGGAATATGCAAATTAGCCTCCTGAAGCTTGAATCCCTGGTTTGGTGATGCTTTCGAAGCAGCTGGTCCCGGCTGTACCCAACGATCTTCTAGCTTAGGGAGACTTCGCTTCTCCCAGAAGGCACCTGGAATATGCAAATTAGCCTCCTGAAGCTTGAATCCCTGGTTTGGTGATGCTTTCGAAGCAGCTGGTCCCGGCTGTACCCAACGATCTTCTAGCTTAGGGAGACTTCGCTTCTCCCAGAAGGCACCTGGAATATGCAAATTAGCCTCCTGAAGCTTGAATCCCTGGTTTGGTGATGCTTTCGAAGCAGCTGGTCCCGGCTGTACCCAACGATCTTCTAGCTTAGGGAGACTTCGCTTCTCCCAGAAGGCACCTGGAATATGCAAATTAGCCTCCTGAAGCTTGAATCCCTGGTTTGGTGATGCTTTCGAAGCAGCTGGTCCCGGCTGTACCCAACGATCTTCTAGCTTAGGGAGACTTCGCTTCTCCCAGAAGGCACCTGGAATATGCAAATTAGCCTCCTGAAGCTTGAATCCCTGGTTTGGTGATGCTTTCGAAGGCAGCTGGTCCCGGCTGTACCCAACGATCTTCTAGCTTAGGGAGACTTCGCTTCTCCCAGAAGGCACCTGGAATATGCAAATTAGCCTCCTGAAGCTTGAATCCCTGGTTTGGTGATGCTTTCGAAGCAGCTGGTCCCGGCTGTACCCAACGATCTTCTAGCTTAGGGAGACTTCGCTTCTCCCAGAAGGCACCTGGAATATGCAAATTAGCCTCCTGAAGCTTGAATCCCTGGTTTGGTGATGCTTTCGAAGCAGCTGGTCCCGGCTGTACCCAACGATCTTCTAGCTTAGGGAGACTTCGCTTCTCCCAGAAGGCACCTGGAATATGCAAATTAGCCTCCTGAAGCTTGAATCCCTGGTTTGGTGATGCTTTCGAAGCAGCTGGTCCCGGCTGTACCCAACGATCTTCTAGCTTAGGGAGACTTCGCTTCTCCCAGAAGGCACCTGGAATATGCAAATTAGCCTCCTGAAGCTTGAATCCCTGGTTTGGTGATGCTTTCGAAGCAGCTGGTCCCGGCTGTACCCAACGATCTTCTAGCTTAGGGAGACTTCGCTTCTCCCAGAAGGCACCTGGAATATGCAAATTAGCCTCCTGAAGCTTGAATCCCTGGTTTGGTGATGCTTTCGAAGCAGCTGGTCCCGGCTGTACCCAACGATCTTCTAGCTTAGGGAGACTTCGCTTCTCCCAGAAGGCACCTGGAATATGCAAATTAGCCTCCTGAAGCTTGAATCCCTGGTTTGGTGATGCTTTCGAAGCAGCTGGTCCCGGCTGTACCCAACGATCTTCTAGCTTAGGGAGACTTCGCTTCTCCCAGAAGGCACCTGGAATATGCAAATTAGCCTCCTGAAGCTTGAATCCCTGGTTTGGTGATGCTTTCGAAGCAGCTGGTCCCGGCTGTACCCAACGATCTTCTAGCTTAGGGAGACCTTTGCTTCTCCCAGAAGGCACCTGGAATATGCAAATTAGCCTCCTGAAGCTTGAATCCCTGGTTTGGTGATGCTTTCGAAGCAGCTGGTCCCGGCTGTACCCAACGATCTTCTAGCTTAGGGAGACTTCGCTTCTCCCAGAAGGGCACCTGGAATATGCAAATTAGCCTCCTGAAGCTTGAATCCCTGGTTTGGTGATGCTTTCGAAGCAGCTGGTCCCGGCTGTACCCAACGATCTTCTAGCTTAGGGAGACTTCGCTTCTCCCAGAAGGCACCTGGAATATGCAAATTAGCCTCCTGAAGCTTGAATCCCTGGTTTGGTGATGCTTTCGAAGCAGCTGGTCCCGGCTGTACCCAACGATCTTCTAGCTTAGGGAGACTTCGCTTCTCCAGAAGGCACCTGGAATATGCAAATTAGCCTCCTGAAGCTTGAATCCCTGGTTTGGTGATGCTTTCGAAGCAGCTGGTCCCGGCTGTACCCAACGATCTTCTAGCTTAGGGAGACTTCGCTTCTCCCAGAAGGCACCTGGAATATGCAAATTAGCCTCCTGAAGCTTGAATCCCTGGTTTGGTGATGCTTTCGAAGCAGCTGGTCCCGGCTGTACCCAACGATCTTCTAGCTTAGGGAGACTTCGCTTCTCCAGAAGGCACCTGGAATATGCAAATTAGCCTCCTGAAGCTTGAATCCCTGGTTTGGTGATGCTTTCGAAGCAGCTGGTCCCGGCTGTACCCAACGATCTTCTAGCTTAGGGAGACTTCGCTTCTCCCAGAAGGCACCTGGAATATGCAAATTAGCCTCCTGAAGCTTGAATCCCTGGTTTGGTGATGCTTTCGAAGCAGCTGGTCCCGGCTGTACCCAACGATCTTCTAGCTTAGGGAGACTTCGCTTCTCCCAGAAGGCACCTGGAATATGCAAATTAGCCTCCTGAAGCTTGAATCCCTGGTTTGGTGATGCTTTCGAAGCAGCTGGTCCCGGCTGTACCCAACGATCTTCTAGCTTAGGGAGACTTCGCTTCTCCCAGAAGGCACCTGGAATATGCAAATTAGCCTCCTGAAGCTTGAATCCCTGGTTTGGTGATGCTTTCGAAGCAGCTGGTCCCGGCTGTACCCAACGATCTTCTAGCTTAGGGAGACTTCGCTTCTCCCAGAAGGCACCTGGAATATGCAAATTAGCCTCCTGAAGCTTGAATCCCTGGTTTGGTGATGCTTTCGAAGCAGCTGGTCCCGGCTGTACCCAACGATCTTCTAGCTTAGGGAGACTTCGCTTCTCCCAGAAGGCACCTGGAATATGCAAATTAGCCTCCTGAAGCTTGAATCCCTGGTTTGGTGATGCTTTCGAAGCAGCTGGTCCCGGCTGTACCCAACGATCTTCTAGCTTAGGGAGACTTCGCTTCTCCCAGAAGGCACCTGGAATATGCAAATTAGCCTCCTGAAGCTTGAATCCCTGGTTTGGTGATGCTTTCGAAGCAGCTGGTCCCGGCTGTACCCAACGATCTTCTAGCTTAGGGAGACTTCGCTTCTCCCAGAAGGCACCTGGAATATGCAAATTAGCCTCCTGAAGCTTGAATCCCTGGTTTGGTGATGCTTTCGAAGCAGCTGGTCCCGGCTGTACCCAACGATCTTCTAGCTTAGGGAGACTTCGCTTCTCCCAGAAGGCACCTGGAATATGCAAATTAGCCTCCTGAAGCTTGAATCCCTGGTTTGGTGATGCTTTCGAAGCAGCTGGTCCCGGCTGTACCCAACGATCTTCTAGCTTAGGGAGACTTCGCTTCTCCCAGAAGGCACCTGGAATATGCAAATTAGCCTCCTGAAGCTTGAATCCCTGGTTTGGTGATGCTTTCGAAGCAGCTGGTCCCGGCTGTACCCAACGATCTTCTAGCTTAGGGAGACTTCGCTTCTCCCAGAAGGCACCTGGAATATGCAAATTAGCCTCCTGAAGCTTGAATCCCTGGTTTGGTGATGCTTTCGAAGCAGCTGGTCCCGGCTGTACCCAACGATCTTCTAGCTTAGGGAGACTTCGCTTCTCCCAGAAGGCACCTGGAATATGCAAATTAGCCTCCTGAAGCTTGAATCCCTGGTTTGGTGATGCTTTCGAAGCAGCTGGTCCCGGCTGTACCCAACGATCTTCTAGCTTAGGGAGACTTCGCTTCTCCCAGAAGGCACCTGGAATATGCAAATTAGCCTCCTGAAGCTTGAATCCCTGGTTTGGTGATGCTTTCGAAGCAGCTGGTCCCGGCTGTACCCAACGATCTTCTAGCTTAGGGAGACTTCGCTTCTCCCAGAAGGCACCTGGAATATGCAAATTAGCCTCCTGAAGCTTGAATCCCTGGTTTGGTGATGCTTTCGAAGCAGCTGGTCCCGGCTGTACCCAACGATCTTCTAGCTTAGGGAGACTTCGCTTCTCCCAGAAGGCACCTGGAATATGCAAATTAGCCTCCTGAAGCTTGAATCCCTGGTTTGGTGATGCTTTCGAAGCAGCTGGTCCCGGCTGTACCCAACGATCTTCTAGCTTAGGGAGACTTCGCTTCTCCCAGAAGGCACCTGGAATATGCAAATTAGCCTCCTGAAGCTTGAATCCCTGGTTTGGTGATGCTTTCGAAGCAGCTGGTCCCGGCTGTACCCAACGATCTTCTAGCTTAGGGAGACTTCGCTTCTCCCAGAAGGCACCTGGAATATGCAAATTAGCCTCCTGAAGCTTGAATCCCTGGTTTGGTGATGCTTTCGAAGCAGCTGGTCCCGGCTGTACCCAACGATCTTCTAGCTTAGGGAGACTTCGCTTCTCCCAGAAGGCACCTGGAATATGCAAATTAGCCTCCTGAAGCTTGAATCCCTGGTTTGGTGATGCTTTCGAAGCAGCTGGTCCCGGCTGTACCCAACGATCTTCTAGCTTAGGGAGACTTCGCTTCTCCCAGAAGGCACCTGGAATATGCAAATTAGCCTCCTGAAGCTTGAATCCCTGGTTTGGTGATGCTTTCGAAGCAGCTGGTCCCGGCTGTACCCAACGATCTTCTAGCTTAGGGAGACTTCGCTTCTCCCAGAAGGCACCTGGAATATGCAAATTAGCCTCCTGAAGCTTGAATCCCTGGTTTGGTGATGCTTTCGAAGCAGCTGGTCCCGGCTGTACCCAACGATCTTCTAGCTTAGGGAGACTTCGCTTCTCCCAGAAGGCACCTGGAATATGCAAATTAGCCTCCTGAAGCTTGAATCCCTGGTTTGGTGATGCTTTCGAAGCAGCTGGTCCCGGCTGTACCCAACGATCTTCTAGCTTAGGGAGACTTCGCTTCTCCCAGAAGGCACCTGGAATATGCAAATTAGCCTCCTGAAGCTTGAATCCCTGGTTTGGTGATGCTTTCGAAGCAGCTGGTCCCGGCTGTACCCAACGATCTTCTAGCTTAGGGAGACTTCGCTTCTCCCAGAAGGCACCTGGAATATGCAAATTAGCCTCCTGAAGCTTGAATCCCTGGTTTGGTGATGCTTTCGAAGCAGCTGGTCCCGGCTGTACCCAACGATCTTCTAGCTTAGGGAGACTTCGCTTCTCCCAGAAGGCACCTGGAATATGCAAATTAGCCTCCTGAAGCTTGAATCCCTGGTTTGGTGATGCTTTCGAAGCAGCTGGTCCCGGCTGTACCCAACGATCTTCTAGCTTAGGGAGACTTCGCTTCTCCCAGAAGGCACCTGGAATATGCAAATTAGCCTCCTGAAGCTTGAATCCCTGGTTTGGTGATGCTTTCGAAGCAGCTGGTCCCGGCTGTACCCAACGATCTTCTAGCTTAGGGAGACTTCGCTTCTCCCAGAAGGCACCTGGAA
The DNA here is from genome assembly GCF_032444005.1 of Ranitomeya imitator. NCBI lineage: Eukaryota > Metazoa > Chordata > Amphibia > Anura > Dendrobatidae > Ranitomeya > Ranitomeya imitator. The sequence goes on along the minus strand of NC_091282.1, from coordinate 345,527,713 downwards.
TATGCAAATTAGCCTCCTGAAGCTTGAATCCCTGGTTTGGTGATGCTTTCGAAGCAGCTGGTCCCGGCTGTACCCAACGATCTTCTAGCTTAGGGAGACTTCGCTTCTCCCAGAAGGCACCTGGAATATGCAAATTAGCCTCCTGAAGCTTGAATCCCTGGTTTGGTGATGCTTTCGAAGCAGCTGGTCCCGGCTGTACCCAACGATCTTCTAGCTTAGGGAGACTTCGCTTCTCCCAGAAGGCACCTGGAATATGCAAATTAGCCTCCTGAAGCTTGAATCCCTGGTTTGGTGATGCTTTCGAAGCAGCTGGTCCCGGCTGTACCCAACGATCTTCTAGCTTAGGGAGACTTCGCTTCTCCCAGAAGGCACCTGGAATATGCAAATTAGCCTCCTGAAGCTTGAATCCCTGGTTTGGTGATGCTTTCGAAGCAGCTGGTCCCGGCTGTACCCAACGATCTTCTAGCTTAGGGAGACTTCGCTTCTCCCAGAAGGCACCTGGAATATGCAAATTAGCCTCCTGAAGCTTGAATCCCTGGTTTGGTGATGCTTTCGAAGCAGCTGGTCCCGGCTGTACCCAACGATCTTCTAGCTTAGGGAGACTTCGCTTCTCCCAGAAGGCACCTGGAATATGCAAATTAGCCTCCTGAAGCTTGAATCCCTGGTTTGGTGATGCTTTCGAAGCAGCTGGTCCCGGCTGTACCCAACGATCTTCTAGCTTAGGGAGACTTCGCTTCTCCCAGAAGGCACCTGGAATATGCAAATGAGCCTCCTGAAGCTTGAATCCCTGGTTTGGTGATGCTTTCGAAGCAGCTGGTCCCGGCTGTACCCAACGATCTTCTAGCTTAGGGAGACTTCGCTTCTCCCAGAAGGCACCTGGAATATGCAAATTAGCCTCCTGAAGCTTGAATCCCTGGTTTGGTGATGCTTTCGAAGCAGCTGGTCCCGGCTGTACCCAACGATCTTCTAGCTTAGGGAGACTTCGCTTCTCCCAGAAGGCACCTGGAATATGCAAATTAGCCTCCTGAAGCTTGAATCCCTGGTTTAAGTACTTAATAAGTAACATTTCCCACATGTCTACTTTACGTCAGCACAATTTTGGAACCAACATTTTTTTTGGTTAGGGAGTTATAAGGGTTAAAAGTTGACCAGCAATTTCTCATTTTTACAACACCATTTATTTTTCGGGACCACATCACATTTGAAGTCACTTTGAGGGGTCTATATGATAGAAAATACCCAAGTGTAACACCATTCTAAAAACTGCACCCTTCAAGGTGCTCAAAACCACATTCAATAAGTTTATTAACCCTTCAGGTGTTTCACAGGAATTTTTGGAATGTTTACATAAAATTAACATTTAACTTTATTTCACAAAAAATTTACTTCCGCTCCAATTTGTTTTATTTTACCAAGGGTAACAGGAGAAATTGGACCTCAAAAGTTGTTGTACAATTTGTCCTGAGTACGCTGATACCCGATATGTGGGGGTAAAGCACTGTTTGGGCGCATGGCAGAGCTCGGAAGGGAAGGAGTGCCGTTTGACTTTTCAATGCAAAATTGACTGGAATTGAGATAGGACGCCATGTAGCATTTGGCGAGCCCCTGATGTGCCTAAACATTGAAACCCACCACAAGTGACACCATTTTGGAAAGTAGACCCCCTAGGGAACTTATCTAGATGTGTGGCGAGAACTTTGAACCCCCAAGTGTTTCATGACAGTTTATAACGCAGAGCCGTGAAAATGTGCCTAAACAGTGGAAACACCGCAATTCTAACCCTAATCATAACCCTAACCACACCCCTAACCCGAACACGCCCCTAACCCTAATCCCATCCATAGCCCTATCCCCAACACATCCCTAACCCCAACACATCCCTAACCCCAACACACCCCTAACCCTAATCCCAACCCTAACCACACCCCTAACGCCAACACACCCCTAACCCTAATCCCAACCATAACCCTAACCACACCCCTAACCCTGACACACCCCTAACCCTAATCCTAACCATAACCCTAACCACACCCCTAACCCTAACTTTAGCCCCAACCCTAACCCTAATGGGAAAATGGAAATAAATACATTTTTTAAATTTTATTAGTTTTCCCTAAGGGGGTGATGAAGGGGGGTTTGATTTACTATTTATAGTGGGGCTTTTTAGCGGATTTTTATGATTGGCAGCTGTCACACGCTAAAAGACGCTTTTTATTGCAAAAAATAGTTTTTGCGTCTCCACATTTTGAGAGCTATAATTTTTCCATATTTTGGTCCACAGACTCATGTGAGGTATTGTCTTTTGCGGGACAAGGTGACGTTTTTATTAGTACCATTTTCGGGCACGTAACTTTTTTATCTCTTTTTATTCCGATTTTGTGAGGCAGAATGACCAAAAACAAGCTGTTCATGAATTTCTTTTGGGGGGGCATTTGGGGAGGCGTTTGGTAAAATTGATAAAGCAGTTTTATTCTTCGGGTCAGTACGATTGCAGCGATATCTCATTTATTTTTTTTTATGCTTTGGCGCTTTTATATGATAAAAACTATTTTATATAAAAAAATAATTATTTTGCATCGCATTATTCTGAGGACTATAACTTTTTTTTATTTTTCCGCTGATGATGCTGTCTGGTGGCTCGTTTTTTGCGGGACAAGCTGACCTTTCCAGCGGTATCATGTTTTTTTATATCCGTCTTTTTGATCGTGTGTTATTTCACTTTTTGTTCGGCGGTATGATAATAAAGTGTTGTTTTTTGCCTCGTTTTTTTTTTTTTTTTTTTACAGTGTTTACTGAAGGGGTTAACTAGTGGGACAGTTTTATAGGTCAGGTCGTTACGGACGCAGCGATACTAAATATATGTACTTGTATTGTTTGTTTTTTTTATTTAGATAAAGAAATGTATTTATTGGAACAATATTTTTTTTCTTTATTTAGGATTTTTTTTTTTACACATGTAAAAAGAAATTTCTTTACTTTGTCCCAGGATGGGACATTATGCTATAGTGTCAGATCGCTGATCTGACACTTTGCAAAGCACTGTGTCAGATGAGCGATCTGACAAGCAATGCAGGAGGCTTGCCGGCACCTGCTCTGAGCAGGTGCTTGCGAGCCACCTCCTTGCAGGACCCGGAAGGAGCCCCGCGGCCATTTTGGATACAGGGCCTGCAGGGAGGAGACGCTCGGAACAATGCAATCACATCGCGTTGTTTCGAGGGTCTCAGGGAAGCACGCAGGGAGCCCCCTCCCTGCGCGATGCTTCCCTATGCCGCCAGAATGCTGTAATCATGTTTGATCGCAGTGTTCTGGGGGTTAATGTGCCAGGAGCAGTCAAGGACCGCACCTGGCACATAGTGCCGGATGTCAGCTGTGATAGTCAGCTGACACCCGGCCGCGCTCACGTTAGACGTACTATTCCCATCGGTGGTCATACGGGCCCATACCAACTCGATGGGATAGTACGTCTAATGTCAGAAAGGGGTTAAAAAAATGTACGAAAAATGCCCTCCACAAAAAAATTATAAAAAATCTTTAAAGAAAATGCAAATTTCATTTATTTTACTCACTTATATAGCGGCATTAATTCCGCAGCTTTCTACAGACCTTATCAGCACTGTCCCCATTGAAGCTCACGATCTAGATTCCCTATCAGTATGTCTTTGGAGTGTGGAAGGAAACCCCAGAACCCGGAGGAAACCCACTCAAACACGGGAAGAACATACAAACTCCTTGCAAATGTTGTCCTTGGTGGGACTTGAACCCAAGACCTCAGCGCTGCAAAGCAACAGTGCTGCTTCAGGATTAAAAAAACATTGATGATTGAAGTGGTTTCCACCTGATAAAATGTTATGTTGACTTTTCCCAAAGAATTACTTACTTAGAAGATGTGTACTCATCTGACTACATGTATTTGTAGTTTTGAAAAGTCATTATTCTATCTTGGATAAGAAAGAAAATAATTTTTTTTCAGTAGCGCTATTTGAAATGACCGACACCCTTACAGAAACTCAATTGATACCATTAAGGGCTCTTGCAGAAGACAGTAATAGCGGTCAGAGTCTGATTCAACAAAACATTCGGACTAATGTTATGCTATGGGGCCATGCACATGAGCGTTGTAAGGATTTTCTGGTGCCGGTGAAGTCTGATTTCCACAGACTGACAGAATGGAGAAAATACTTTTTTTCTCCATTTTCCCCTCATCTGCACCTGCCCGAAGTGTGGGTGGGTGGGTGCGTGACCATATGGTGACTAGACCTCCGAGTTCTCTCTCAATACATTTGACATACAATGGAGAATCATCACAGCGAACTGGAAGGATTTACAAGTCTGCAGTCACATAAAGTGACTGCAGACTCGTAGCCTAAGGCCAGACAACACCGTTAAGCTTAATTTTCACATTAATTAAGACAGCAATTTTTCAGTCAGAGAAAAACATATTGTATAAGTAAAGGAGTAGATGACATCATTCAGAGAGGAACATAACTGTATAAACAGGTTAAGGGGGAGGCGTTGAATTATTATGACAGATTCTTTAAAAGTTCAATGGGGTCTACATGTGTTCTGTTTTTCTGTTCCTACAATGGAATGCTAGATGTACTACAACTAGTGATGAGTGAATATACTCCTTAATCGAGATGTCTCGAGCATGCTCGGGTGTCCTCCGAGTATTTTTTAGTGCTCGTAGATTTAGTTTTCATCATCGCAGCTGAATGATTTACATCTGTTAGCCAGGCTGAGTACATGTGGGGATTCCCTAGCAACCAGGCAACCCCCACATGTACTTATGCTGGCTAACAGATGTAAATCATTCAGCGGCGGCGATGAAAACTACATCTCCGAGCATTAAAAAATACTCAGGGGTCACCCGAGCGTGCTCGGGAAATCTCGAGTAACGAGTATATTCGCTCATCACTAATTACAACATATATTTAGAAATAAAGTTCATGGGCACAAGTAATTATAATAATTACCCTGATCCATTAGTTTCTGCATTGCTGGAGCAGGAGGGCCTGATGGGCCAGGAGGGCCTCTTTCTCCAGGAGCACCTGCTGGACCATCCCTTCCTGGGGGTCCTGGGGCACCAGGAGGACCTAGTGGGTGACAATGTTAAGACTGTTGAAGATGATTTACAGGTTAATTAAATATCATGCACACTAATTTATATAGTCATTCCAAAAGAACACAAAATAGAAAGATATTTAGGAGGTAAAGTCAAAGAATTAAGACAAAGAAAAAAAATTAAGATCCCTGTCATACTATATGTGAATAAATACAGTAGGGTCATTTCAAACTATGGGAAGGACCTTTCAGGGCTTCTTCTTACATTTTGCACCATCTTAAACATCTAAAATACTCGTACACAGAAAACTATTGAGAAATTTCTGAGTCATGTGTAATATACCAGATTATCGAATTTATTCAGCTTTGTCATATAAATGTTTATCCTAAAGATACACCATGAATATTAGATAGGTGGGGGTCTGAATCTCAGGATATAGGCTTTGGCCTCTCCAAAATGCACAGACCTCAGCTCAGTATCAGAGCCAATCTCACTCTCTCTAAAGTACTCACCTTTCTCACACTCCACAGTGATGTCAAGCACACAATGTATGGGTACACAGTAACACCACTTACAGACAGGGGTGTAATGATCACAGTCACAGAGGGTGCGACAGGGCCAGAGTAGGAGGGAGGCCTGACGATTAAATGAATTGCGGACCCGCCAGGTCCTTACACTGCAATACATGCAGCCAGCGAATCAGAGGAGGACAGCTGATGTCAGTGAGTTCATCACAGACTGCGCATGGCAGTGATGTAAATGCCAAGAGTATGCAAGGCAGTCATCAAAGCAAAAGGTGGCTACTTTGAAGAAAATAGAATATAAGATATAATTTCAGTTGTTTCACACTTTTTTGTTAAATATATAATTCCACATGTGTTAATGCAGCGCCCCAGAGTCCTGGTCGTTGCAGTAATGTTGCTCTGCCACTAAGGGGAGTGATGTTATGTCTGATTGCACTAAAGGAGTTCACCTGACCAGGTATCACAGGCACACATTACACTTCACACTCCGGCCACCAGGGGGAGCAAGAGGCACTATGCACTAGGCCACTCTTCACACTCTGGTAAAACTGGGGGTTGGACAGGAAGTTAGGCAGAACACAGCCTGGGAGAGCTCCAGGGAGGACCTGTCAGAAGTGGAAACCTGGCAGGTACCTAGCAGAAAGGACAGATTGTTACAGAGCCGTGCCTGCACTACCTTGCGGCGGCATCCTAAGGAAGGACACGAAGTGAAGGATATTGTGGAGAAGTGAGAAACGAGATCACAGCACAAGGAGATATGTTGTGAATTCTGTTGTCAAGCTCCCTCCTGTGGTCGTGAATGGTACTTCGGTGAGTTCTGTCCGTGGGCTCCCTCTGGTGGCTGTCAGTGGAGCTGCTGCTTCTGAGGTTCCTTACACAGGTGACGTGGTTTATCCTTTGGTTGGCTTCTCTATTTAACTCCACTTAGATCGTTACTCCATGCCAGCTGTCAATGTTTCTGCATTGGTTCAGTTCGCTCTTGGATCTTTCTGGTGACCTGTCTACTCTAGCAGAAGCTAAGTTCCTGATTGTATCTAATTCGTTCATTGTTTTCTTGTCCAGCTGGATATCATGATTTTGTCTTGCTAGCTGGAAGCTCTGGGATGCAGAGTGGCATCTCCGCACCGTTAGTCGGTGCGGAGGTCTTTTTGCACACTCTGCGTGGTCTTTTGTAGTTTTTTGTGCTGAACGCAAAGCTACCTTTCCTATCCTCTGTCTATTTAGTAAGTCTGGCCTCCCTTTGCTGAAACCTGTTTCATTTCTGCGTTTGTGACTTTCATCTTTACTCACAGTCAATATATGTGGGGGGCTGCCTTTTCCCTTCGGGGAATTTCTCTGAGGCAAGGTAGGCTTTATTTTCTATCTCTAGGGCTAGCTAGCTCTTAGGCTGTGACGAGGCGCCTAGGGAGCGTCAGGAGCGCTCCACGGCTATTTCTAGTGTGTGTTATAGGATTAGGGATTGCGGTCAGCAGAGCTCCCACATCCCAGAGCTTGTCCTGTTTGAGTTTTATCTATCAGGTCATTCCTGGTGCTCCTAACCAACAGGTCATAACAGAGATAGACCAGTAGGAGTCGTGCCCCGAGATCGGCAACATCCTACTGAGGCGCGTAGCCGGTGGCCAGAATGCCGAGGAAGTAACAGACTTCAAGCATTACTTCAAACAGCGGCAGGACAGTTGATTACAGGTTGGCTGTCTACCTTACACCACCTAGACGGACATAGGAGGCAATCGTGGGAGAGGGGCATCTCTAGGGACCCAGAATAACTCCAGGCCTACCTGCCATATTATCTGGGGGATGGAGAGAGAGAAAAAACAGATACGACAGTTGTGAGGACTATCCCGTGGTGCTCAGCAGGGAAGGACTACAACACACAGGCGCTAGTTGGTAGACACTGATTTCCACCTGCAAAGGGAACTCTGGATGTGCCTTCGGACCGGCCGGACTCAGCCAGCCCTGTTAGCAGTGCTCTGGATTGCAGATCCCGAAGTCTTCAGTAAAAAGGTAAAGAGACTGCAACCCTGTGTCCTCGTTATTAACTGCGCCTCACATCATCGCCACCTACACTACTGGGAAGCCCTGGGGATATACTTCACCTGTGGGAAGGTATACCATCTAGCTGCCATTCCATCACCCCAGCGGACCCCTAAGCAGCGTCGGTCACCCTGACCGAATACCACAGGTGGCGTCACGAACCCTTGACAAACTTTCATCACCCTTTTATTGGACGCCCCTTAGCAGGGTCACGGACCGGGTCCAGCCACTGTGGCAATCCCAGCACCGAGACAGAGAGGACCGGTACCGAGTACCCCGCGGCCCTGCGTCTGGGGGCGCTCCAACTTGGCGTCACGAACAGGATGTACTTAAGCCTGAAGAATCAGGTCATGTGTGCCTTGGAACTGTGATTGAACTGAGGCTTATTGCAAAGACTGTGTATCGCTATTTGCTGCCAAAAATCTGCCATTGCCGCGCCATGTGGAGCGCGAGGGGAGGAGCCATAGCTTCGTGGGTGGAGCCGGCTGGAAAAGAGCGCGGAGCAGGAAGACACAGTGAGGTGCCGATCCTGGAAGAAGAACCCCGACCCTGATCCCGGAAGAAGAACCCCGACTCCAGCAGGTTAGCAGGGAGGAGGAAGAACGGCCATGTCGGATCCCAGAGGAGCGGAGGCGGCGGCCACAGTTGCAGACTCGGGAGCACTTCCAGATTCCATAGTAGACGCAGCCACGGGTCTGGTATCACCGCCGGATGCTGCGGGGCTTGCCGCTCCCATCAACCAGCCGGATAGTGCCGCAGTTACAACAGCCATAATGCCCTTCTCTATGCCGTACCTACCAGGAGCCGCCTGGCTCCCGCGATACTCTGGAGAATCCCATACGTTAACTGACTTTAAAGAGGGGATTTGTAGCCTGCTCGAGTTTTATCCCTTGACAGAGCCTCAGAAAGTTCATATGATAACCGGCCAACTCTTTGGAGCGGCATTGAAGGAAATGAAGTCCTGGCCCGTTGCGGATAAGAAAACTGCGCAACAGGTATTTGCAAAGCTTAAAACCACCTTTGACACCCACACCGCTACGGAAATTAAATTGACGTTCTATGGGTGCAAGCAGAGGCCGCAGGATAGCTTACGGGACTATGCCCTTAATCTTCAGGAGGTGCTGCGGGCCATCAAGCAAAGTGACCCAAACAGCATGCAAGATGTAGATAAACTCCTGAAGGAGCGGTTCATCGAGGGGCTCCGGTGCAGCAACCAAAGGGCCCAGCTACACTTCCTGACCATGCAGAATCCAGATCTGACTTTTGCGCAATTCAAAGATAAAGCCATCCAGGCACTACCAGAGCGACAGCCCAGCCGTGCCACACTTCCCAGGCGTCAAGCCCTCACGTACCACCAGGAGGTGGTGCCGGACGCACCCGTTTCCGCCAAGGCCGATGCCCAGATCCTGGAAGACGACTCTCTTGCAGGACTGCGCCTCCAGATACAGGAGCTGACCAAGAGCGTTGCTGCACTAGCCCGGACCGTCCAATCCCTACAGGAGGCCCCCAAGGAGAAGATCCAGTTGTCTTCCAGACCGGAAGATGTCCCCTGGCAGCGACCAAGGAGAGTTCCGTCGACCAGAGGCAGACAATCGCTTTCATCGGGATGGACAACCTATCTGCCGCCGCTGCCACCAGGTGGGCCATCTTGCAAGGTACTGTCAGTTAAACGAGCAACCCCTGGGGCAGAGGGCCAACCCCCAGGAGTAGAATGGTCAGGCCCGCAAAATTGAAGAGCCAAATACATTGGAGGGCGACCAGTTCTCCCCATCGTGATCGACGGTATCCCCATGAACGCTTTGCTGGACACCGGTTCCCAGGTGACAACTATGCCCTACATTCTTTATAGAAGTTATTGGGAGGACACCGACATTACCCGTGGCCCCGATGATAATTTTACCATAATAGCTAGTAACGGTCAGCCGCTGCCGCAAGTGGGGTATAAAGAGGTCACTATTAAGGAGGGGTGGGTAGAATTGGAGGCCCAGGGAATTGTCATTGTTGATATTGACCGACGTGAACGTAACCCCATGATGACCATCGGTACTAATGTCATAGAAAATTGTTTAGCAGAAGTTATTGTCTTGTTGCAGCAGGTAGCAGAGACAGCTAGTTACAGTGAACAACGTGCCTTGCAGAAAGAAATCAGAGCCCTAATGCGGAGACAGCAGGTGGAGCTGACTGGTGGTGAAATTGGCCGGGTCACAGTGAGTGATTCGAACCCCATTGCGATACCCCCCAGGAGTGAAATGTTAATATGGTGTCGGGCAGCCATAGGCCTCGGGGGTAAAGACTATCAGGCCCTGGTAGAACCTGTGTATTCAGATAATAGGCCTACCCTCCTGACAGCCAGAGGGGTGGTTGACGTCCGCAAGGGGAGGGTGCCAGTACGTGTCCTTAACTGTGGGGAGGAAGAAGTCCACCTAACCAAATATGTCACACTTGCCAAGCGGTGGCCGGAACGCCGAGGAAGTAACAGACTTCAAGCATTACTTCAAACAGCGGCAGGACAGTTGATTACAGGTTGGCTGTCTACCTTACATCACCTAGATGGACATAGGAGGCAATCGTGGGAGAGGGGCGTCTCTAGGGTCGCAGAATAACTCCAGGCCTACCTGTCATACGGGTGCGTCCTAGCCATATTATCTGGGAGACGGAGAGAGAGAAAGAACAGATACGAAAGTTGTGAGGACTATCCCGTGGTGCTCAGCAGGGAAGGACTACAACACACAGGCGCTAGTTGGTAGACACTGATTTCCACCTATAAATGGAACTCTGGATTTCCCTTGGACCGGCCGGACTCAGCCAGCCCTGTTAGCAGTGCTCTGGATTGCAGATCCCGGAGTCTTCAGTAAAAAGGTAAAGAGACTGCAACCCTGTGTCCTCGTTATTAACTGCGCCTCACATCATCGCCACCTACACTACTGGGAAGCCCTGGGGATATACTTCACCTGTGGGAAGGTATACCATCTAGCTGCCATTCCATCACCCCAGCGGACCCCTAAGCAGCGTCGGTCACCCTGACCGAATACCACAGGTGGCATCACGAACCCTTGACAAACTTTCATCACCCTTTCATTGGATGCCCCTTAGTAGGGTCACGGACCAGGTCCAGCCACCGTGACAACCCCAGCACCAAGACAGAGAGGACCAGTACCGAGTACCCCGCAGCCCTGTGTCTGGGGGCGCTCCATTACTTCATTGTTTTGATGCCTTCAGTGTGAATGTACAATTTTCGTAGTCATGAAAATACAGAAAAATCTTTAAATGAGAAGGTGTGTCCAAACTTTTGGTCTGTACTGTATACCATGATGGGGGACATATATACCACTATGGGGAAAATAAATACCAGGATGGGCCCAGGATGGGCCCAGAAGGGGGACATATATACTAGTATGGGAGACATAAATACCAGGATGGGTTGACATATAAAGCAAGATGGGCCCAGGATGGGGGACATATTTACCAGTATGGGGGACAAATATACCTAGAAGATCCAGTATGGTTACACTACTGCATAATGGGGAAGGGGTGGAAACACGTATGTCCTTATGGAATTTAAAACGCTACAAGAGCCCATGCATCTAACCAAATTTTGCATCGGGGCCCATCGGACTCTAGTTACTCCATCTGCCTGCAGGCACTGGCATAACGATCCTAGCACAAAAGCAATAGACTTTCTGACAGACGCTTCCTCCTACTGGATGACATCCAGAAATACTGACTAGGTGTCAACAACTAGCACACGAATGGTGACACTGTTGAGTGAATTCTTCACTAGATACTGCATACAACTGGTGCACTTGCAGCAAAATGGCTGTGTCTACCTCTGGCTCACTCTACATCTTACCTCCACGAACACTACTCTTTCCATAGTGCCTCAGTGAGTTGATATTCTATATTCACTGAAGATAGATTTTACAAAGGAACTGATAGTATTCAGGAGACAGAGGAGGCATTTTCCTGCAATAAAGTATATTACAAAATTTCTTATCTTCTTTACCTGTCTTATCAATTTCTGAATAAAAATAAAATTAATGCGATAGTTACTCTTCTTAGGGATCCTATCTATAGTTCTACATTGTAGACGGATATCCCATAAGCCTTTCCTATTTCCAAACTGCATAATCCTGATAACCTGTCCTGGTATTGTAATCCACCTAAACTCCTAATAATTTTGGTCGCTTTTCTCTGCACCCGCTCTAGTTCAGCTATGTCCTACTTATACACTGGAACCCAATATTATACACAGTACTTTAAATGTGGCCGCACTAATAACGTGTATAGAGGTAAAACTGTTTTTGTCCTGGCCATCTTTTCTTCCTTTACTACATCCCATGATTTATTTGCCTTAGCATCAGCTGCTTCGCACTGATCTCTAAAATTAAAGCACCACTGCCAACGATTTTTTTTATTGCACTGCTGGTGTGGTGCTTTGAATGTAATTCCCCTGTCTTATACTCACCTGCCACCGCCTTCAATGTTTTCCAGTGTCGCCCTAGTCGGTGTCCAGCAAAAAGTGACCCACTGGCAGTTCTGGTGTTTCATGGAGCGGCGCAGAGGTCATTTTTCAATACAAGTCTATAAGAGCCCCATTAAGGCTCTAATGGACATGCATTGAGAGCTTGTGATGTAGCCTGTAACATTTGGCCAGTCAGTAGCTGCACTCACAAGATGACGCCACCAGACCGGAGCGTTGCTGAAAAAAGGGGAACACGTTGGAGGGTGAGTATATGACTGGGGGCAGGGACTTACATTTAAAGCACCACACCGTCCCTGAAAAAAAAACAAAAAACGCTGGAGTAGTGCTTTCAGTTTGCTGGCCACAAATATACCAAAATCTTTATCAACCCAGTGTGTTACCATTTCATACATCATTGAACATTTTGTCTCCTCACCCCAAGTGAATGACCTTCCATTTATCTACATTAAACCTTAATTGCCATTTCTCCTCCCAAGCCACTTTACAACCCTTACAAAGTAATTTTGCCCCTATTGAAGCTCCTTAGTGTTCCACACACTAAGAAACCCTTTTCATGGCCCCCATAAAGTATGATGCCAATAAATATTCGCACCAAACACAGTGTGATATTACCAACGTGAATTCCTCCACAGTACCCTCCACATGCACAGTATGATGACCTACAGTAAACCTCACAAAGTATGATACCCCCACCGTGATGCAAACAGAGTATGATGGCTCCGCATAGTCCCCCATACTCAGTATGATGGCTCCCACACAGCTCTTCATACAGTATGATGGCCCTCCATACAGTATAGTGGCCCTCACACAACCCTCCACACTGTATAATAATAATTGTTTATTTCTATAGCGCCAACATATTCCGTAGCACTTTACATTGGCCTGCACTCATTTTATTGTGCCCCGTCACTAGCCCTCCAAACAGCATAAAGGCCCCGCATAGCATTCAGACTGTGTAATGGCCCCAGCAAAACCCTACACACAGTATAATGGATCCCACACCACCCTGAACACAGTATAATAAACCCCACACAGTCCTCCAAACAGTATAATTGGCTCTTACTCAGCCCTCCAAAGAGTATAATTGGACCCCAAACAGAATAATGGCCACCATACAGCCCTCTAATCAGTATAATGGCACCCACATCATGCTCCAAATAGTATGCTGGTCCCCCAAATAGCCCTCAAAATAGTGTGATATCCTACCCAAATATTATGATGGCCCCCACATGTCACTCTAAATATTATGATGGCCTCCACATAGCACTGCAAATTCCTTAATGCCGCTAAAAAGCAGTGCTGAGGAATAAGGGCCCATAACGGCCACCGTTAAAAGGCGTATTGGTGGTCGGTAAGGGGTTAAAGTCTGGCTGGTTTATTACAGCCTTTGTTTGGAACAAAGTAAAACATAAAGTAAACAGTCCATACAATAGTGTGGGTTTGCCCGCTTGGCTTAGACTCCAGCTTCTTAAGGTACCGTTACACTTAACGATTTACCAACGATCACGACCAGCGATACGACCTGGCCGTGATCGTTGGTAAGTCGTTGTGTGGTCGCTGGAGAGCTGTCCCGCAGACAGCTCTCCAGCGACCAACGACCAACGATGCCGAAGTCCCCGGGTAACCAGGGTAAACATCGGGTTACTAAGCGTAGGGCCCTGGTTACCATTGTAAATTTAAAAAAAAAAAACACTACATACTCACATTCCTGTGTCTGTCACGTCCCCCGGCGTCAGCTTCCCGCACTCACTGTGTCAGCGCCGGCCAGCCGTAAAGCAGAGCACAGCGGTGACGTCACCACTGTGCTTTACGGCCGGCGCTCACAGTCAGTGCGGGAAGCTGAAGGCGGGGGATGTGACAGACACCGGTATGTGAGTATGTACTGTTTTTTTTTAACTTTTACAATGGTAACCAGGGTAAATATCGGGTTACTAAGCGCGGCCCTGCGCTTAGTAACCCGATATTTACCCTGGTTACCAGTGAACACATCGCTGGATCGGCGTCACACACGCCGATTCAGCGATGACAGCGGGTGATCAGCGACCAAAAAAAAGGTCCTGATCATTCCCAGCGACCAACGATCTCCCAGCAGGGGCCTGATCGTTGGTCACTGTCACACAGAACGATTTCGTTAACGATATCGTTGCTACGTTACAAAAAGCAACGATATCGTTAAAGAAATCGTTATGCGTGACAGTACCTTTAGTCCTTTTGCAAAGCCACACAATCCAGGTCTGCAATCTCCATTCACAGAACCATGTGTCAAATAAACAGGTCCCATTCTACAATGTGAACCACACCCAGGGGTTGAGATATTGTGAGCAGCCTACCCACTCTAACTCTTTAGCTCCTCACAATTAGAGCTGGCCCTAACAAGGCCTATTAACCCCTCTTAGTACTATGTGTACTAGACTACAGCATTGCTCCAGGTTTATATCACAGAGGACCTGCATCTCTGTGATACATATCTCCCATTCACTATGGTTCCTGCACCAAACTTACAAGCGGACTTCTTTCCCCAAAGGTATCAATATACAGTAATCAGTATTACAACCATGTCTTTTCTTAATATTACAAAATTGTTCTGACAGGTTCTCTTTTTAAGGCTACATTTCCACGATGAGTATTTTATGCTGCAGATTTTGGCAGCATTTCTGCACCTGTTCGATAAATGAGGTTACTTAAATTTTTCATTGCATTTTCGTTTTTGAATGTGTTTTTTTACATGCGTTTCTATCTCATTTTTAACACTACGGTTTGTGCCTCTTTTTGGCATGTTATGTTTTGAATAAAGTTGCTTTGTTTGATACTTTATAGTATTTGGCTTTGACAAAACATTATTGATACAGTCATGTGCAGATATTTAGTGCGTTCAGCACGGCAGAACAGTTCTCAGATAACCATTAATAAACTCAAGTGATAGAAGCCAATGTGGGTAAGTGCGTGTATTTCTGCACATGTTGCTCATACTTACTATTTTGACATTTTTCTTGATATTTTCAGTTGCATATTATTAACATGTCTATCAATCCTGTGATTTCTATAATTGCCCAACTATTCCTTCTTGGTTTTGCAATTTCAATATTGAAGGATGCACATATCTGACTATTAACAGGTGGTTCAGTTATTGCTGAGGTAAGCAGGTCTAGGGTATGCACAGCCATGGCCAAAACTGTTGGCACCCTTGAAGTTGTTCCAGGAAATGAGGTATTTCTCCCAGGAAATTATTGCAATTACACGTTTTTTTTATACACGTTTATTTTATTGTATTGCAACAACAACAAAAAAACAGAAGAAAAGGCAAATTGGACATAATTTCTCACAAACCCCGGAATAAAATTATTGGCACCCTCAAGTTAATATTTGGTTCCACATCCTTTGGAATAAATAGCTGCAATCAATCGCTTCCTATAACCATCAACAATATTCTTATACTGTACCTCTCAACTGGAATTTTGGACCATTCTTCTTATGGAAACTGCTCATATTTTACAGGTGCCTTCTCCCAACAGCAATTTTAAGATCTCTACACAGGTGTTCTATGGGATTTAGATCCAGACTTCTTGCTGGCTACTTCAGAACTCTCGAGCACTTTCATTCCATCCATTTCTGGGTGCTTCTTCAAGTATGTTTGGGGTCATTATCCTGCTGGAAGACTTATGATCTAGGACGCAAACCCAGCTTTCTGATACTGGGCACTACAATGGGACCCAAATTCCTTTGGTTATCATCAGATTTCATGATGCCTTGCACACGGTCAAGGCATCCAGTGCCAGATGCAGCAAAACAACATCGAAACATCTTTGAACCTCCATCATATTTAACTGTAGGTACAGTGTTATTTTCTTTCTTTCATTCCATTTTTGATAAACAGTAGAATTATGTGCTTTACCAAAAAGCTTTATATACAGAGAGGAGCCAGAAGACCACAGCTTCTGATTTCTTTTACTCCTGCACTGATTAGAAGCACTTCATCTTCATATTAAACGGTGCAGGTTTCTTTTAGCAGTGCACGGATTAATCTGCTCAGTTGAGAGCTCCTGAAAACTGTTCTGCAGTAAGGCTCAGATGTTCACTTTTAGCCACTCCCATCTCCTATAAAATCTGTGCCCTGGCAAGCACTCATTGTCAGGGAAAGCTTATGCTGCATGGCTGGAGATTGCTGGTTATTATTTGGGTGAGTTTGGTGGATTTATCTGTTACTGTTGCTAGGTTTTGGGTGTGTGCTAATTCCCCTTCTTATCCTACTGTGGTTTTACCCCATCCTCCATTCCCCGGTGTTGTTTGTGTGAGTATATTTGTATGATTGATATTTTCCTTTATCCCTGTTCGTATTACCTTGTTAGTCTGGTTGGTGCATTATGGTACACTACTACTCCCCTTTTCCCTTGGTGGGGGAAGGGTACAGACTGAGGGCGGATTCACGAGCTAAGGCAAGGTACGTGGCCCTGGCGTCTTAACCATCATAAATAATCCGGGGAACAGGGCGAGCTAGGGAGCCCCTAGCACTATGAACAGGGAAGCATCCCTTGATCCTGGGACACCCAACAACAGAGCTAAGACATTAGTTCTGACCGAAATATTTTTTGATCCATTATGGATCCATTATGGATCCTATCACTGGTCTGTCAAGGCAACTGCAGCAAGTCAGCCTGGAGGTGGCAGATCTACGCACTATTGTTTTGTAGCACCTTAACACATCAGGTTTGGGGATCATGACACCCAGGCAACCTTTAGTGGAGCGCAAAATCACTTTGCCTGACAGGTTCTCTGGGGGGTGTGACAAATTTGTTGTTTTCAGGGAGGCCTGTAAGCTATACTTCAGGTTACTTCCTTGTTCCTCAGGAATGGAAGAGCAACAGGTGGAGATAATAATCTTTCTCCTTCAGAGTTACCCCCAAGCATGGTCTGTCATGATTCATTTTGGATTCGTGGCAGCTCTGGCTCCATTATAATTTAAAAGTACCTTTTTTTTCTTTCAGGCCAGCAAGAGTTAAATGTCAGTTTCCTTGCTAGCAGTTGCTTTGATTGTTCGTGAAGTTCGTGGTCCTGGTGCAGTATCCTCAGCTGCGTGCTGCTTTTCAGCGGGGACAGTGTTAAGTTCTATTTTACCTTTTTTTGTCTGTCTTGTTGTTGTCCCTCTCCCTGTGTTGTTCACCAACTGGGTCATTCCATATTAAGTGATCCAAATATGAATATTTTTTTTACCTGAAGTCTTTAGATTTATTTTTTTTGAAAAAGCGCAAATTTTGGCCTGGTATGGGTTTACATTTATTATCATATCTCGGGCTAAAATTAAGAAAAAGAGGTGGAAGAGGCATCATTTTTCTCAGAATTGTTGCGGCTTTTTATTTGATATGTCACACCACTATGTTTCTTTATATTTTGTTTTTCAGAAATCAAATTCAAAATTTTGGTGCGCAATTGTGAAAAAAAAAGTGTTTTAAAATTGTGAAAACATGAATGTGTGTAACTTGTGTTCTTATTTATTTTTACAGGGATTCAACTTGGGACCGATCAATTTTTTTTATTTCTTTTGAAGCCTTGAATTATATGTGAGTTTCTTCCTTTTTTCTTTTTAAATTACAACTTATTGAATTCAACATTTATATACAACAATAAAGAAACACAAAAAAACAAATAACGAAGTGCCAGAATAAATACATCTTAATCATCATATCACAACTTGCTCAGCATTTTCAACCTGAATCCATTGAACAAACCAAAAGAAAAAAGGTGATCATATCCTCAAGTGTGATTTTCTAAATACAGTCTCATCCCAGGTATATGTTAAAAACAAGATAAAAAGAAACAATATTTTTACCACCTATTTATACATGTAACAATTTTGTTTCTATTATATCACTAAACATGTCATTTATGAATTGTTTAAGAAGAATAGTACAGTAGTTAAATCCTCATTAGATAAAATATGAACTAATCAAACAATAGTAGGTTTTTACACTGGCCTTTTATCATCAATTTGTCCCTCCGAGTGGGAGAAATGTAATCTTGTCCATAAGCGCTTACTAGCAATGGCCATTTCCTTTTCCTTGTGTCAGAGTATGGACGGCCTGTCATGGTGCTCGGCTCCACCTCAGTTCATATCTGATTTTTGTTAACTTTTTAAAATGTCTGGTTTTCTTTGATACACAAAGGACGGCACTGGACCAGAAGAATGCAAAAAAAGTCAATTCTATTTCTTCATTTTTACAATCTTTGGAGAGTACAATAGCCAGCCACCAGCGCCGATCATATTCACAGGTCACTTAACCAGTTATGTCATCCATTGCCAATCTTGTGCCGCCTTCTACCACTCCATGGACTTCACTGTCTTTGCTGAATGAAAAAATTCTTCTTTTTATTTCTGTTTCACTACATGGAATGAAAGCGTGGCATTGCTGGTGATGGGTGAGTGATGGGTTCTGCTTCCTGCAACCGATGTTTTAACAAACTCTCCTCCTCTTTGTAGTCCTGGTTTGTACAATACATGAACTGGATGTTAAGAATATTTTTCTCACTCCATTTGAAAAGTTGCATGGGTGTTAAGATTTGGTCTATTGCAGCTAGCTCGAGCTGCTGGCCTGTCATCTGCTCTGCATTCACTGTCTACCCCTGTTCATTCTCAGGTTGAGCCCAAACAAAGCTTTCTCCTCTGTCCTCTCCTGCTTCTAAGCTGTAACAAAATAAAATAATACAGTAATATCTAAAAATCATGGATTATTTGGTAAATATAGACCCCGCACTTTTAGACCACAGGCTGCACAGATCTGAATTCAAAATTTTCAAATTGACACTGTAATAGTTTTATTTTTTTTAAATATGATCCCATCACGATCCCAACTTGTGTGTTGTACAGATGTGGCTAGGAGTATAGCAGGCACATGTGCATTTTGTGACATTTTTAAATTAAATGTTTTTTTGGAAATGCATTTTAAAATGTTGCGTTTGCGTAGGTAAAATATTAACAAAGATACTCCTGTGACATATCTCGTGAAAGCCTGTACAGTTCTGAGTAGAATGGTTTTAATTTTGTTTCTCTATCTTTTTTCTAGCCTGAGTTATGAGGAAAAATGTAAAGGTAGGCAACAATGAAATTCGCACTTTTTCCGAACTTTGAAAATCAAATAAAAAAAAATCTAGAATTTTTTCTTCACATTTTGCATTCTCTGACAAACTATTACCAAATAACAAAATCTCAAAAGAATTAAAAATATAGAGGTAAAAATCATTGGTTCACTTGACCCATCTGCAGTGGTGAAGCTAGTGTCCTTGCCAGCCAGTGCACTAGCCAGGAAATAGTGAGGAGACAAACAGGTTTAGGCATGAGACGGCGGTTGGGGGGAAAGACCCACTTAGGGCGTTAGGGGAGTTGAGGGACAGGCTCAGGTTGGAGCTCAGGAAGTGCCCCATCCCTTGTTCCCTACTGTGAGGTCCTTCCTCCTCCCATTCCATCCCGTTGTTTGGTGTAAGTTGTGTTGTCCCCTGGACTTAACCATATTACATAGTAACATAGTAACATAGTTAGTAAGGCCGAAAAAAGACATTTGTCCATCCAGTTCAGCCTATATTCCATCATAATAAATACCCAGATCTACGTCCTTCTACAGAACCTAATAATTGTATGATACAATATTGTTCTGCTCCAGGAAGACATCCAGGCCTCTCTTGAACCCCTCGACTGAGTTCGCCATCACCACCTCCTCAGGCAAGCAATTCCAGATTCTCACTGCCCTAACAGTAAAGAATCCTCTTGGTTTGTGGCATTATCACCGACCCGTACATTTTTCTGGTAAACCCATGGCTCATGCTGAGGCCTTTGCTCACCTGATCCAGTCCCTCATGGATGAGGTTTCAGAGTTACAGACTCAGGTAGTGCAGCAGTTTTAGCAGTTTTTAGATTTTCTGGAGGGAGAGATAAATTTATCGTCTTTAAAGAAGCCTGTAAATTGTGCTTTAGACTTTGCTCTTGTTCTTCAGGGACTGAGGAACAGCGTGAGGGGATTATTGTCTTCCTTCTCAAGGGTGATCCCCAATCCTGGGCCTTCTCCCTGCTGACTGATTCACCATCTTTGCGATCGGTGGACAAGTTTTTTGCGGCATTGGCGCTGGTATTTTGGGATCCTGATGTCATCTCCCTGGCTGAGTCTAGACTCCATAAAATGAAGCAGGGGGACCTGCCAGCTGAGTACTGCTCAGAGTTTCGGAGATGTGCCACTGACACGCAGTGGAATGACCCTGGTCTTAGGAGCCATTTCTGTCAGGGTCTGTCAGCTAGGCTTCAGGATACCCTGGTGCAGTATGCTACTCCTGGGTCATTGGAGGCCACCATGGCTCTTGCTATCCAGGTAGACAGATGCCTCAGGGAGAGACATACACCAAATCTGCCCCCTATTGTTCTTTCCAGGGAGTAGGACACACTTGTGCAGACGTACGAACCCATGCAGGTGGGAGGATCCTCCTTTTAAAATAGGTTGCCTGACTGATCATTACGTCAATGTCTGTCCAGCTCGTGCCAAAATTTGTACTCCATCTCAAAAGCTGCAGTCCCCTGGTCGTGTGGAGGGAGACAAGCAAGGTATGTACATTTACTCCTTCTTTACGTCTCAGTGTACCAACCCAGCAGAAGTGGTGGTTGGTCAGGAGACTGAGACTATGCCGGTGCTTGTGAATACTGGAGCTGGAGTCAATTTCGTGGATTCTTTGTTCAGACCCATGGTCTGATTGGTAGGATGCTGACGAGACCCATGACTGTTTGGGCAATTGTCTCTGTTCCTCTCAGCCAGGGGAGTGTGACCCAAGCCGTAGATAATATTAACCTGCGTATAGTGCAGGGTATGTCATCTCCCATCGTCTTAGGCCTTCCCTAGTTGAAGAGACACAACCCGGTCATAAATTGGCGGTCCAGGGAAGTAGTCAGTTGAGACCAGTCTTGTAAGGACTACTGCCTAGGAGTAATCAGGGGATGGTGGTGGTTCCTTCTGTGCATAGCGAGGGTATGATTTTGGTGATACAGGGGGATGCCTCTGTTGTCTGTTCCTCAACGAGTACACCATCTTTTGGCAAACGCATGCGTGGAAATAAACGTCCAGGTCCAGACCTGTGTGAGAATGAATACGTGTGGGTGTCCACCAAAAACATCAGGTGGAAGTATGCATCTGGGCCCTGGAGTTCTAGGGTGAAGGGGCTGTATCGGGTGTCGGCCATTCTTAGCCTCATATTCC
Source organism: Ranitomeya imitator (assembly GCF_032444005.1). Classification (NCBI taxonomy): domain Eukaryota; kingdom Metazoa; phylum Chordata; class Amphibia; order Anura; family Dendrobatidae; genus Ranitomeya; species Ranitomeya imitator. Next base: position 345,506,386 of record NC_091282.1, on the reverse strand, counting down.
CCATTTTCCACAGGTCAGCGCTCTTGAGATTTGTGGTGCCTCCGGAGCCTACATTATTGCCATCTCTATTGGGTTGCGTTTGTCGAACCTTGAGGATCAGGTGACTGCGGAGGTGAATCCTAGTGGGTGGAGATGTAATTTCTGGTGAAGTCCGGTGTTGAGGGTCCAGAGGTCCCTAGTTGAAAGGGGGGTACTGTCAAGATTCATGTTGGAATCGTGGAAGCTCTGGCTCTGCTATAATTTAAATGTAGCTTTTTTTCCTTTCAGGCCAGCATGGGTTAAATGTCAGTTTCCTTGCTGGCAGCTGCTTTGATTGCTAGTCAGCTGATGTGGGTGGTGACCACTTCTACCATCCTTTAAAAAGTCACATAACGCATCAGCAGACTGTTGGTGACAGAGTAATCTATGTTGACCAAGCCTGGATTAAAGAGCTCTCTGGTTGCAGTGGTGCTTTTGCTGTGTTCATGGAGTTCATGGTCCTGGTGCTGTATCCTCTGCTGTGTGGTGCTTTCCAGCTGGGACAGTGTTAAGTTCTATTTTCCCTTTGTGTGTCTGTCTTGTTGTTGTCCCTCTCCCTGTGTTGTTCACCATCTACAGTGGTAGGGCTAGTGTCCTTGCCAGCCGTGCACTAGCCACGGAATAGTGAGGAGACAAACAGGGTTAAGGCACGAGATGGTGGCGGTGGGGAAGGACCCGCTTAGGGCGTTAGGGGAGTTTAGGGACAGGCAAAGGTTGGAGCTCAGGAGGTGCCCCATCCCTTGTTTCCTACTGTGAGGACCTCCCTCCCCCCCATTCCATCCCATTGCTTTGTGTAAGTTGTGTCGTCCGCTGGACTTAACCATTCGTGACATAGGCATTCTCTCTCCCGTCTGACTCCCAGTCGCTCCAGATAGTGGAAGAATTTTTTCTGGTGCTGTGTAATAATTATATGGGTACTACAGAATCTGATAGCATGGGATAAAGCCAGTCTGAGAGCAAAGTTGCAACAAAAGATGTATTTACTCAAAAACAGAAATGTAAACAGAACTAACAGATACTTCTGCAATTGTAACGAGGTCTCAGCTCTATATAGAAAGTCACAGCAAACAGAATAGCGAACAAAACATGGTACAGATATTCCTGCCATTGTAACGAGGTCCTCAGCTCTATATAGAAAATCACAGCAAACTGAGTAGCGGGGCGAGACCGCTAATGTGAACCAGTCCAGCAAGGAAATTATGTGGAAGCAAACAAGACACTAAAAGGAGGAAGTCCAATAAGGTTATATGTTGTGAATTCAGCTTTTGGGCTCCCTCCGGTGGTTGTAGAGGGTAATGCAGTTGTGCCTGGACTGCAGGAGTGGACAGGTGTATCTACTAATTGCAAAACTGACTGGGGTATATAGCTTTGCAGGATCCTTTAGTCAGTGCCAGTTGTCCATTGTTCTGGAAGGATTCACTTCCCTGCTGGTCTCTCCAGTTTGCTGTGCTTTTCTACAAAGATAAGTCCTGCCTTTGTTTTTGCTGTCCACCTGCTGTGGACCTTAAAGTTCTGTGCATTTTCATGTTTTTGTCTTGTCCAGCTTAGTCTGTGAAGGATTTTTTGCAGCCTAGCTATTTCTCTGGAGATGCAGATATACCCCCCATGTCTTTAGTCAGATGTGGTGATCCGTATTTTCTGCGGTGGATATTTTCTAGTGTTTTTATACTGACCGCATAGTACTCTGTTCTTTTCTTTCTTTTTAGCTAGTATGGCTTCCTATGCTAAAATCTGATTTCTTATCTGCGTATGTTATTTCCCTCTCCTCTCACAGTCAATATTTGTGGGGGGGCTATCTATCCTTTGGGGATTTTCTCTGAGGCAAGATGTTTCCTGTTTCTGTCTTTAGGGGTAGTTAGATCTTAGGCTGTGCCGAGGGGTCTAGGGAGTGTTAGGTACCCCCCACGGTTACTTCTAGTTGCGCTGCTAGGTTCAGGGTTTGCGGTCAGTACAGGGACCACCTTCTCCAGAGTCCGTCTCATGCTGCTCCTAGGCCACCAGATCATAACAGTACAACTGGCCAACAATGAGTTAATTGCATCTCAGAAGAAGGGCGGGAAGCTTTTGAGCCTTTTTTTTTCCTTAGCCTGTTTGGTATTTTCCTTCCTCTTTACCTCTGGGTGGCTACGGAGTTTAGTATTAACATGAATGTTCAGGAGTTAGTTTCTCGGGTGGATCAGCTTGCTGCTAGGGTACAGGGTATTTCAGATTTCATTGTTCAAACTCCTGCCTTAGAACCTAAGATTCCCACTCCTGATTTATTCTTTGGTGACAGATCCAAATTTTTGAGTTTCAAAAATAACTGTAAACTGTTTTTTGCATTAAGACCCCGGTCTTCTGGTGATCCTATTCAGCAGGTTAAAATCATCATATCTCTGCTGCGTGGTGACCCACAGGATTGGGCATTTTCCCTGGAATCTGGCAATCCTGCTTTGCTTAATGTTGATTCGTTCTTTCAGGCATTGGGGTTGTTGTATGATGAGCCTAATTCAGTGGATCAGGCTGAGAAAATCTTGTTAGCCCTGTGTCAAGGTCAAGAAGCGGCAGAATTGTATTGCCAGAAATTTAGAAAATGGTCTGTACTGACTAAATGGAATGAGGATGCCTTGGCGGCAATTTTCAGAAAGGGTCTTTCTGAATCCGTTAAAGATGTTATGGTGGGGTTCCCCACGCCTGCTGGTCTGAGTGATTCTATGTCTCTGGCCATTCAGATTGATCGGCGCTTGCGCGAGCGCAGAGTTGTGCACACTGTGGCGTTGCCCTCTGAGCGGAGCCCTGAGCCTATGCAGTGTGATAGGATTTTGTCTAGAGCTGAACGTCAAACATTCAGGCGTCAGAATAGGTTGTGTTTTTACTGCGGCGATTCTGCTCATGTTATTTCTGATTGCCCTAAGCGTACTAAGAGAATCGCTAGTTCTGTTGCCATCAGTACTATACAACCTAAATTTCTGTTATCCGTGACCTTGATCTGCTCATTATCACCATTTTCTGTCATGGCATTTGTGGATTCAGGCGCCGCTCTGAACTTAATGGACTTAGAATTTGCCAGACGTTGTGGTTTTCCCCTGCAGCCTTTGCAGAACCCTATTCCTTTGAGGGGCATAGATGCTACACCTTTGGCTAAAAATAAACCTCAGCTGACACAGCTGACCATGCGCATGGCGCCAGCCCATCAGGAAGATTGTCGTTTTCAGGTGTTGCATAATTTGCATGATGATATTGTGCTGGGTTTTCCATGGTTGCAGCTACATAATCCGGTGTTAGATTGGAAATCCATGTCTGTGACTAGTTGGGGTTGTCAGGGGCTTCATGATCAGGTTCCTTTGATGTCAATTTCCTCTTCCCCCTCTTCTGAAGTTCCTGAGTTTTTGTCTGACTTCCAGGATGTATTCGATGAGCCCAAATCCAGTTCCCTTCCACCGCATAGGTGTTGGCATATGCAACAGATTAGAACTTATTATAAGTGAAAGGAGGACTTTATACTAACCAGACAGCAGATGGCGATAGTGTGTAAAGTTATGTACTTGCTGTAATGTGGGGAGGGAAGCTCTCGGTTGTTGGTTGTTTTCTTACTTTCTGTTTTGCTTTTCTTCATGAATGTGTTGTGTTCAGTGCACGGACTGTGTGACACTGAATTGTATCTCATGTTTATCCAGTATGAAGTAAATACTGTTTACTCAAGATATCTTGCTGATTGAAGCTCTTCTAAGTACAGCGGTGACTGCAAGAAGACACACTCTGCAACAATAGGGACTGTGATTGTGCTATTGACTTGATTCCAGGTTGTAAGTTCCCTAAGGGCCGACTTTTCAACCTGTCTGTGCCTGAACGTACCGCCATGCGAAGCTATATTAAGGAGTCTTTGAAGAAGGGGCATATTCGGCCATCTTCTTCACCGTTGGGAGCGGGGTTCTTATTTGTTGCCAAGAAGGATGGCTCCTTGAGACCCTGTATTGATTATCGCCTCTTGAATAAGATCACGGTTAAATTTCAATACCCCTTGCCTTTGCTTACTGATTTGTTTGCTAGGATTAAGGGGTCTAGCTGGTTTACTAAGATTGACCTTCGAGGGGCATATAATCTTATTCGTATTAAGCAGGGTGACGAATGGAAAACTGCATTTAATACGCCCGAAGGCCATTTTGAATACCTTGTGATGCCATTCGGACTCTCTAATGCCCCATCTGTGTTCCAATCCTTCATGCATGATATCTTTCGGAGTTATCTTGATAAATTCATGGTTGTATATTTGGATGATATTTTGATTTTTTCCAATGATTGGGAGTCTCATGTGAAACAGGTCAGGATGGTATTTCAGATCCTCCGTAATAATGCTTTATTTGTGAAGGGGTCAAAGTGCCTCTTTGGAGTGCAGAAGGTTTCTTTTTTGGGTTTAATTTTTTCTCCCTCATCTATAGAAATGGATCCGGTTAAGGTTCAGGCCATTCATGATTGGATTCAGCCCACATCTGTGAAGAGCCTTCAGAAATTCTTGGGCTTTGCTAATTTTTATCGTCGTTTCATTGCCAACTTCTCCAGTGTGGTTAAACCTCTAACCGATTTGACCAAGAAAGGCGCTGATGTGACGAATTGGTCCTCCGTGGCTGTTTCTGCCTTTCAGGAGCTTAAACGCCGATTTACTTCTGCCCCTGTGTTGCGTCAGCCAGATGTTTCTCTTCCATTTCAGGTTGAGGTTGACGCGTCTGAGATTGGGGCAGGGGCCGTTTTGTCTCAGAGGAATTCTGATGGTTCCTTGATGAAACCGTGTGCCTTCTTTTCTCAGAAGTTTTCGCCTGCGGAACGCAATTATGATGTCGGCAATCGGGAGTTGTTGGCTATGAAGTGGGTATTTGAGGAGTGGCGACATTGGCTTGAGGGGGCCAAGCATCGTATTGTGGTCCTGACCGATCATAAGAATCTGATTTACCTCAAGTCTGCCAAACGGCTGAATCCTAGACAGGCTCGATGGTCCCTGTTTTTCTCCCGTTTTGATTTTGTGGTCTCGTACATTCCTGGTACTAAGAATGTTAAGGCGGATGCCCTCTCTAGGAGTTTTTTTCCTGATTCCCCTGGGGTTCTTGAGCCGGTCGGCATTTTGAGGGAAGGGGTGATTCTTTCTGCCATCTCCCCTGATTTGCGACGGGTTCTTCAGGAATTTCAGGCTGATAAGCCTGACCGCTGTCCTGTGGGGAAACTGTTTGTTCCTGATAGATGGACTAGTAAAATGATTTCTGAGGTTTATTGTTCTGTGTTGGCTGGCCATCCTGGGATTTTTGGTACCAGAGATTTGGTTAGTAGGTCCTTTTGGTGGCCTTCTTTGTCACGGGATGTGCATTCTTTTGTGCAGTCCTGTGGGATTTGTGCGCGGGCTAAGCCTTGCTGTTCCCGCGCTAGTGGGTTGCTTTTGCAATTGCCGGTCCCTAAGAGACCTTGGACGCATATTTCTATGGATTTTATTTCCGATCTTCCTGTTTCCCAAAGAATGTCGGTTATCTGGGTTCTCTGTGACCGATTTTCTAAGATGGTTCATTTGGTGCCTTTGCCTAAATTGCCTTCTTCTTCTGATTTGGTTCCGTTGTTTTTTCAGCATGTGGTGCGTTTGCATGGTATTCCGGAGAATATTGTGTCCGACAGAGGTTCCCAGTTTGTTTCCAGGTTTTGGCGGGCCTTTTGTGCCAAGCTGGGCATTGATTTGTCTTTTTCCTCTGCATTTTATCCTCAGACAAATGGCCAGACTGAGTGAACTAATCAGACCTTGGAGACCTATTTGAGATGCTTTGTGTCTGCTGATCAGAATGATTGGGTGGCTTTTTTGCCATTGGCCGAGTTTGCCCTTAATAATCGGGCTAGTTCGGCTACTTTGGTTTCGCCTTTTTTTTGTAATTTTGGTTTTCATCCTCGTTTTTCTTCTGGGCAGGTTGAGCCTTCTGACCTTCCTGGTGTGGATTCTGTGGTCGACAGGTTGCAGCAGATTTGGGCTTATGTGGTGGACAATTTGGTGCTGTCTCAGGAGGAGGCTCAGCGTTTTGCTAACCGTCGTCGGTGTGTTGGTTCCCGGCTTCGGGTTGGTGATCTGGTTTGGTTATCTTCCCGTCATGTTCCTATGAAGGTTTCTTCCCCTAAGGTTAAGCCTCGATTTATTGGTCCTTATAGGATTTCTGAAATTATTAATCCGGTGTCCTTTCGCCTGGCGCTTCCGGCCTCTTTTGCTATTCATAATGTCTTCCATAGATCTTTGTTGCGGAAATATGTGGAGCCCGTTGTTCCCTCTGTTGATCCTCCGGCCCCTGTATTGGTTGATGGGGAGTTGGAATATGTTGTTGAGAAGATTTTGGATTCCCGTTTTTCAAGGCGGAAGCTTCAGTACCTTGTCAAGTGGAAGGGTTATGGCCAGGAGGATAATTCTTGGGTTTCTGCCTCTGATGTCCATGCCGTTGATTTGGTTCGTGCCTTTCATCGGGCTCATCCTGATCGGCCTGGGGGCTCTGGTGAGGGTTCGGTGACCCCTCCTCAAGGGGGGGTACTGTTGTGAATTCAGCTTTTGGGCTCCCTCCGGTGGTTGTAGAGGGTAATGCAGTTGTGCCTGGACTGCAGGAGTGGACAGGTGTATCTACTAATTGCAAAACTGACTGGGGTATATAGCTTTGCAGGATCCTTTAGTCAGTGCCAGTTGTCCATTGTTCTGGAAGGATTCACTTCCCTGCTGGTCTCTCCAGTTTGCTGTGCTTTTCTACAAAGATAAGTCCTGCCTTTGTTTTTGCTGTCCACCTGCTGTGGACCTTAAAGTTCTGTGCATTTTCATGTTTTTGTCTTGTCCAGCTTAGTCTGTGAAGGATTTTTTGCAGCCTAGCTATTTCTCTGGAGATGCAGATATACCCCCCATGTCTTTAGTCAGATGTGGTGATCCGTATTTTCTGCGGTGGATATTTTCTAGTGTTTTTATACTGACCGCATAGTACTCTGTTCTTTTCTTTCTTTTTAGCTAGTATGGCTTCCTATGCTAAAATCTGATTTCTTATCTGCGTATGTTATTTCCCTCTCCTCTCACAGTCAATATTTGTGGGGGGGCTATCTATCCTTTGGGGATTTTCTCTGAGGCAAGATGTTTCCTGTTTCTGTCTTTAGGGGTAGTTAGATCTTAGGCTGTGCCGAGGGGTCTAGGGAGTGTTAGGTACCCCCCACGGCTACTTCTAGTTGCGCTGCTAGGTTCAGGGTTTGCGGTCAGTACAGGGACCACCTTCTCCAGAGTCCGTCTCATGCTGCTCCTAGGCCACCAGATCATAACAGTTATAGTGCAAATGCACACAGTCCATAAATGACGAAGTCCAGCAAAACTTGCTCACATGTGTGCACAGTACTTTTTTGTAGGACTCCAATTGTTCAGAGATGATGCGTCCTGTGAATGACGTCCTGGAAAAGAGAGGACGAGGGGAGAAAGAGGGAGAGCGCTATCTAAGCGTAGTAGATGAGTACATCTTTCTTGGAGAGAAAAGCACAGCTTGAATCTTGCTCACCTGGTGTGGTTGTGCAAAGAGGCACAACACTGGGAAAGTTTGGTACACAAAGGAAATCCTTCTATTGGTGTACTGCACGTCGCAGCAGTTCCAGGGGCGAGAGGTAGCTGAATGGGGTGAAGCAGACCACCGAGTAGTAAGCTGCAGAAGCAGGGAGTTAGCCAGCAAGCAGGCAGATGCTCAGGAGCCAGCAGCACAAAATACTCAAGCACAGGTGAACACAAGACCCGGACTTAAATAGTCAGGACAGACAGGAAGTTCCATGACAGGGTGAGATCCAAGACTCCATCTTGGATCAGGGCGAACAGACACCAGGAAAGTCCGGAATCCTTACATGCTGGGTCATACATACAGTTGTGCTCAAAAGTTTACATACTCCCAGAGAATTTTTGCTTTCTTGGCCTTTTTTCAGAGATTATGAATGATAACACCAAAACTTTTTCTCCACACATGCCTAATGGTTGGGTGAAATTGTCAAACTACTGTGTTTTCTTTTTTTTTAAATCATAATGACAACCCAAAACATCCATATGACCCTGATCAAAAGTTTACATACCCCATTTCTTAATACCGTGTATTGCCCCCTATAACATCAATGACAGCTTGAAGTCTTTTGTGGTAGTTGTGGATGAGGTTCTTTATTTTCTCAGATGGTAAGGCTGCCCACTCTTCTTGGCAAAAAGCCTCCAGTTCATGTAAATTCCTAGGCAGTCTAGCATGAACTGCGCACTTGAGATCTCCCCAGAGTGGCTCAATGATATTGAGGTCAGGAAACTGAGATGGCCACTCCAGAACCTTCACTTTGTTCTGCTGTAGCCGATGACAGGTCAACTTGGCCTTGTGTTTTAGATTGTTGTCATGTTGGAACGTCCAAGTACCTCCCATGCGCAGCTTCCGGGCTGATGACTGCAAATTTGCTGCAAACAATAATGTCTATTTTTGTGTGTCAATGTTTTGTCAAAATTACAAGACATCAAGTTAATAGAGTAATGGGAAAACATTTTTTTGTTAACACCTTATATTACAAAGAAATAGCAGAACTACTTCTACCTAGTTTAGACTAGTACAGGTTACTAGCACTTGGGTAAAGGCAAATATTACACTCCTAAGTAATAATACCCACTGAGTTCTCACTTAAAACAACAAATGCCCAAAGTGCCCCAGGCGGAATGTATTAATGCTCCATTATTTACATATTAAAAAAAGCAATAATGTTCTGAGTGACCCTTCAAAAATTATAATGCCATCTGATTGCCACCCTTAGCAAAAAAAATAAAGTTTACACTCACCAATCCGAGTAACCGAGTCCTCTTTTTCTCCTAGACAGATTGGGCTGGCACAGGCAACACAATGCAGAGATGTCTTTGTGTCGCCTGCATTCGCCATATTTGCATTATGTTGTCTCCAATACCGTTCAAAGGGACATTCTTGCCGATATCCAGAGCACCCTACTTGAAGTCCAGGGTATGTGCACTGCTTTAGGAACTTGCAATACTACTTCATAAAAACACAACTTTTAAAAGAAAAAGAAAAATGTTCCTGCTTCTGACATTTTGCACAAAGGGCAACCGCGTCTGCTACACACTGCTTGAAAATCACCAAATCTCAAATGTCTACCTATGTTACCCTCTACCATGATTGTTCCTCAACCTATAGCCAACAACTAATACTAACGGCAGTGGTATTTTTCTTAATGTACGCTAGGTTTTCTTCCTACCTCCTTTACCAGGTTGTCTCAAATTCTTTCTACTGGGACCTTACCTGACAGAACAAGGTAATGCCTGGGTTGCACGCACCATCTTTGGAAGTCTACGTTTAGAAAAGTTAGAACGCTCAGAATTTTTTTTTCCTGAACTCTGTATAACATCACAATAAGTACATACAGAGCCAATTTTGTTGCCAAACCAGAAATTGCTGCAGCAATAGAAAGGACTGTGTTGTCTAAAATCACTTTTGAGAAAACTCTCTCCGCACTAACTTCTAGGGGGCATCTTACACTTTGCAAAGAAGAAAATCAGATAAAAGAGGAAACAAGAAAAACAAGGGAGTGGCACACTAATAGAGTGGTACACAAAGACATCAGTGCAAATCCTTCTTTAAGTGTTCTCTTACCTGGAGGTCCAGCTGGACCTTTCATTCCTGGTGACCATTGTGTTCCTGGAGTACCCATTGGACCTATAGGACCCTTTCTAGTATTCATACCTAAAAAAAAATCCAGTCTGTTACAAAGCTTCATTTCATGCATCTATACATTTTTATAATGAATAGAGCAAGGTCTCTTTAGGTACATTTTGTTCTACTTTCTTTGATGTCAGTACCAGGGCACAAGATGAAAAGTATTTTTAAGATACCCATCTCTCATGCTTATAGTTTATTCAGCAATTGTGCAAGACCATAAAATGTATGGTCTTGCACCTTCCTGGGCTAAGAATGACCCTTTTTCCTGATGCAACATAGACCCTGCAAAAGGAAGTTACTAAGAAATAATGAAGATTACCAAAAAACAGGAGAATGTTGAGATCGTATCAGGTCAATGACAGGCAGTTACGGAAGAACCCTAAAACTAATGGTAATTTAAACAGCTGTGTAGGTGACACTTGTAAAAGGTTAATAAATTGGATTTATGTAAGGGAAGACACAGAATGAAAAACAACCTCTCCTGTTACCGGTTCCTTCCTATATCCTGTGACACATACTGTATACTTCTAAATGTTCGATCATGGCATGTGGACATGGGTCATATGAGAAGAGAAAGAGGTTCCACAAGTGCACAGCAGGACATGGAGTTCAAAGCTGCAGACATGCCTAACATCTACATCATTTCAGGGGCTTCAGGGGCTTTCTGGAAATCTTTCTGCAGTCCCTACCAGTCTCAGTTTACATCTCTGCCTGCAGTAATGACACTGGTCATGGATCATCATTGCTGCAATCTACATAGAGAAGAGCAGGGGAAAAGGACTACCTGTGTAGGATCATCCTTTGATTTATTAGTATAGTTATATTAGTATATGTTATAACCAGTGGCCAGATTTTTTTTTAAGCCTAGGTAACCCCTTAATTTTGTAATAGCGTTATTTCTGAGGAAAAGATCGTATAAAAAAATAGTATCATTCAAGTCCTACCCTTCATGCCCACCTCCCCAGGACTACCACGTGCTGGTGGGCTTCCCAACAGCCCAGAGGATTCAGGAGGTGATCCATTGCTTTGTGCAATATCAGATGCCAAGATGATTGCAACCTATCAACACAAATTGTTTATGCGTGTGAGTAAGGTACCTTATAAGTATCAAAGACTTACAGTAGCAACTCTGACACGTGAAATTACCTTTGCTTCCAGGGAGCTGAGGCGATCGGTAAGCTCTGGAATTTGACTGCAGTTTAAGCATCCTAGTCAGAGTAACAATGAGAAAAAAAATGTAAAATATAACAACAAGAAAATATTCTCATGTACATCTGATTTTGTAGCAAACTTTCCTTGTGCAGCTGCAAAATTCTAAACGCAACCTAGTTCAATCTTTCATCCTACAGTATTACTTCTGCCTTTAACTCCTTCACTCCAAATCCTGTTTTCACCTCCCTGACAAGGCCAATTTTTTTCCAATTCTGACCACTGTCACTATATGAGGTCATAACTCTGGAACACTTCAATGGATCCTACTGATTTTGAGAATATTTTTTCATGACATGTTATACTTAATGATAGTGGTATAATTTATTTGATATGACTTACATTTATTTGTGAAAAAATTGGAAATTTGGCAAAATGGAGAAAATTTCGCAATTTTCAAACTTCTAATTTTTATGATCGTAAGTCAGTTATGTTACCCAAAATGGTTAATAAATAACATTTCCCACATATCTACTTCACATCAGCACAATTTTTGAACATATAATTTTTTTATTATGAAGTAATAAGGGTTAAACGTAGACTAGTGATTTCTCATTTTTACAACTAAATTTACAAATCCATTTTTTTAGGGACCACATCACATTTCAAGTGACTTTGAAGGGCCTATATGACAGAAAATAACCAAAAGTGACACCATTCTAAAAACTGCACCCTCAAGATGCTCAAAACCACATTCAAGATGTTTATTAACCCTTCAGGCGCTTCACAGGAGTTAATGGAATGTGAAAGGAAAAAAAACATTTAACTTTTTTCACAAAATTTTTCCTTTAGACCCAATTTTTCATAACTTTCACAAAGGTAACAGGAGAGAATAGACCATGCACTTTCTGGTGCAATTTCTGCTGAGCAAGCTGACACCCAATATGTGGAGGAAAACTACTGTTTGGGTGCATGGCAGGCCTGAAAGGGAAGGAGCACCATTTTGACTTTTTTAATGCAAAATTTGTTGGAATAATTAGCGGACGCCATGTCGCATTTGGAGAGCCCCTGATGTGCCTAAACAGTGGAAATCCCCAATAAGTGACACCGTTTTGGAAACTATACCCCTCAGGGAACTTATCTAGATGTGTATTGAGCACCGTGAACCACCAGGTGCTTCACAGAAGTTTATAATGTAGAGCCATGAAAATTTAAAAAAAAAAATCACATTTTTCCAACAAAAATGTTTTTTTTGCTCCAAACTTTTAATTTTCATAAGGGTAATTGGAAAAATTGCACCATAAAATTTGTTGTGCAATTTCTTCTGAGTACGCCGATACCCAATATGTGAAGGAAAACTACTGTTTGTGTGCATGGCAGGCCTTGGAAAGGAAGGAGCGCCATTTGACTTTTTTAATGCAAAATTTGCTGGAATAATTAGTGGATGCCATGTCATGCTTGGAGAGCCCCTGATGTGCTTAAACAGTGGTAACCCCCAAAAAGTGACACTATTTTGGAACCTGCAGGGAACTTTCTAGATGTGCATTAAGCATCTTGAACCCCCAGGTGCTTCACAGAAGTTAACATGCCAATTGCCTCTTCTGAGAAGTTCTTCACAGAAGTTAATAATGTTGAGCAATAAAAATAAAAAAATCACATTTTTCCACAAAAATGTTTTTTAGCTCCAAACTTTCCATTTTCATAAGGGTAACTAGAGAAATTGTACCATACCATTTGTTGTGCAATTTCTCCTGATCATGTCAATAGCTAATATTTGAGGGAAAACCACTGTTTGGGTGCACTGCAGGGCTTGTAAGGGAAGGAGCGCCATTTGACTTTTTCAATGTAAAATTTGCTGACATAATTAGTAAATGACATGTCGCGTTTGGTGAGTTCCTGATGTGCCTAAACAGTGGAAATCCCCCACAAGTGACACCATTTTGGAAACTAGACCCCTCAGGGAACTTATTTAAATGTGTATTGAGCACCTTGAAACCTCAGGAGCTTCACAAAAGTTTATAACGTAGAAAATTTAAAAAAAAATCTAATTTTTCCCACAGAAATGTTTTTTAGCCACAAATTTTGCATTTCCACAAGGATAACAGGAGAAAATGGACCCCAAAATTTGTTGTGCAATTTCTTCTGAGTTTACCGATATCCCATATGTAGTCGAAAACTACTTTTGAGGCACAGTGCAAAGCTCAGAAGTGAAGGAGTGCCATATTGCAGTGCAGATTTTGCTGCACTGGTTTGAGAGTGCCATGTCCCATTGGCAGAGCCCCTGAGGTGCCACCACAGCAGAAGCCCATGTAAGTGTCCCCATTTTACAAACTACACCTTTCAATGAATTCATCTAGGGGTGCAGTGATCACAGGTGTTACAGAATTGTATACCATTGGACAGTGATGAAAAAATAATTTACATTTTTACCACAAAGATTGTGCGTTAGCCCAAAATTTTACATTTTCACACTGGGAAATGGGTAAAAATGGCACCAAAATTTGTTCCGCAATTTCTGCTGAATTTAGAAATACCCTATATATGGCTGTACAGTCAGGGCCGGCTCCAGGATTTTGTGGGCCCCGGGCAAAAGAGTCTCAGTGGGCCCACATACCACGATTCATGATGCACAGATACGTCGGAGAAATATAGATATACTACACAGGGCCTAGCCTTCCCCCTCATCCTTCTCATACAGATATGCACACACACAATACGCAGACATGCACACACACAATACGCAGACATGCACACACACACACAATACGGAGACATACACATACAGTACGCAGACATGCACACACACACACACACACACACACAATACGCAGACATATACATACAGTACGCAGACATGCACACACACACAATATGCAGATATGCACACACACACACAATACGCAGACATGCACATACAGTACGCAGACATGCACACACACAATACGCAGACATGCACACACACACTACGCAGACATGCACACACACACACAAATACGCAGACATGCACACACAATATGCAGACATGCACGCACACACACACACACACACACACACACAATACGCAGACATACACATACAGTACGCAGACATGCGCGCACACACACACAATACGTAGACATGCACACACACAATACGCAGATATTTACATAAATATATTTGAAGACAAATTCACAAAAATACTTAAATATGTACAGTCAAACGCACTGATATACACAGATATGCACATCATACAGGCATACCCAGACATACAGACAGACACAAGCCTCACTCACCTTCCCCAGGCTTGTCACCCATCAGGCTCCTCTGGCATGTGGCTGTGGAGGGAGCGCTGCTTGATCGATGGCCCTCACTTAAACACACATGGCCACCCACAGTGCACGCTGCAGCTGTGTCTGCTGTTAATGATGCGGTCAGGCAGACACTGTGCCTTTAACTTTGCTTGTGTGTTCGCCCAGCCGCGTCATTACTAGCAGAGACATCCCTGCACACTGCACTGTGCGAGGCGATGTTTATTTAAGTGATGGCTGAGCTCAAGTAGTGCCGAAGCTGCTGGGGGAGCGGCCCGGGCCCCCTGGTATCCCGGCCATGAGTGGGCCCCCCAATTTGTTCAGGGCCCCGGCACTTGCCCCGGTACGCCGGGTGCTGACGCCAGCCCTGTGTACAGTACTGCTTAGCCACACGGAGAGAATCAGGAGAATGGAACGCTATTTGCCTCCTGGAGCGCAGATTTTCCTAAAATAGTTGAAGGATTCCATATACAGAGCCCCTGAGTGCTAAAAAAGCAGAATCCCCCTCTCAAGTGACTCCATTTGGGAAATGATACCTGTTTGGGAATCTATCTACATGTGTAGTGACGATTTTGACTCCATGTGTGTTTTCCAGAAACAAGCAGTTGTAGATGTTGGTACAGTATTTTTCGGACAATAAGACGCACTTTTTCCCCAAAAAAATTGTGAGGAAAGTGGGGGGTGCATCTTATAGTTCGAACACAGGCTTACCGGTTGGTTGCATCAGTGGTGTGGTGGCGGCGGCAGAGGTGCAGACACTGTGCCTTTAACTTTGCTTGTGTGTCCGCCCAGCCGCGTCATTACTAGCAGAGACATCGCTGCACACTGCACTGTGCGAGGCGATGTTTATTTAAGTGATGGCTGAGCTCAAGTAGTGCCGAAGCTGCTGGAGGAGCGGCCCGGGCCCCCTGGTATCCCGGCCATGAGTGGGCCCCCCAATTTGTTCAGGGCCCCGGCACTTGCCCCGGTACGCCGGGTGCTGACGCCAGCCCTGTGTACAGTACTGCTTAGCTACACGGAGAGACTCAGGAGAATGGAACGCTATTTGCCTCCTGGAGCGCAGATTTTCCTAAAATAGTTGAAGGATTCCATATACAGAGCCCCTGAGTGCTAAAAAAGCAGAATCCCCCTCTCAAGTGACTCCATTTGGGAAATGATCCCTGTTTGGGAATTTATCTACATGTGTAGTGACGATTTTGACTCCATGTGTGTTTTCCAGAAACAAGCAGTTGTAGATGTTGGTACAGTATTTTTCAGACAATAAGATGCACTTTTTCCCCAAAAAAATTGTGAGGAAAGTGGGGGTTGCATCTTATAGTTCGAACACAGGCTTACCGGTTGGTTGCGTCAGTGGTGTGGTGTGGTGGCGGCGGCAGAGGTGCAGTGATGCTGAGGCGCGGTGAGTGGTACGGCATGCACCTGAGCAGGGTCCCTTCTTCAGGTTAGGTGAAGCCATGGCCCGGTGTCCACGGAGAGCAGAGCCGGGTGAAGCACTGGTTTCTCATTTTCGGCTGCCATGTTTCTGAGGCCGCATGTGCGCAGATTGAGTTTTCTGATTCCCGGGGCTTCAGGAAAATGGCTGCGGGAGGCCGCGGGTGCGCAGATTGAGATTGAGGCTGCCATTTTCCTGAAGCAGAGTTCACAGATTGAGATCTCAGGATGGGCACAAAAATGGTGTGTGTCCACGGGCCTGGAATACATCCGGAATAGCTGCAGATTGAACGCTGTGTACAACCGCAGCATTCAACTCGCAGCGTCCAGATGTTACAGCATAGTGGAGGGGATTTTATGAAATCCCGTCTCCACTATGCGTGCAAACACGCACCCGGCGGCCCTGCATTTATGGACATGCGGTGCGTCTTTTTAGAACACAGCATGTCTGTGTAGCTTGCGGCGACGCTGCAATAGCAGGGCCCTATGAATGGGGTGCGGAGATTCCAGATGTGTGCTACCTCTTGAAGCTCATCTAGAGAATGCCAAGAGTGTGCAAAGCAGTCATCAAAGCAAAAGGTGGCTACTTTGAAGAACCTAGAATATAAGACATGTTTTCAGTTGTTTAACACTTTTTTGTTAAGTATATAATTCCACATGTGTTAATTCATAGTTTCGATTCCTTCAGTGTGAATTTACAATTTTCATAGTCATGAAAATGCAGAAAAATCTTTAAATGAGAAGGTGTGTCCAAACTTTTTGTCTGTACTGTAAGTGCAGCGCCCCAGAGTCCTGGTTGCTGCAGTAATGTCGCTCTTCCACCAGGGGGAGTGATGTTACGTCTGATGGCACCGAAGGAGTCCACCCTGCCAGGTATCACAAGACCCACAGCACACTTCACACTCCAGTCCACCAGGGGGAGCTAAGGGTTCTACCTACTGGGCCACTCCTCACAGATGGGTAAAACTGGTGGGTTGGTTAGAAAGTGAGGGAGAGAAGCTGGGAGCAGGAGGGAGAGAGAGGAAGCGAGAAGGAGAAAGAAGGAAGGAGCTGCCTGGGTTTGTCCTATCCATCTGGGGGACAGAGAGAAGAGAAACATCTACAACAGTTGTGAGGACCTCACCGAGTTGCTCAGCAGGGGGGTACTACAACGCCCGAGCACTAGTAGGTAGGCTACTGACTTCCACCTGGACAAGGGGGACTCTGGAAGTGTCATCGGACCGGCAGGACCCTGCCTACCCTGTAGTCCTGTACTCTGGACTGCGGATGCAAAAGCCTTCAGTAAAGGTAAAGAGACTGCACCCTTTGTGTCCTCGTTATTAACTGCGCCTCACATCATCACCATCTACACTACTGGGAAGCCCTGGGGAAACACTTCACCTGTGGGAAGGTATTCCATCTAGCTGCCATAACATCACCCCAGTGGACCCCTAAGCAGCGTCGGTCACCCTGACCGAGTACCACAGGTGGCGTCACAAACACTTGACAAACTTACATCACCTTTAATTGGGCGCCCCTTAGCAGGGCCATGGACCGGGTCGGGCCACCGTGACATCCCCAGATAGAAGGGACCGAAGGACCCGGTACCGAGTACCCCATTGCCCTGCGCCTGGGGGGGCTGCCGCATATAAAAAACTCAAAATCTGTAGTAGCCCACTCTATACCAATCCACAGTTCTCTCCCTATTTGGGTTAAATTTGGCACGCCCCCTCTTCACCCACAGGAGCAGAATACTGTGCATGTTACATTTCGCTAGCACCCCCCGTCATGAGATTGGGGACCCCGAAGTTAGGCCCTATACATATAATGGGGAAATGTGAAATCTGTAGTAGCCCGCTCAATACAAATCCACAGTTCTCGCCCGATTTGGGTGAAATTTAGCATGCATTGCCCCCTCTCCACCCTCCTCTCCACACACAGGAGAAGAATACTGTGCACGTTAAATGTCGCTAGCGTCCACCCGTCATGAGATTGGGGCCCCCGAAGCTAGGCCCTATACATATAATGGAGAAATGTGAAGGTGAAAATAAAAGTGCTGAGGGGAAAACAATTATAGCGATGGCCCAAAGAGTCGCTGCTAAAGGGGCAGCACCACCACACACAACACACAAACATTTCACAAACACCATACAAACATCACACAAACAACACACATACACCAACCCAAAAGCACAACACCACACAAATACCACACCACGCAAA
Source organism: Ranitomeya imitator (assembly GCF_032444005.1). Lineage (NCBI taxonomy): Eukaryota > Metazoa > Chordata > Amphibia > Anura > Dendrobatidae > Ranitomeya > Ranitomeya imitator. The sequence goes on along the minus strand of NC_091282.1, from coordinate 345,488,607 downwards.
CACAAGACCACTCTAGACACACACAACACAAACACCACCACACAAATACCACAACACCCCATAAATACCACATGCACACCACACACACACACACACACACACACACACATAAGCACAACACCACACAAATGCCACAACACACCACACAAATACCAGACCACTCTAGACACACACAACACAACCACCACCCCACAAATACCACTGGATGCACCCTACGCACACGGATAAACATTACTGAGCAGCAATATTGGTCAGGCGAAAAATGCCTCATAGTAAGATTATATGCAAATTGCCTCTTCAAAGAGAAAGAGGACTTAAACTCTATAGTGCCACCTGTTGGAAGTAGCGATTCTACCAGTCACAATCAACCCTTTAACGATTCGTGTAATATGACTTAGGATAAAAGCAAAATCAGTATCTCAATTCGCAGACACGAATTTTCGGGCTGTTGGCCCTCGTCAGTGCGAAGCATGAGAACTAATTGGGCTAGAAGAAAGGCTCTGGACTGGGGTTTAAGGGGTAAGGTTTCTCCTTATAGAGAGTGACATACCATCTCTGGCTTGGATTGTCATTATTACTATTATTACTATACAGGGAGCTTTCATCACTGAAGCTGCTGAGGTAAAGTGAAAGCTGAGCTTTGATTGGTTGCTATGGACAAATAGACAAGGCTGCCTGTGAGGTGGTTTTCATTACTGAGATGTGAGCTCCTTCAGGTGACGCTCAAAATTTTACTTTAGCTACCATAACCAGCAGTTTAACATATTTTCTGCGAGCGAAGCCGTAGGTATTCTACTAGTATATTTTAAATTAATTAGAGTTTACTTGTTAGAACCGTGATTATTTTTTCAAAAAGTTATATATATATATCCCCTTCATGACCTTGGGATTTTCCGTTTTTCCGTGTTCGTTTTTTGCTCCCCTTCTTCCCAGAGCCATAACTTTTTTATTTTTCCGTCAATATGGCCATGTGAGGGCTTATTTTTTTGCGAAACAAGTTGTACTTTTGAACGACATCATTGGTTTTAGCATGTCGTGTACTAGAAAATGGGAAAAAAATTCTAAGTGCGGTGAAATTGCAAAAAAAGTGCAATCCCACACTTGTTTTTTGATTGGCATTTTTACTAGGTTCACTAAATGCTAAAGCAGACCTGCCATTATGATTCTCCAGGTCATTATAAGTTTACTAGATTGTGGCCCGATTCTAACGCATCGGGTATTCTAGAATATGCATGTCCCCGTAGTATATGGACAATGATGATTCCAGAATTCGCGGCAGATTGTGCCCGTCGCTGATTGATCGAGGCAACCTTTATGACATCATCGTCGCCATGGCAACCATTATGACATCTACGTCGATACTGTGCCCGTCGCTGAATCAGAAACGTGAGATGTCTACGTCCTTTATGACATCATCGTCGCTGTGCCCGTTGCTGATTGGTCGAGGCCTGGCGGCCTCGACCAATCAGAGACGCGGGATTTCTACGTCGATGCTGTGCCGGTCTCTGATTGGTCGAGGCCTGGCGGCCTCGACCAATCAGAGAGCCGGGATTTCCAGGACAGACAGAAAGACAGACAGAAAGAAAGACAGACAGACAGACAGACGGAAAAACCCTTAGACAATTATATATATAGATAGACACCAAACATGTCTAGGTTCTCTTTTATCTAAGTGGTGAAAAAAAATTCCGAACTTTGCTAAGAAAAAAAAAATTTGCATCATTTTCCGATACCCGTAAGGTCTCCATTTTTCATGATCTGGGGTCGGATGAGAGCTTAATTTTTGCGTGCTGAGCTGGCGTTTTTAATGATAGCATTTTGGTGCAGATACGTTCTTTTGATCGCCCGTTATTGCATTTTAATGCAATGTTGCGGCGACCAAAAAAACGTAATTCTGCCCTTTCGAATTTTTTTCTCGCCACGCCGTTTAGCGATTAGGTTAATCCTTTTTTTTATTGATAGATCGGGCGATTCTGAAAGCAGCGATACCAAATATGTGTAGGTTTGATTTTTTTAATTGATTTATTTTGAATGGGGCAAAAGGGGGTGATTTAACCCCTTCCCGACCCATGACGCCACGTAGGCGTCATGAAAGTCGGTGCCAATCCGACCCATGACGCCTATGTGGCGTCATGGAAAGATCGCGTCCCTGCAGATCGGGTGAAAGGGTTAACTCCCATTTCACCCGATCTGCAGGGACAGGGGGAGTGGTAGTTTAGCCCAGGGGGGGTGGCTTCACCCCCCCGTGGCTACGATCGCTCTGATTGGCTGTTGAAAGTGAAACTGCCAATCAGAGCGATTTGTAATATTTCACCTATTATAACGGGTGAAATATTACAATCCAGCCATGGCCGATGCTGCAATATCATCGGCCATGGCTGGAAATACTAATGTGCCCCCACCCCACCCCACCGATCGCCCCCCCAGCCCCCCAATCTGTCCGGTACACTGCTCCGGCTCCCCTCCGTCCTGTGCGCCGCTCCCCCCGTGCTCGTGTCCGCTCCCCCCGTGCTCCAATCACCCTCCCCGTGCTCCAACCACCCCCCCTGCACTCCGATCCATCCCCCCTGCAGTCCGATCCACCCCCCTGCAGTCCGATCCACGCCCCCGATGCTCCAATGCACCCCCCCCGTGCTCCGTTCCACCCCTCCCGCGCTCCGATCCACCCCCCATGCTCCGATAACCCCCCCCTTGCTCCCCCCCACCCCATCATACTTACCGATCCTGCCGGGGTCCGTCCGTCTTCCTCCCGGGCGCCGCCATCTTCCAAAATGGCGGGCGCATGCGCAGTGCGCCCGCCGAATCTGCCGGCCGGCAGATTCGTTCCAAAGTGCATTTTGATCACTGAGATAGATTATATCTCAGTCATCAAAATAAAAAAAATAATAAATGACCCCCCCCCCTTTGTCACCCCCATAGGTAGGGACAATAAAAAAATAAAGTATTTTTTTTTCCACTAATGTTAGAATAGGGTTAGGGTTAGGGGTAGGGTTAGGGGTAGGGTTAGGGCTAGGGTTAGGGCTAGTGGTAGGGTTAGGGGTAGGGTTAGGGGTAGGGTTAGGGTTAGGGGTAGGGTTAGGGGTAGGGTTAGGGCTAGGGTTAAGGTTTCGGTATGTGCACACGTATTCTGGTCCTCTGCGGATTTTTCCGCTGCGGATTTGATAAATCCGCAGTGCTAAACCGCTGCGGATTTATGGCGGATTTACCGCATTTTTTCTGCGCATTTCACTGCGGTTTTACAACTGCAATTTTCTATTGGAGCAGTTGTAAAACCGCTGCGGAATCCGCACAAAGAAGTGACATGCTGCGGAATGTAAACCGCTGCGTTTGCGTGCAGTTTTTCCGCAGCATGTGTACAGCGATTTTTGTTTCCCATAGGTTTACATTGAACTGTAAACTCATGGGAAACTGCTGCGGATCCGCAGCGTTTTCCGCAGCGTGTGCACATACCTTTATAATTAGGCTATGTGCACACGGTGCGGATTTGGCTGCGGATCCGCAGCAGATTGGCCGCTGCGGATTCGCAGCAGTGTTTCATCAGGTTTACAGTACCATGTAAACATATGGAAACCAAATCCGCTGTGCCCATGGTGCGGAAAATACCGCGCGGAAACGCTGCGTTGTATTTTCCGCAGCATGTCAATTCTTTGTGCGGATTCCGCAGCGTTTTACACCTGTTCCTCAATAGGAATCCGCAGGTGAAATCCGCACAAAAAACACTGGAAATCCGCGGAAAATCCGCAGGTAAAACGCAGTGCCTTTTACCCGCGGATTTTTCAAAAATGATGCTGAAAAATCTCACACGAATCCGCAACGTGGGCACATAGCCTTAGGGTTAGGGTTGGAATTAGGGTTGTGGTTAGGGTTGTGGTTAGGGGTGTGTTGGGGTTAGGGTTGTGATTAGGGTTATGGCTACAGTTGGGATTAGAGTCAGGGGTGTGGGGGGGTTAGTGTTGGAGGTAGAATTGAGGGGTTACCACTGTTTAGGCACATCAGGGGTCTCCAAACGCAACATGGCGCCACCATTGATTCCAGCCAATCTCGTATTCAAAAAGTCAAATGGTGCTCCCTCAATTCCGAGCCCCGACGTGTGCCCAAACAGTGGTTTACCCCCACATATGGGGTACCAGCATACTCAGGATAAACTGCGCAACAATTACTGGGGTCCAATTTCTCCTGTTACCCTTGTGAAAATAAAAAAATGCTTGCTAAAACATCATTTTTGAGGAAAGAAAAAATATTTTTTATTTTCACGGCTCTGCGTTGTAAACGTCTGTGAAGCACTTGGGGGTTCAAAGTGCTCACCACATATCTAGATAAGTTCCTTTGGGGGTCTAGTTTCTAAAATGGGGTCACTTGTGGGGGGTTTCTACTGTTTAGCCACATCAGGGGCTCTGCAAACGCAACGTGACGCCCACAGAGCATTCCATCAAAGTCTGCATTTCAAAACGTCACTACTTCACTTCCGAGCCCCGGCATGTGCCCAAACAGTAGTTTACCCCCACATATGGGGTATCACCGTACTCAGGAGAAACTGGACAACAAATATTGGGGTCAAATTTCTCCTGTTACCCTTGGGAAAATTAAAAAATTCTGGGCTAAATAATTATTTTTGAGGAAAGAAAACGTATTTATTATTTTCACGGCTCTGCATTATAAACTTCTGTGAAGCACTTGGGGGTTCAAAGTGCTCACCACACATCTAGATAAGTTCCTTTCGGGGTCTAGTTTCCAAAATGGGGTCACTTGTGGGGGGTTTCTACTGTTAAGCCACATCAGGGGCTCTGCAAACGCAACGTGACGCCCACAGAGCATTCCATCAAAGTCTGCATTTCAAAACGTCACTACTTCACTTCCGAGCCCCGGCATGTGCCCAAACAGTGGTTTACCCCCACATATGGGGTATCAGCGTACTCAGGAGAAACTGGACAACAACTTTTGGGGTCAAATTTCTCCTGTTACCCTTGGGAAAATAAAAAATTGCAGGCTAAAAGATCATTTTTGAGAAAATAATTTTTTTTTTTATTTTCATGGCTCTCCGTTATAAACTTCTGTGAAGCACTTGGGGGTTCAAACTCCTCACCACACATCTAGATTAGTTCCTTTGGTGGACTAGTTTCCAAAATGGGGTCATTTCTGGGGGATCTCCAATGTTTAGGCACACAGGGGCTCTCCAAACGTGACATGGCGTCCGCTAATGATTGGAGCTAATTTTCCATTTAAAAAGCCAAATGGCGTGCCTTCCTTTCCGAGCCCTGCCGTGCGCCCAAACAGTGGTTTACCCCCACATATGGGGTATCAGCGTACTCAGGACAAACTGGACAACAACATTTGGGGTCCAATTTCTCCTATTACCCTTGGCAAAATAGGAAATTCCAGGCTAAAAAATCATTTTTGAGGAAAGAAAAATTATTTTTTATTTCATGGCTCTGCGTTATAAACTTCTGTGAAGCACCTGGGGGTTTAAAGTGCTCAATATTCATCTAGATAAGTTCCTTGGGGGGTCTAGTTTCCAAAATGGGGTCACTTGTGGGGGAGCTCCAATGTTTAGGCACACAGGGGCTCTCCAAACGCGACATGGTGTCCGCTAACAATTGGAGCTAATTTTCCATTCAAAAAGTCAAATGGCGCGCCTTCCCTTCCGAGCCCTGCCGAGTGCCCAAACAGTGGTTTACCCCCACATATGAGGTATCGGCGTACTCGGGAGAAATTGCCCAACAAATTTTATGATCCATTTTATCCTATTGCCCATGTGAAAATAAAAAAATTGAGGCAAAAATATTTTTTTTGTGAAAAAAAAGTACTTTTTCATTTTTTACAGATCAATTTGTGAAGCACCTGAGGGTTTAAAGTGCTCACTAGGCATCTAAATAAGTTCCTTGGGGGGTCTAGTTTCCAAAATGGGGTCACTTGTGGGGGAGCACCAATGTTTAGGCACACAGGAGCTCTCCAAACGCGACATGGTGTCCGCTAACGATGGAAATAATTTTTCATTCAAAAAGTCAAATGGCGCTCCTTCCCTTCCGAGCCTTACCATGTGCCCAAACAGTGGTTTACCCCCACATGTGAGGTATTGGTGTACTCAGGAGAAATTGCCCAACAAATTTTAGGTTCCATTTTATCTTGTTGCCCATGTGAAAATGAAAAAATTGAGGCTAAAAGAATTTTTTTGTGAAAAAAAAGTACTTTTTCATTTTTAGGATTAATTTGTGAAGCACCTGGGGGTTCAAAGTGCTCACTATGCATCTAGATAAGTTCCTTGGGGCGTCTAGTTTCCAAAATGGGGTCACTTGTGGGGGAGCTCCAATTTTTAGGCACACGGGGGCTCTCCAAACGTGACATGGTGTCCACTAAAGATTGGAGCCAATTTTTGATTCAAAAAGTCAAATGGCGCTCCTTCCCTTCCAAGCCCTGCCGTGCGCCCAGTTGTTTACCCCCACATATGAGGTATCAGCGTACTCAGGACAAATTGGACAACAACTTTCGTGGTTCAGTTTCTCCTTTTACCATTGGGAAAATAAAAAAATTGTTGCTAAAAGATCATTTTTGTGACTAAAAAGTTAAATGTTAATTTTTTCCTTCCATGTTGCTTCTGCTGCTGTGAAGCACCTGAAGGGTTAATAAACTTCTTGAATGTGGTTTTGAGTACCTTGAGGGGTGCAGTTTTTAGAATGGTGTCACTTTTGGGTATTTTCAGCCATATAGACCCCTCAAACTGACTTCAAATGTGAGGTGGTCCCTAAAAAAAATGGTTTGGTAAATTTCGTTGTAAAAATGAGAAATCGCTGGTCAAATTTTAACCCTTATAACTTCCTAGCAAAAAAAATTTTTGTTTCCAAAATTGTGCTGATGTAAAGTAAACATGTGGGAAATGTTATTTATTAACTATTTTGTGTCACATAACTCTCTGGTTTAACAGAATAAAAATTCAAAATTTGAAAATTGCAAAATTTGCAAAATTTTCGCCAAATTTCCGTTTTTCTCACATAAACGCAGAATTTATTGACCTAAATTTACCACTAACATGAAGCCCAATATGTCACGAAAAAACAATCTCAGAACCGCTAGGATCCTTTGAAGCGTTCCTGAGTTATTACCTCATAAAGGGACACTGGTCAGAATTGCAAAAAACGGCAAGGTCTTTAAGGTCAAAATAGGCTGGGTCATGAAGGGGTTAAACTTTTAGATATATATTTTTTTTTTAACTTTTTTTTTTTACTTTTGCCATGCTTCAATAGCCTCCATGGGAGACTAGAAGCTGGCACCACTCGATCGGCTCTGCTACATAGCAGCGATCATCAGATCGCTGCTATTCAGCGTCGGACTGGAGCACCTTGGGCCCACCAGAGAAAATCATTCTTGGGGCCCACTTTGTAGCTACATAGAAATAGATTCAAGACCACCAATTGTGCGGTAAAAAGCGCTAAAATCAGGGTACAATATAAGGTAGTACCCATCTTAATTATGTAGCAAGGGTTGGGGTAGCCCCCTCGCAGAATATAATTTAGCCCCCTCACAGAATATAACGCAGTCCCCTCTAATCTATATATATAATTGTCTAAGGGTTTTTCCGTCTGTCTGTCTGTCTGTCTGTCCTGGAAATCCCGCGTCTCTGATTGGTCGAGGCCGCCATATATATATACTAGATTGTGGCCCGATTCTAACGCATCGGGTATTCGAGAATATGCTTGTCCCCGTAGTATATGGACAATGATGATTCCAGAATTCGCGTCACACTGTGCCCGTCGCTGATTGGTTGAGGCAACCATTATGACATCATCGTCACCATGGCAACCATTATGACATCTACGTCGATACTGTGCCCGTCGCTGAATCAGAAACGTGAGATGTCTACGTCCTTTATGACATCATCGTCGCTGTGCCCGTTGCTGATTGGTCGAGGCCTGGCGGCCTCGACCAATCAGAGACCGGCACAGCATCGACGTAGAAATCTCGCGTCTCTGATTGGTCATCATTGTCCATATACTACGGGGACATGCATATTCTAGAATACCCGATGCGTTAGAATCGGGCCACAATCTAGTAGAATATAATGCAGCACCCCACGAAATATAATGCAACCCCCTCAGGTATAACACAGTCCCCACCATAGAATATAATGTAGCACCCTCATATGGTATAATGCAGCCCTCTCATATAGTACTAGATTGTGGGCCGATTCTAACGCATCGGGTATTCTAGAATATGCATGTCCCCGTAGTATATGGACAATGATGATTCCAGAATTCGCGGCACACTGTGCCCGTCGCTGATTGGTCGAGGCAACCTTTATGACATCATCGTCGCCATGGCAACCATTATGACATCTATGTCGATACTGCGCCCGTCGCTGAATCCGAAACGTGAGATTTCTACGTCCTTTATGACATCATCGTCGCTGTACCCGTTGCTGATTGGTCGAGGCCGCCATCAGAGACACGGGATTTCTACGTCGATGCTGTGCCGGTCTCTGATTGGTCGAGGCCTGGCAGCCTCGACCAATCAGAGAGCCGGGATTTCCAGGACAGACAGACAAACAGACAGAAAGACAGACAGACAGACAGAAAGACAGACAGACAGACGGAAAAACCCTTAGACAATTATATATATAGATAATGCAGCCACCACAGAATATAATGTAGTCAACTGAGAGAATGCAGCACCACCACAGAATATAATGCAGCCCCCCCATAGAGTATACTGTAGCCCTCTCACATAGTATGATGTAGCCCCCCATAATATAATGTAGTCCCCTGAGAATAATGCAGTCCCTCCACAGAATATAATGTAGCCCCCTCATAAAGTATAATGCAGGCCCTCCCCACCCCATCATTGTCCTCATCACCACCTCCATCATTGCCTTCTCCCCCACCACCTCCATCACTGCCCATTCCACCACCTGCATCATTGCCTCCTCCCCCACCATCATTGTCCATTTCATCACCTGCACCATTGCCTCCCCCACCATCATCCTTGCCCATCACCTCCATCATTGCCTCCCCCCACCACCATCATTGCCCATTTCATCACCTCCATCATTGCCTCCCACCACCACCATTGCCCACCACCATCATTGCCCATCACCTCCATCATTCCCTCCCACCACCATTGCCCATTTCATCACCTCCATCATTGCCTCCCACCACCACCATTGCCCATCACCACCATCATTGCCTCCCCCCCACCATCATTGCCCATCACCTCCATCATTGCCTTCTCACCATCATTGCCTATCACCTCCATCATTGCCTCCCATACCATCATTACCTATCACCTCCATCGCCTCCCCTCACCCTTATTGCCCATCACCTTCATCATTCCCTCCCTCACCATGATTGCCCATCACCTCCATCATTGTCTCCCCCACCATCACTTCCATAATTGCATCCCCTCACCTCCATCATTGCCTCCCCACCACCATCATTGCCCATCCCCTCCATCATTGTATTCCCCCCACCATCCTCCATCATTGTCTCCCCCAACCACCATCATTGCCCATCACCTCTATCATTGTCTCCCCAACCAATATCATTCTCCTTCACTACACACACACACACACAGCTCACCGCAGCTCATCACACACACACACACACACACACACACACTCACTCACTCTCTCTCTCTCTCTCTCTCTCACACACACACACACACACACACACACGCAGCACAGCTCACCTCCCCACAGCAGCAGCTCATTCCAGCAGCCTCTTCCTCGCTGGATTCCTGGAAGCTTTCTGACTGAGACAGCAACACGCTGGATGATGACGTCATCCAGCTGGGCTGCCTCAGACAGGAAGCAGGACGCCGGGAGGTGTGCTGCTCTGTGAGTCTGTGTGCCTGCGTGCGTATGTGTGTGCGGTGCGGTGCTGTGTGTGTGTGGGTGTGCGGTACTTTGTGGGTGTGTGTGTGTGTGTGGTGCGGCTTTACATGCGGGCAGTGTTATCTGCACCCTGCGGCTAACGCTGCCCGCTATTTGGGAAATGGTATTCACGCCTCTTCCACGCCCATAGGGGCGTGGGGAAGAGTGAATATTCATTTGGCTTTAGCAGCGGGGACACGATCCTGTCTCCAGCTGCTGCTACTGGCACAGGGCGGGCCCCCTTGACTCAGGGGCCCTATAGCCACTGGCAAGGGGCCCCTGGAGCAGTGGGGGCCCTAGGCAGCTGCTGGCCAGTATGCCAGCAGGTGTCAGTGACTGGGCCCACCGGAGAAATGCAGGCTTGCTATGAGTGCCGACCACAGGGGGGCGCTCACAGCAGGCCGGCATCAGTAACCATAGAGGTCCCAAGGACCTGTATGGTTACCATTCTGATGCATCGCTGACCCCCGATCATCATCGTCGCTGTGCCCGTTGCTGATTGGTCGAGGCCGCCAGAGACGCGGGATTTCTACGTCGATGCTGTGCCTGGCGGCCTCGACCAATCAGAGAGCCGGGATTTCCAAGACAGACAGACAGACAGACAGACAGACGGAAAAACCCTTAGACAATTATATATATAGAAGATTAGAGGGGACTGCGTTATATTCTGTGAGGGGGCTAAATTATATTCTGTGAGGGGGCTAAATTATATTCTGCGAGGGGGCTACCCCAACCCTTGCTACATAATTAAGACGGGTACTACCTTATATTGTACCCTGATTTTAGCGCTTTTTACCGCACAATTGGTGGTCTTGAATCTATTTCTATGTAGCTACAAAGTGGGCCCCAAGAATGATTTTCTCTGGTGGGCCCAAGGTGCTCCAGTCCGACACTGCATAGCAGCGATCTGATGATCGCTGCTATGTAGCAGAGCCGATCGAGTGGTGCCAGCTTCTAGTCTCCCATGGAGGCTATTGAAGCATGGCAAAAGTTAAAAAAAAAGTTAAAAAAATAAAAAAAAATATAAAAGTTTAAATCACCCCCTTTTGCCCCATTCAAAATAAATCAATTAAAAAAAATCAAACCTACACATATTTGGTATCGCCGCTTTCAGAATCGCCCGATCTATCAATAAAAAAAAGGATTAACCTAATCGCTAAACGGCGTAGCGAGAAAAAAATTCGAAAGGGCAGAATTACGTTTTTTTGGTCGCCGCAACATTGCATTAAAATGCAATAACGGGCGATCAAAAGAACGTATCTGCACCAAAATGCTATCATTAAAAACGCCAGCTCAGCACGCAAAAAGTAAGCTCTCATCCGACCCCAGATCATGAAAAATGGAGACCTTACGGGTATCGGAAAATGATGCAATTTTTTTTTTTTAGCAAAGTTTGGAATTTTTTTTCACCACTTAGATAAAAGAGAACCTAGACATGTTTGGTGTCTATAAACTTATAATAGCCAGTTTCCTACTCCACACTGATGAGGGGCAAAAACCCCGAAACAGCTGTCTGTGGATCCCGCGTCTGATTGGTCGAGGCCGCCAGGCCTTGACCAATCAGCAACGGGCACAGTATTGACGTAGAAATCCTGCGCCTCTGATTGGTCGAGGCCGCCAGGCCTCGACCAATCAGTGACGGGCACAGCGACGATGATGTCATAAAGGACGTAGACATCCCGCGTCTCTGATTGGTCGAGGCCGCTAGGCCTCGACCAATCAGCGACGGGCACAGTATCGACGTAGATGTCATAATGGTTGCCATGGCGATGATGATGTAATAAAGGTTGCCTCGACCAATCAGCGACGGGCACAGTATCGACGTAGATGTCATAATGGTTGCCATGGCGATGATGATGTAATAAAGGTTGCCTCGACCAATCAGCGACGGGCACAGTCTGCCGCGAATTCTGGAATCATCATTGTCCATATACTACGGGGACATGCATATTCTAGAATACTCGATGCGTTAGAATCGGGCCACAATCTAGTCTATCTATATATATAATTGTCTAAGGGTTTTTCCGTCTGTCTGTCTGTCTTTCTGTCTGTCTGTCTTTCTGTCTGTATGTCTGTCTGTCCTGGAAATCCCGGCTCTCTGATTGGTCGAGGCCGCTAGGCCTCGACCAATCAGAGACCGGCACAGCATCGACGTAGAAATCCCGCGTCTCTGATTGGTCGAGGCCGCCAGTGTTGTGAATTCTGTGGCAGAGCTCCCTTCTGTGGTCACAAGTGGTACTTCGGCTGATTCTCTCTGTGAGCTTCCGTTGGTGGAGGAAAGTGGTACTGCGGCTTCTGAGTTTCCTTCCTCAGGTGATGTGGTGAAGTCGTTAGGTGCTGCTCTATTTAACTCCACCTAGTGCTTTGATCCTGGCCTCCAGTCAATGTTCTAGTATTGGACCTGTTTCCTCCTGGATCGTTCCTGTGGCCTGCTGCTCTGCATAGCTAAGTTCCGCTTTGCTATTTTGTTTGCTGTTTTTTTCTGTCCAGCTTGTCTATTTGTTTTTTCCTGCTTGCTGGAAGCTCTGGGACGCAGAGGGTGTACCTCCGTGCCGTTAGTTCGGTACGGAGGGTCTTTTTGCCCCCTTTGCGTGGTTTTTGTAGGGTTTTGTGTTGACCGCAAAGTTACCTTTCCTATCCTCGCTCTGTTCAGAAAGTCGGGCCTCACTTTGCTAAATCTATTTCATCTCTACGTTTGTCTTTTCATCTTGACTCACAGTCATTATATGTGGGGGCTGCCTTTTCCTTTGGGGTATTTCTCTGAGGCAAGGTAGGCTTATTTTCTATCTTCAGGCTAGCTAGTTTCTCAGGCTGTGCCGAGTTGCATAGGGAGCGTTAGGCGCAATCCACGGCTGCCTCTAGTGTGGTTGGAGAGGATTAGGGATTGCGGTCAGCAGAGTTCCCACGTCTCAGAGCTCGTTCAATGTTTTTGGGTTATTGTCAGGTCACTGTATGTGCTCTGACCTCTATGTCCATTGTGGTACTGAATTACCTTATCATAACAGTACTGGAGGCCCAAAGTACTAATGATTCTCAATAGAGGGAAAAAAGAAGTTCTGAGACCATTTTTTTTTCTCTGCACTGTGTTTTGCCTTTTTTTTCCCCTAGACATTTGGGTGGTTCAGGACACAGGTGTAGCGATGGACATTAAAGGTCTGTCTTCATGTGTGGATCAGCTCACGGCAAGAGTACAAAATATTCAAGACTTTGTGGTTCAGAATTCTATGTTAGAACCGAGAATTCCTATTCCTGATTTGTTTTTTGGAGATAGAACTAAATTTCTGAGTTTCAAAAATAATTGTAAACTATTTCTAGCTTTGAAACCTCGCTCCTCTGGTGACCCAGTTCAACAAGTTAGGATCATTATTTCTTTTTTACGTGGCGACCCTCAGGACTGGGCATTTTCTCTTGCATCAGGAGATCCTGCATTAAGTAATATCGATGCGTTTTTCCTGGCTCTCGGATTGCTGTACGATGAACCTAATTCAGTGGATCAGGCAGAGAAAAATTTGCTGGCTCTGTGTCAGGGTCAGGATGAGATAGAGGTATATTGTCAGAAATTTAGAAAGTGGTCCATACTCACTCAATGGAATGAAGGTGCGCTCGCAGCTATTTTCAGAAAGGGTCTCTCTGAAGCCCTTAAGGATGTCATGGTGGGATTTCCTATGCCTGCTAGTCTGAATGAGTCTGTGTCTTTGGCCATTCAGCCATTCAGATCGGTCGACGCTTGCGTGAGCGTAAATCTGTGCACCATTTGGCGGTATTACCTGAGCTTAAACCTGAGCCTATGCAGTGCGATAGGACTTTGACCAGAGTTGAACGGCAAGAACACAGACGTCTGAATGGGCTGTGTTTCTACTGTGGTGAATCCACTCATGCTATCTCTGATTGTCCTAAGCGCACTAAGCGGTTCGCTAGGTCTGCCACCATTGGTACAGTACAGTCAAAATTTCTTCTGTCCGTTACCTTGATCTGCTCTTTGTCATCGTATTCTGTCATGGCATTTGTGGATTCAGGCGCTGCCCTGAATTTGATGGACTTGGAGTATGCTAGGCGTTGTGGGTTTTTCTTGGAGCCCTTGCAGTGTCCTATTCCATTGAGAGGAATTGATGCTACGCCTTTGGCCAAGAATAAGCCTCAGTACTGGACCCAGCTGACCATGTGCATGGCTCCTGCACATCAGGAGGTTATTCGCTTTCTGGTGTTGCATAATCTGCATGATGTGGTCGTGTTGGGGTTGCCATGGCTACAAGTCCATAATCCAGTATTAGATTGGAAATCCATGTCTGTGTCCAGCTGGGGTTGTCAGGGGGTACATGGTGATGTCCCATTTCTGACTATTTCGTCATCCACCCCTTCTGAGGTTCCAGAGTTCTTGTCTGATTACCGGGATGTATTTGATGAGCCCAAGTCCGATACCCTACCTCCGCATAGGGATTGTGATTGTGCTATCGATTTGATTCCTGGTAGTAAATTCCCAAAAGGTCGACTGTTTAATTTATCTGTGCCTGAGCACGCCGCTATGCGGAGTTATGTGAAGGAGTCCTTGGAGAAGGGGCATATTCGCCCGTCATCGTCGCCATTAGGAGCAGGGTTCTTTTTTGTAGCCAAGAAGGATGGTTCGCTGAGACCTTGTATAGATTACCGCCTTCTAAATAAGATCACGGTTAAATTTCAGTACCCCTTGCCGTTGTTATCTGATTTGTTTGCTCGGATTAAGGGGGCTAGTTGGTTCACCAAGATAGATCTTCGTGGTGCGTATAATCTTGTGCATATTAAGCGAGGCGATGAATGGAAAACTGCATTTAATACGCCCGAGGGCCATTTTGAGTATCTAGTAATGCCATTCGGACTTGCCAATGCTCCATCAGTGTTTCAGTCCTTTATGCATGACATCTTCCGAGAGTACCTGGATAAATTCCTGATTGTGTACTTGGATGACATTTTGATCTTCTCGGATGATTGGACTCAGCTGACATCTCTGAAAAGTCTGCAAAAGTTCCTGGGCTTTGCTAATTTTTATCGTCGCTTCATCTGCAATTTTTCTAGTATTGCTAAACCATTGACCGATTTGACCAAGAAGGGTGCTGATGTGGTCAATTGGTCTTCTGCTGCTGTGGAAGCTTTTCAAGAGTTGAAGCGTCGTTTTTCTTCTGCCCCTGTGTTGTGTCAACCAGATGTTTCGCTTCCATTCCAGGTCGAGGTTGATGCTTCTGAGATTGGAGCAGGGGCTGTTTTGTCGCAGAGAAGTTCTGATTGCTCGGTGATGAAACCATGCGCCTTCTTTTCCAGGAAGTTTTCGCCTGCTGAGCGAAATTATGATGTGGGCAATCGAGAGTTGCTGGCCATGAAGTGGGCATTCGAGGAGTGGCGTCATTGGCTTGAAGGAGCTAAGCATCGCGTGGTGGTTTTGACTGATCATAAGAACTTGACTTATCTCGAGTCTGCCAAGCGGTTGAATCCTAGACAGGCTCGTTGGTCGCTGTTTTTTGCCCGTTTTGACTTTGTGATTTCGTACCTTCCGGGCTCTAAAAATGTGAAGGCGGATGCTCTGTCTAGGAGTTTTGTGCCCGACTCTCCGGGTTTATCTGAGCCGGCGGGTATCCTCAAAGAGGGAGTAATTGTGTCTGCCATCTCCCCTGATTTGCGGCGGGTGCTGCAAAAATGTCAGGCTAATAAACCTGATCGTTGCCCAGCGGAGAAACTGTTTGTCCCTGATAGGTGGACGAATAAAGTTATCTCTGAGGTTCATTGTTCGGTGTTGGCTGGTCATCCTGGAATCTTTGGTACCAGAGAGTTAGTGGCTAGATCCTTTTGGTGGCCATCTCTGTCGCGGGATGTGCGTTCTTTTGTGCAGTCCTGTGGGATTTGTGCTCGGGCTAAGCCCTGCTGTTCTCGTGCCAGTGGGTTGCTTTTGCCCTTGCCGGTCCCGAAGAGGCCTTGGACACATATCTCTATGGATTTTATTTCAGATCTTCCCGTCTCTCAAAAGATGTCAGTCATTTGGGTGGTCTGTGATCGCTTCTCTAAGATGGTCCATTTGGTACCCTTGTCTAAATTACCTTCCTCCTCTGATTTGGTGCCATTGTTCTTCCAGCATGTGGTTCGTTTACATGGCATTCCAGAGAATATCGTTTCTGACAGAGGTTCCCAGTTTGTTTCGAGGTTTTGGCGAGCCTTTTGTGGTAGGATGGGCATTGACTTGTCTTTTTCCTCGGCTTTCCATCCTCAGACTAATGGCCAGACCGAACGAACCAATCAGACCTTGGAAACATATCTGAGATGCTTTGTTTCTGCTGATCAGGATGACTGGGTGTCCTTTTTGCCTTTGGCTGAGTTCGCCCTTAATAATCGGGCCAGCTCGGCTACCTTGGTTTCGCCATTTTTCTGCAACTCTGGGTTCCATCCTCGTTTCTCTTCAGGGCAGGTTGAGTCTTCGGACTGTCCTGGTGTGGATACTGTGGTGGACAGGTTGCAGCAGATTTGGACTCATGTAGTGGACAATTTGACCTTGTCCCAGGAGAAGGCTCAACGTTTCGCTAATCGCAGACGCTGTGTGGGTCCCCGACTTCGTGTTGGGGATTTGGTTTGGTTATCTTCTCGTCATATTCCTATGAAGGTTTCCTCTCCTAAGTTTAAACCTCGTTTCATTGGTCCGTATAGGATTTCTGAGGTTCTTAATCCTGTGTCTTTTCGTCTGACCCTTACAGATTCTTTTTCCATACATAACGTATTCCATAGGACATTGTGGCAGAGCTCCCTCCTGTGGTCACAAGTGGTACTTCGGCTGATTCTCTCTGTGAGCTTCCGTTGGTGGAGGAAAGTGGTACTGCGGCTTCTGAGTTTCCTTCCTCAGGTGATGTGGTGAAGTCGTTAGGTGCTGCTCTATTTAACTCCACCTAGTGCTTTGATCCTGGCCTCCAGTCAATGTTCTAGTATTGGACCTGTTTCCTCCTGGATCGTTCCTGTGGCCTGCTGCTCTGCATAGCTAAGTTCCGCTTTGCTATTTTGTTTGCTGTTTTTTTCTGTCCAGCTTGTCTATTTGTTTTTTCCTGCTTGCTGGAAGCTCTGGGACGCAGAGGGTGTACCTCCGTGCCGTTAGTTCGGTACGGAGGGTCTTTTTGCCCCCTTTGCGTGGTTTTTGTAGGGTTTTGTGTTGACCGCAAAGTTACCTTTCCTATCCTCGCTCTGTTCAGAAAGTCGGGCCTCACTTTGCTAAATCTATTTCATCTCTACGTTTGTCTTTTCATCTTGACTCACAGTCATTATATGTGGGGGCTGCCTTTTCCTTTGGGGTATTTCTCTGAGGCAAGGTAGGCTTATTTTCTATCTTCAGGCTAGCTAGTTTCTCAGGCTGTGCCGAGTTGCATAGGGAGCGTTAGGCGCAATCCACGGCTGCCTCTAGTGTGGTTGGAGAGGATTAGGGATTGCGGTCAGCAGAGTTCCCACGTCTCAGAGCTCGTTCAATGTTTTTGGGTTATTGTCAGGTCACTGTATGTGCTCTGACCTCTATGTCCATTGTGGTACTGAATTACCTTATCATAACACGCCAGGCCTCGACCAATCAGCAACGGGCACAGCGACGATGATGTCATAAAGGACGTAGACATCTCACGTTTCTGATTCAGCGACGGGCACAGTATCGACGTAGATGTCATAATGGTTGCCATGGCGACGATGATGTCATAAAGGTTGCCTCGACCAATCAGCGACGGGCACAGTGTGCCGCGAATTCTGGAATCATCATTGTCCATATACTACGGGGACATGCATATTCTAGAATACCCGATGCGTTAGAATCGGGCCACAATCTAGTCTATATATATAATTGTCAAAGGGTTTTTCCGTCTGTCTGTCTGTCTGTCTGTCCTGGAAATCCCGCGTTTCTGATTGGTCGAGGCCGCTAGGCCTCGACCAATCAGCAACGGGCACAGCGATGATGATGTCATAAAGGACGTAGAAATCCCACGTTTCTGATTCAGCGACGGGCACAGTATCGACGTAGATGTTATAATGGTTGCCATGGAGACGATGATGTCATAAAGGTTGCCTCGACCAATCAGCGACGGGCACAATCTGCCGCGAATTCAGGAATCATCATTGTCCATATACTACGGGGACATGCATATTCTAGAATACCCGATGCGTTAGAATCGGGCCACAATCTAGTAGAATATAATGCAGCACCCCACAAAATATAATGCAACCCCCTCAGGTATAACACAGTCCCCACCATAGAATATAATGTAGCACCCTCATATGGTATAATGCAGCCCTCTCATATAGTACTAGACTGTGGGCCGATTCTAACGCATCGGGTATTCTAGAATATGCATGTCCCCGTAGTATATGGACAATGATGATTCCAGAATTCGCGGCACACTGTGCCCGTCGCTGATTGGTCGAGGCAACCTTTATGACATCATCGTCGCCATGGCAACCATTATGACATCTACGTCGATACTGTGCCCGTCGCTGAATCCGAAACGTGAGATGTCTACGTCCTTTATGACATCATCGTTGCTGTGCCCGTTGCTGATTGGTCGAGGCCTGGCGGCCTGGACCAATCAGACGCGGGATTTCTACGTCCTTTATGACATCATCGTCGCTGTGCCCGTTGCTGATTGGTCGAGGCCTGGCGGCCTGGACCAATCAGACGCGGGATTTCTACGTCCTTTATGACATCATCGTCGCTGTGCCCGTTGCTGATTGGTCGAGGCCTGGCGGCCTGGACCAATCAGACGCGGGATTTCTACGTCCTTTATGACATCATCGTCGCTGTGCCCGTTGCTGATTGGTCGAGGCCTGGCGGCCTCGACCAATCAGAGAGCCGGGATTTCCAGGACAGACAGACAAACAGACAGACAGACGGAAAAACCCTTAGACAATTATATACAGTGGGGCAAAAAAGTATTTAGTCAGTCAGCAATAGTGCAAGTTCCACCACTTAAAAAGATGAGAGGCGTCTGTAATTTACATCATAGGTAGCCCTCAACTATGGGAGACAAACTGAGAAAAAAAAATCCAGAAAATCACATTGTCTGTTTTTTTATCATTTTATTTGCATATTATGGTGGAAAATAAGTATTTGGTCAGAAACAAAATTTCATCTCAATACTTTGTAATATATCCTTTGTTGGCAATGACAGAGGTGAAACGTTTTCTGTAAGTCTTCACAAGGTTGCCACACACTGTTGTTGGTATGTTGGCCCATTCCTCCATGCAGATCTCCTCTAGAGCAGTGATGTTTTTGGCTTTTCGCTTGGCAACACGGACTTTCAACTCCCTCCAAAGGTTTTCTATAGGGTTGAGATCTTGAGACTGGCTAGGTCACTCCAGGACCTTGAAATGCTTCTTACGAAGCCACTCCTTCGTTGCCATGGCGGTGTGCTTTGGATCATTGTCATGTTAAAAGACCCAGCCACGTTTCATCTTCAATGCCCTTGCTGATGGAAGGAGGTTTGCACTCAAAATCTCACGATACATGGCCCCATTCATTCTTTCATGTACCCGGATCAGTCGTCCTGGCCCCTTTGCAGAGAAACAGCCCCAAAACATGATGTTTCCACCACCATGCTTTACAGTAGGTATGGTGTTTGATGGATGCAACTCAGTATTCTTTTTCCTCCAAACACGACAAGTTGTGTTTCTACCAAACAGTTCCAGTTTGGTTTCATCAGACCATAGGACATTCTCCCAAAACTCCTCTGGATCATCCAAATGCTCTCTAGCAAACTTCAGACGGGTCCGGACATGTACTGGCTTAAGCAGTGGGACACGTCTGGCACTGCAGGATCTGAGTCCATGGTGGCGTAGTGTGTTACTTATGGTAGGCCTTGTTACATTGGTCCCAGCTCTCTGCAGCTCATTCACTAGGTCCCCCCGTGTGGTTCTGGGATTTTTGCTCACCGTTCTTGTGATCATTCTGACCCCACGGGGTGGGATTTTGCGTGGAGCCCCAGATCGAGGGAGATTATCAGTGGTCTTGTATGTCTTCCATTTTCTAATTATTGCTCCCACTGTTGATTTCTTCACTCCAAGCTGGTTGGCTATTGCAGATTCAGTCTTCCCAGCCTGGTGCAGGGCTACAATTTTGTTTCTGGTGTCCTTTGACAGCTCTTTGGTCTTCACCATAGTGGAGTTTGGAGTCAGACTGTTTGAGGGTGTGCACAGGTGTCTTTTTTATACTGATAACAAGTTTAAACAGGTGCCATTACTACAGGTAATGAGTGGAGGAAAGAGGAGACTCTTAAAGAAGAAGTTACAGGTCTGTGAGAGCCAGAAATCTTGATTGTTTGTTTCTGACCAAATACTTATTTTCCACCATAATATGCAAATAAATTGTTAAAAAAACAGACAATGTGATTTTCTGGATTTTTTTTTCTCAGTTTGTCTCCCATAGTTGAGGTCTACCTATGATGTAAATTACAGACGCCTCTCATCTTTTTAAGTGGTGGAACTTGCACTATTGCTGACTGACTAAATACTTTTTTGCCCCACTGTATATAGATAATGCAGCCACCACAGAATATAATGTAGTCAACTGAGAGAATGCAGCACCACCACAGAATATAATGCAGCCCCCCATAGAGTATACTGTAGCCCTCTCACATAGTATGATGTAGCCCCCCATAATATAATGTAGTCCCCTGAGAATAATGCAGTCCCCCCACAGAATATAATGTAGCCCCCTCATAAAGTATAATGCAGGCCCTCCCCACCCCATCATTGTCCTCATCACCACCTCCATCATTGCCTTCTCCCCCACCACCTCCATCACTGCCCATTCCACCACCTGCATCATTGCCTCCTCCCCCACCATCATTGTCCATTTCATCACCTGCACCATTGCCTCCCCCACCACCATCCTTGCCCATCACCTCCATCATTGCCTCCCCCCACCACCATCATTGCCCATTTCATCACCTCCATCATTGCCTCCCACCACCACCATTGCCCACCACCATCATTGCCCATCACCTCCATCATTCCCTCCCACCACCATTGCCCATTTCATCACCTCCATCATTGCCTCCCACCACTATCATTGCCCATCACCACCATCATTGCCTCCCCCCCACCATCATTGCCCATCACCTCCATCATTGCCTTCTCACCATCATTGCCTATCACCTCCATCATTGCCTCCCATACCATCATTACCTATCACCTCCATCGCCTCCCCTCACCCTTATTGCCCATCACCTTCATCATTCCCTCCCTCACCATGATTGCCCATCACCTCCATCATTGTCTCCCCCACCATCACTTCCATAATTGCATCCCCTCACCTCCATCATTGCCTCCCCACCACCATCATTGCCCATCCCCTCCATCATTGTATTCCCCCCACCATCATTGCCCATCACCTCCATCATTGTCTCCCCCAACCACCATCATTGCCCATCACCTCTATCATTGTCTCCCCCAACCAATATCATTCTCCTTCACTACACACACACACACACACAGCTCACCGCAGCTCATCACACACACACACACACACACACACACACTCTCTCTCTCTCTCTCTCTCTCTCTCACACACACACACTCACTCACACACACACACACACACACAGCACAGCTCACCTCCCCACAGCAGCAGCTCATTCCAGCAGCCTCTTCCTCGCTGGATTCCTGGAAGCTTTCTGACTGAGACAGCAACACGCTGGATGATGACGTCATCCAGCTGGGCTGCCTCAGACAGGAAGCAGGACGCCGGGAGGTGTGCTGCTCTGTGAGTCTGTGTGCCTGCGTGTGTATGTGTGTGCGGTGCGGTGCTGTGTGTGTGTGGGTGTGCGGTACTTTGTGGGTGTGTGTGTGGTGCGGCTTTACATGCGGGCAGTGTTATCTGCACCCTGCGGCTAACGCTGCCCGCTATTTGGGAAATGGTATTCACGCCTCTTCCACGCCCATAGGGGCGTGGGGAAGAGTGAATATTCATTTGGCTTTAGCAGCGGGGACACGATCTTGTCTCCAGCTGCTGCTACTGGCACAGGGCGGGCCCCCTTGACTCAGGGGCCCTATAGCCACTGGCAAGGGGCCCCTGGAGCAGTGGGGGCCCTAGGCAGCTGCTGGCCAGTATGCCAGCAGGTGTCAGTGACTGGGCCCACCGGAGAAATGCAGGCTTGCTATGAGTGCCGACCACAGAGGGGCGCTCACAACAGGCCGGCATCAGTAACCATAGAGGTCCCAAGGACCTGTATGGTTACCATTCTGATGCATCGCTGACCCCCGATCATGTGACGGTGGTCGGCGATGCGCTCATTTCTGGCTGCCCGGCCGGAAGTGCCGGTTAAATGCCGCTGTCAGCGTTTGACAGCGGCATTTAACTAGTTAATAGCGGCGGGTGAATCGTGATTTCACCTGCAGCTATTGCGGGCACATGTCAGCTGTTCAAAACAGTTGACATGTTTCGGCTTTGATGCGGGCTCACCGCCGGAGCCCTGCATCAAAGCGGGGGATCTGACCTCGGACGTACTATCCCGTCCGAGGTCAGAAAGAGGATATATATATATATATATATATATATATATATATACTAGATTGTGGCCCGATTCTAACGCATCGAGTATTCTAGAATATGCATGTCCCCGTAGTATATGGACAATGATGATTCCAGAATTCGCGGCAGACTGTGCCCGTCGCTGATTGATCGAGGCAACCTTTATGACATCATAGTCGCCATGGCAACCATTATGACATCTACATCGATACTGTGCCCGTCGCTGAATCAGAAACGTGAGATGTCTACGTCCTTTATGACATCATCGTCGCTGTGCCCGTTGCTGATTGGTCGAGGCCTGGCGGCCTCGACCAATCAGAGAGCCGGGATTTCCAGGACAGACAGACAGAAAGACAGACAGACAGACAGAAAGACAGACAGACGGAAAAACCCTTAGACAAATATATACATAGATATATACAGTGGGGCAAAAAAGTATTTAGTCAGTCAGCAATAGTGCAAGTTCCACCACTTAAAAAGATGAGAGGCGTCTGTAATTTACATCATAGGTAGACCTCATCTATGGGAGACAAACTGAGAAAAAAAAAATCCAGAAAATCACATTGTCTGTTTTTTGAACATTTTATTTGCATATTATGGTGGAAAATAAGTATTTGGTCAGAAACAAAATTTCATCTCAATACTTTGCAATATATCCTTTGTTGGCAATGACAGAGGTCAAACGTTTTCTGTAAGTCTTCACAAGGTTGCCACACACTGTTGGTATGTTGGCCCATTCCTCCATGCAGATCTCCTCTAGAGCAGTAATGTTTTTGGCTTTTCGCTTGGCAACACGGACTTTCAACTCCCTCCAAAGGTTTTCTATAGGGTTGAGATCTGGAGACTGGCTAGGCCACTCCAGGACCTTGAAATGCTTCTTACGAAGCCACTCCTTCGTTGCCCTGGCAGTGTGCTTTGGATCATTGTCATGTTGAAAGACCCAGCCACGTTTCATCTTCAATGCCCTTGCTGATGGAAGGAGGTTTGCACTCAAAATCTCACGATACATGGCCCCATTCATTGTTTCATGTACCCGGATCAGTCGTCCTGGCCCCTTTGCAGAGAAACAGCCCCAGAGCATGATGTTTCCACCACCATGCTTTACAGTAGGTATGGTGTTTGATGGATGCAACTCAGTATTCTTTTTCCTCCAAACACGACAAGTTGTGTTTCTACCAAACAGTTCCAGTTTGGTTTCATCAGACCATAGGACATTCTCCCAAAACTCCTCTGGATCATCCAAATGCTCTCTAGCAAACTTCAGACGGGCCCGGACATGTACTGGCTTAAGCAGTGGGACACGTCTGGCACTGCAGGATCTGAGTCCATGGTGGCGTAGTGTGTTACTTATGGTAGGCCTTGTTACATTGGTCCCAGCTCTCTACAGTTCATTCACTAGGTCCCCCCGCGTGGTTCTGGGATTTTTGCTCACCGTTCTTGTGATCATTCTGACCCCATGGGGTGGGATTTTGCGTGGAGCCCCAGATCGAGGGAGATTATCAGTGGTCTTGTATGTCTTCCATTTTCTAATTATTGCTCCCACTGTTGATTTCTTCACTCCAAGCTGGTTGGCTATTGCAGATTCAGTCTTCCCAGCCTGGTGCAGGGCTACAATTTTGTTTCTGGTGTCCTTTGACAGCTCTTTGGTCTTCACCATAGTGGAGTTTGGAGTCAGACTGTTTGAGGGTGTGCACAGGTGTCTTTTTATACTGATAACAAGTTTAAACAGGTGCCATTACTACAGGTAATGAGTGGAGGGAAGAGGAGACTCTTAAAGAAGAAGTTACAGGTCTGTGAGAGGCAGAAATCTTGATTGTTTGTTTCTGACCAAATACTTATTTTCCACCATAATATGCAAATAAAATGTTAAAAAAACAGACAATGTGATTTTCTGGATTTTTTTTTCTCAGTTTGTCTCCCATAGTTGAGGTCTACCTATGATGTAAATTACAGACGCCTCTCATCTTTTTAAGTGGTGGAACTTGCACTATTGCTGACTGACTAAATACTTTTTTGCCCCACTGTATATATATATATACTAGATGGCGGCCCGATTCTAACGCATCGGGTATTCTAGAATATGTATGTCCCCGTAGTATATGGACAATGATGATTCCAGAATTCGCGGCACACTGTGCCCGTCGCTGATTGGTCGAGGCAACCTTTATGACATCATCGTCGCCATGGCAACCATTATGACATCTACGTCGATACTGTGCCCGTCGCTGAATCAGAAATGTGAGATGTCTACGTCCTTTATGACATCATCGTCGCTGTGCCCGTTGCTGATTGGTCGAGGCCACCAATCAGACGCGGGATTTATACGTCCTTTATGACATCATCGTCGCTGTGCCCGTTGCTGATTGGTCGAGGCCTGGCGGCCTCGACCAATCAGATGCGGGATTTCTACGTCGATGCTGTGCCGGTCTCTGATTGGTCGATGCCACCAGGCCTCGACCAATCAGCAACGGGCACAGTGACGATGATGTCATAAAGGACGTAGAAATCCCACGTTTCTGATTCAGCGACGGGCACAGTATCGACGTAGATGTCATAATGGTTGCCATGGCGACGATGATGTCATAAAGGTTGCCTCGACCAATCAGCGACGGGCACAATCTGCCGCGAATTCTGGAATCATCATTGTCCATATACTACGAGCACATGCATATTCTAGAATACCCGATGCGTTAGAATCGCTGCTAGTTTTATGACATCTACGTCAATACTGTGCCCGTCGCTGAATCAGAAACGTGAGATGTCTACGTCCTTTATGACATCATCGTCGCTGTGCCCGTTGCTGATTGGTCGAGGCCTGGTGGCCTCGACCAATCAGAGACGCGGGATTTCTACGTCGATGCTGTGCCGGTCTCTGATTGGTCGAGGCCTGGCGGCCTCGACCAATCAGAGAGCCGGGATTTCCAAGACAGACAGACAGACAGACAGACAGACAGACAGACGGAAAAACCCTTAGACAATTATATATATATAGATATACGGTATATACACATATACACAATTAGCCTAACACAGATATGACATGTGATTTTTTTTAGACTGTATTTCTTTCATTCAACTTTGTTTTCAATAGTATGAGGATTTCACTGAGAATTAGCAATTCCATCCGAATACATTCAGCTGCTCAGCTCAAGCTGCTTTCAAGCTGGAGAGAATACAAACCATTCAGAATTTCGCCATTAAATAATGCAACATGCCCATTAAAATATTAAAGCAATTTCTGTTGAGAGGTTTTTTATGTGGTAAACAACATGCTGGATATTGTGACTCTCCCTTGTCTACATGGAAGTCAATGATCTCACAGTATGCACACAGGAAGAATACTTGCTGTCTGCCATGGATGACATACAGACAATCTGCACTTGGATCATGGATACGTTTTTCATGTATGAAGTTAAAAAATGAAAACTATGATTCAGCAATTCTGTAAATATTAGAAATGCATACTATGTAACTGTCGCACAGAACACTATTCAGTTGTACAGCTTCAGCCTTCATATTTAGACACTTTTAGCTAGTAGGTTTTACATAGTTCTTTAAATTAGATATTTCGTAAAGGAAGTATGAAATGTTCATAAAACATGTTAATGCAATCATATAAGTATCATAAAAAATGTGCATTCAATATATACCATGTTCCAAATTATTATACAAATGACATTTTTCTCAGATTTTCCTAAATGGTTGGTGCAAATGACAGTCAGTCTAATAAAAGTCATCATCACCCGCTAGAGCAGGGGTGGGCAATTAATTTTGCCATGGGGCCGCATGAGAAATTTGGATGGTTTCAGAGGGCCGGACTAATATAATTAACTCATTTTTACCCAATACTGTAGTATACATATGCTATCTTTTCATAAACAAACAGTATGTTAAACAATGCAGACATTTACATTTAATTTCTGCCCCCATAATGTCCATATTTCATTTGTGCCCCCATAAAGTCCAGATTTCATTTGTGCCCCCATAATGTCCAGATTTCATTCATTTGTGCCCCTATAATGTCCAGATTTTATTCATTTGTGCCCCCATAATGTCCAGATTTCATTCATTTGTGCCCCCATAATGTCCAGATTTCATTCATTTGTGCCCCCATAATGTCCAGATTTCAT
Source organism: Ranitomeya imitator (assembly GCF_032444005.1). Taxonomy (NCBI): domain Eukaryota; kingdom Metazoa; phylum Chordata; class Amphibia; order Anura; family Dendrobatidae; genus Ranitomeya; species Ranitomeya imitator. The sequence goes on along the minus strand of NC_091282.1, from coordinate 345,462,110 downwards.
TCATTTGTGCCCCCATAATGTCCAGATTTCATTCATTTGTGCCCTCATAATGTCCAGATTTCATTCATTTGTGCCCCCATAATGTCCAGATTTCATTCATTTGTGCCCCCATAATGTCCAGATTTCATTCATTTGTGCCCCCATAATGTCCAGATTTCATTTATTTGTGCCCCCATAATGTCCAGATTTCATTTGTGCCCCCATAATGTCCAGATTTCATTTGTGCCCCCATAATGTCCAGATTTCATTCATTTGTGGCCCCATAATTTCCAGATTTTATTCATTTGTGCCCCCATAATGTCCAGATTTCATTCGTGCCCCCATAATGTCCAGATTTCATTTGTGCCCCCATACTGTCCTGATTTGTCACTTGTGCCCCCATACTGTCCTGATTTGTCACTTGTGCCCCCATACTGTCCTGATTTGTCACTTGTGCCCCCACAGTGACAAATCAGGACAGTATGGGGACACAAGTGACAAATCAGGATGGTATGGGCCCCATACTGTCCTGATTTGTCACTTGTGCCCCCATACTGTCCTGATTTGTCACTTGTGCCCCCATAGTGACAAATCAGGACAGTATGGGGGCACAAGTGACAAATCAGGACAGTATATGCCCCCATCATACTGTCCTGACTCCTGATAATTGTGCCCCACAGCCCCATAATGTCCTGTTTGTGCTGCCCCCATCCGCATCCCCCCCAGGGCTGGCCGCTGCTCCCTCCCCCTCCCCCCTATCATGCATGCAGGCAGGCGCCAGGCAGCTCCATTACCCGGTCCCCGCGGCCGCGGTATGGAGCACTTACCACCGACCACCGGCACCGTCCGACCCCACAAGTTACCACAGTACAGCCGCACAGAACACCGGCGTCCGGCGCAACGGATGAAGGAGCAGCGCAACAGCCTGTGTCACGCTCAGTGATGTCACCCGCTGCTGGCGCTTCCCTGATGCGGAAGTGCCAGCGGCGGTCAGCGCCTCTAAGCGGACAGGGGTTTCAATGCAGGGCGCAGAGGCGCAGGCGCTGGAGTGGCTGAAGAGAAGGGGAACCTGGCTGGTAGCGCCGTAGCGACGCGCAGCAGCTGCACTGTCTCTGGCAGCTGGCCGAGCAGTGCCGCGGGTGGCAGGCCGTTTAAAATTGTCAGGCGGGCCGAATGCGGCCCGCGGGCCGCATCTTGCCCAGGTCTGCGCTAGAGTATACATCGAATTTTATTGAAGAAACCTCGCAATGATAACAGTATAATCTCCAAAATGAATAAAAACTCAAAATTCACTGTTCCAAATTATTAGGCACAGTAGAATTTCTAAACATTTGATATGTTTTAAAGAACTGAAAATGCTCATTTGTGGAATTTGCAGCATTAGGAGGTCACAGCAAGGTGGATTGCAGCTGAGAGGAAAAAGAAAAAAAAATTCTTTAAATCTTCAGCTTAGCGAGTGTGAGCGAGCTGAGTGTGACCTGAGCGTACGTGGGAACGGCGGTAAGTGTGACTTGTGATTCAGTGACTTTGGAGTCAGGGAGTTTCCAAGGGAGGAATTACTGAATTGCTGTCTGTGTTTTATTGATACTTTGCATTTATTTTTATTTGTTTATTTTTTTTTTGTTTAACGTTTCTGTCTGGTGCAATCCCCATTACTATTGTTAATGCCATCCAGTGCACATCTTGCCACATGTATGCAGTCCTCGATCAGCCGGTCGAGGGTGCATACTGCTGTGCGAGATGTGAGCACATTGTGCATTTGGAAGCCCAGATTCTGGATCTAAATGTGCAGCTGGCAACACTGAGATCCATTGACGACATGGAAAAGAGTCTTCTGCTCACTGAGCAGACGCTCAATGGGATAGATGGGGGGGGGATGGTAGGATGGAGCTGCAGGACGATGAAGTAGCAAGCTGGGTGACAGTTAGAAAGCCGGGTAGAGGGAAGAGTGCCAGGGAGGCTAGTTCTCATCTGGCACACCCCAATAAGTTTGCTAAGTTGGCAGATGAGGGGGGTGCAAGGACAGGGTAGCACTGCTGCAGCTAGGCATGTCCTCTGAAAGCCGGAGGAGTGACTGCTACAGTAAGGAGGGAAATAGGAGAGCAGGGCAGGCCAGGCAGGTGCTGGTAGTGGGGGACTCAATTATTAGGGGAACAGACAGGGCAATCTGTCACAAAGACAGGGATCGTCGAACGGTGTGCTGCCTACCTGGCGCTCGAGTCCGACGCATTGCTGATCGGGTGGACAGATTACTGGGAGGGGTTGGTGAGGATCCAGCGGTCATGGTGCACATTGGCACAAATAACAAAGTTAGAGGTAGGCGGAAGGTCCTTAAAGATGATTTCAGGGAATTAGGCTGCAAGCTGAACGCAAGGACCTCCAACGTGGTATTTTCTGAAATACTGCCTGTACCACGTGCCACGCCAGAGAGGCAACAAGAGATTAGGGAGGTTACTAAGTGGCTCAAGAATTGGTGTAGGAAGGAGGGGTTTGGGTTCCTGCAGAACTGGGCCGACTTCTCAGTTGGCTACAGGCTCTACGCTAGGGACGGGCTGCACCTCAATGGGGAGGGTGTAGCTGTGCTGGGGGAGAAAATGGCTAGAAGGTTGGAGGAGTGGGGGGGAGGGTATTCATTTTATAGGAGGGGAAGATAGTGCAGATAGAGACCTGGGCACAAATAAGGAAGATGGGGGTGGCGGTGGCATGGGGGTTGGGGTTAGAACAGTTAATAATTTAAGAAAGAATAAAGGTACAGAGAGGAACATCAAGTGCATGTATACTAATTCCAGTAGCCTCGCCAACAAAATTAGTGATTCATTACTTACATTTAAGAGGGGATTGGATACCTTTCTTGAAAAGTATAATGTTGCAGGGTATATATACTAGATTCCTTGATAGGGCATTGATCCAGGGAACTAGTCTGATTGCCGTATGTGGAGTCGGGAAGGAATTTTTTTCCCCAAAGTGGAGCTTACTATTTGCCACATGTTTTTTTTTTTGTCTTCCTCTGGATCAACATGTTAGGGCATGTTAGGTTAGGCTATGGGTTGAACTAGATGGACTTAAAGTCTTCCTTCAACCTTAATGACTATGTTACTATGTTACATTCACTAAACAAAAAAGCTATCGTATATGAGTATAAGCCGACCCGAGTATAAGCCGAGACCCCTAATTTTGCCACAAAAAACTGGGAAAACTTAATCACTCGAGTATAAGCCTAGGGTGGAAAATGCAGCAGCTACCGGTAAATGTCAAAAATAAAAATAGATACCAATAAAAGTAAAATTGATTGAGACATCAGTAGGTTACGTGTTTTCGAATATCCATATTGAATCAGGAACCCCATATAACGCTCCATACAGTTCATGATGGGCCCCATAAGATGCTCCATATTAAAATATGCCCCATATAATGCTACACAAATGTTGATTATCTACTATATAATTGTCTAAGCAGGGCTGGCGTCAGCACCCGGCGTACCGGGGCAAGTGCCGGGGCCCTGAACAAATTGGGGGGCCCACTCATGGCCGGGATACCAGGGGGCCCGGGGCGCTCCCCCAGCAGCTTCGGCACTACTTGAGCTCAGCCATCACTTAAATAAACATCGCCTCGCACAGTGCAGTGTGCAGCGATGTCTCTGCTAGTAATGACGCGGCTGGGCGGACACACAAGCAAAGTTAAAGGCACAGTGTCTGCACCTCTGCCACCGCCACCACACCACACCACTGACGCAACCAACCGGTAAGCCTGTGTTCGAACTATAAGATGCACCCCCCACTTTCCTCACAATTTTTGGGGGGAAAAAGTGCGTCTTATTGTCCGAAAAATACTGTACCAACATCTACAACTGCTTGCTTCTGGAAAACACACATGGAGTCAAAATCGTCACTACACATGTAGATAAATTCCCAAACAGGTATCATTTCCCAAATGGAGTCACTTGAGAGGGGGATTCTGCTTTTTTAGCACTCAGGGGCTCTGTATATGGAATCCTTCAACTATTTTAGGAAAATCTGCGCTCCAGGAGGCAAATAGCGTTCCATTCTCCTGAGTCTCTCCGTGTGGCTAAGCAGTACTGTACACAGGGCTGGCGTCAGCACCCGGCGTACCGGGGCAAGTGCCGGGGCCCTGAACAAATTGGGGGGCCCACTCATGGCCGGGATACCAGGGGGCCCGGGCCGCTCCCCCAGCAGCTTCGGCACTACTTGAGCTCAGCCATCACTTAAATAAACATCGCCTCGCACAGTGCAGTGTGCAGCGATGTCTCTGCTAGTAATGACGCGGCTGGGCGGACACACAAGCAAAGTTAAAGGCACAGTGTCTGCCTGACCACATCATTAACAGCAGACACAGCTGCAGCGTGCACTGTGGGTGGCCATGTGTGTTTAAGTGAGGGCCATCGATCAAGCAGCGCTCCCTCCACAGCCACATGCCAGAGGAGCCTGATGGGTGACAAGCCTGGGGAAGGTGAGTGAGGCTTGTGTCTGTCTGTATGTCTGGGTATGCCTGTATGATGTGCATATCTGTGTATATCAGTGTGTTTGACTGTACATATTTAAGTATTTTTGTGAATTTGTCTTCAAATATATTTATGTAAATATCTGCGTATTGTGTGTGTGCATGTCTACGTATTGTGTGTGTGTGCGCGCATGTCTGCGTACTGTATGTGTATGTCTGCGTATTGTGTGTGTGTGTGCGTGCATGTCTGCATATTGTGTGTGCATGTCTGCGTATTGTGTGTGTGTGTGCATGTCTGCGTATTGTGTGTGTGCATGTCTGCGTATTGTGTGTGTGTGCATGTCTGTGAATTGTGTGTGTGCATGTCTGCGTACTGTATGTGTATGTTTGCGTACTGTATGTGTATATCTCCGTATTGTGTGTGTGTGCATGTCTGCGTATTGTGTGTGTGTGCATGTCTGCCTATTGTGTGTGTGTGCATGTCTGCGTATTGTGTGTGTGTGTGCATGTCTGCGTTTTGTGTGTGTGCATGTCTGCGTATTGTGTGTGTGCATGTCTGCGTATTGTGTGTGTGTGTGCATGTCTGCGTATTGTGTGTGTGTGCATGTCTGCGTATTGTGTGTGTGTGCATGTCTGCGTATTGTGTGTGTGCATGTCTGCGTATTGTGTGTGTGTGCATGTCTGCGTATTGTGTGTGTGTGCATGTCTGCGTACTGTATGTGTATGTCTCCGTATTGTGTGTGTGTGCATTTCTGCGTATTGTGTGTGTGCATGTCTGCGTATTGTGTGTGTGCATGTCTGCGTATTGTGTGTGTGTGCATGTCTGCAGATTGTGTGTGTGTGCATGTCTGCGTATTGTGTGTGTGCATATCTGCATATTGTGTGTGTGTGCATGTCTGCGTACTGTATGTGTATGTCTGCGTAGTGTGTGTGTGTGTGTGTGCGCATGTCTGCGTACTGTATGTGTATGTCTCCGTATTGTGTGTGTGTGTGTGCGCATGTCTGCGTATTGTGTGTGTGCATGTCTGCGTATTGTGTGTGTGCATATCTGTATGAGAAGGATGAGGGGGAAGGCTGGGCCCTGTGTAGTATATCTATATTTCTCCGACGTATCTGTGCATCATGAATCGTGGTATGTGGGCCCACTGAGACTCTTTTGCCCGGGGCCCACAAAATCCTGGAGCCGGGCCTGTGTCTAAGGGTCACTTCCGTCTTTCTCTCTGTCCTTCTGTCTGTCTGTCACGGATATTCATTGGTTGTGGCCTCTGTCTGTCATGGAAATCCAAGACGCTGATTGGTCGTGGCAAAACGCCCACGACCAATCAGCGACGGGCACAGTCCGCCGGCAAAATGGCCGCTCCTTCCTCCCCACAGTCAGTGCCCGCTCCATACTCCTCTCTAGTCAGCCTTCACACAGGGTTAATGGAAGCGTTAATGGACCGCGTTATGCCACGGTGTAATGCACTCAATTAATGCAGCTATTAACCCTGTGTGACCAACTTTTTACTATTGACGCTGCCTATGTAGCATCAGTAGTAAAAAGATCTAATGTTAAAAATAAAAAAAATAAAAGATCATTATATACTCACCTTCTGTCGGCCCCCGGATGCAGCCCAGGCCTTTCCCGCTCCTCGCGACGCTCGGGTCCATGCATTGCGGTCTCGCGAGATGATGACGTGCGGTCTCGCGAGACCGCTACGTCATCATCTCGCGAGACCGCAATGCACTCTTGGGAGCGACCAGCACAGTCCGCGAAATGGCCGCTCCCTACTCCCCTGCACTCAGTGCCCCCTCCATACTCCCCCCCCCCCCAGTCAGTGCGACATTACCGCAGGATTTAAATCCCGCTTCCCTGATTGGTCGTGCCCAGCCGGCGCAACCAATCAGCGACATTGCCGTGGGATTTCAACCTATGTGACTAATTTTTTACTATTGATGCTGCCTATGCAGCATCAATAGTAAAAAGATATAATGTTAAAAATAATAAAAAAAATAAAAAATCATTACATTCTCACCTTCCATCGCCTCCGCAGCATCTTTTCCTGCGGCTCGTGATGCTTCGGTCCCACCACTTCGCTGATTGGTCGCGCCCAGCAATCAGGGAAGTGGGATTTAAATCCCGCGCCAATGTGGCTGATTGGTCGCGCCAGCTGGGTGCGACCAATCAGGGAAACGGAATTTAAATCCCACGCCAATTTCGCTGATTGGACACGCCGGCTGGGCGCGACCAATCAGCGAAGCGCGATTTAAATCCCGCGCCAATTTTGCTGATTGGTCGCGCCAGCTGGGCGCGAGCAATCAGGGAAGCGGGATTTAAATCCCTCGGCAATGTCGCTGCGACAGGCATAGGCCGTGAATAGGCGCGGGATTTGAACCATGCTTCATGCCGGACTGCGCCTTTCTCTGATTGGTCGCGGCACGCAGGCCGCGAATCGGCGACATTGCTGCCGGATTTAAATCCCACTTCCCTGATTGCTCGCACCCAGCCGGCGCGACCAATCAGCGACATTGGCACGAGATTTAAACCTATGTGATGAACTTTTTACTATTGATGCTGCCTATGGAGCATCAATAGTAAAAAGATATAATGTTAAAAATAATAATAAAAAAAAAAAAAATCATTACATTCTCACCTTCCGTCGCCTCTGCAGCAGCTTTTCCTGCAGCTCGCGATGCTCCGGTCCCAACTCTTCGCTGATTGGTCGCGCCGGCTGGGTGCGACCAATCAGCGACATTGGCGCGGGATTTAATTCACGCTTCACTGATCGCTCGCTCCCAACCGGCGTGACCAATCAGCGACTCCCTGCGTTATATACTACATGGCTGCTATATACTACGTGGGCAGTGTTATATACTATGTGGGCAATGTTATATAATGCGTGGGCTGTGTTATATACTGTTTGGCCTGTGTTATATACTGCGTGACCACTGTTATATACTACGTGGCCGCTGTTATATACTGTGTGGCCTGTATTAACGCATCGGGTATTCAAGAATATGTCATGGCCTGTGCTATAAACTATGTGGCTGCTATATACATACATATTCTAGAATACCCGATGCATTAGAATCGGGCCACCATCTAGTGACCCCATAAGATGCTCCATACAGACATTTGCCCCATATAATGCTCCACAAATACTGATTATGGCCCCATAAGATGCTCCATAGACACATTTGCCCCATATGCTATTGCTGTGACTAAAAGAAAAAAAAAAATCACATACCTCTCGTCGCTCAGGCCCTCGGCAATTGCTATAGTCCACCGCTGGGTGCCGCTCCGTTTTCCTCTGCACTGACGTTCAGGCAGAGGGTGGCGCGCACACTAACATCATCGCGCCCTCTGACATGAGCGTCACTGCAGAGGATGCGGAAGACGGAGTGGCGCCCAGCAGTGGAACGCAGCCAGGTGAATATCGCGCAATGCCCCCATACCCACTTGCTCCTGGCGCGGTCCCTGCAGTCCCTGCTTCTCCGGCGCTGACAGCTTCTTCCTGTATTGAGCGGTCACATGGAACCGCTCATTACAGTAATGAATATGTGGCTCCACCCCTATGGGAGTGGAGTCACATCCATATTCGTTACTGTAATGAGCACTACCATGTGACCGCTCAATACAGGAAGAAGCTGTCAGCGCCGGAGAACCAGGGACTGCAGGGACCGTGCCAGGAGCAGGTGAGTGTGATTAGACAGCTGCCGCTCCCCCTCCCCTGCCGACCCCTGGGAATGACTCAAGTATAAGCCGAGAGGGGCAATTTCAGCCTAAAAAAATTCTTGGCTTATACTCGAGTATATACGGTATTTAACTCCAAAACATCCTAACAGGGCAAGTTACATGTTAACATAGGACCGCTTCTTTGATATCACCTTCACAATTCTTGCAACCATTGAACTTGTGAGTTTTTGGAGAGTTTCTGCTGGTATTTCTTTGCATGAAGTCAGACTAGCCTCCCAGATCTGCTGTTTTGATGTGAACTGCCTCCCATCCTCATAGATCTTTTGCTTGATGATACTCCAACGGTTCTCTATAGGGTTTAGGTCAGGGGAAGATGGTGGCCACACCATGAGTTTATCTCCTTTTATGCCCATAGCAGCCAATGACTCAGAGGTATTCTTTGGAGCATGAGATGGTGCATTGTCATGCATGAAGATAATTTTGCTCCTGAAGGCACGTTTCTGCTTTTTATACCATGGAAGAAAGTTGTCAGTCAGAAACTCTACATAGTTAGCAGAGGTCATTTTCACACCTTCAGGAACCTTAAAGGGCCCTACCAGCTGTTTCCCCATGATTCAGGCCCAAAACATGACTCCTTCACCTCCTTGCTGATGTCGCAGCCTTGTTGGGACATGGTGGCCATCCACCAACCATCCACTACTCCATCCATCTGGACTATCCAGGGTTGCTCAACACTCATCAGTAAACAAGACTATTTGAAAATTAGTCTTCATGTATGTCTGGGCCCACTGCAACCGTTTCTGCTTGTAAACACTGTTTATGGGTGGCCAAATAGTAGGTTTATGCACCACAGCAAGCCTTTGAAGGATCCTACACCTTGAGGTTCGAGGGGCTTCAGAGGCACCAGCAGCTTCAAATAACTGTTTGCTGCTTTGTAGTGGTATTTTGGCAGCTGCTCTCTTAATCCAATGAATTTGTCTGGCACAAACCTTCCTCATTATGCCTTTATCTGCATGAACTCTGGCTGTGCTCTGTTTTAGTCACAAATCTCTTCACAGTATGATGATCACTCTTAAGTTTTCATGAAATATCTAATGTTTTCATACCATGTCCAAGGCATTGCAATATTTAACGCTTTTCAGCAGCAGAGAGATCCTTTTTATTTCCCATATTGCTTGAAACCTGTGGCTTGCTTAATAATGTGGAACATCATTTTTAAATAGTTTTCCTTTAATTAGAATCGCCTGGAAAACTAATTATCACATGTGTTTAAGATTGATTTCAGTGATCCATTGAGCCCTGAGACACAATACCATCCACAAGTTTATTTGAAAAACAAAGCAATTAAATCTTTATGACACTTAAATCCAATTTGCATAATAATTTGGAACATGGTGTACATGTTGCTATAATGTTGAAAAAAAATCTCAAAACATTTTGGAAGTAAAGCAGTGGTTGCACATATAATACACTATATGTGCACAATTATTAGGTAACTGAGTATTTTGACCATATTATCATTTTATTCAGATTTTCCAACTCCAAACTGTATGAACCTGAAAGCTTATTGAATGAAGAATATCAGGTAATGTGTATTTGTGTAATGACGGAAGTGAGGCCTAAGGATATCAACACCCTTTATCAAGGTGTGCAGAATCATTAGGCAGATTGTTTTCCTCAGGAAAAATTAAACAAAAATAATAATAAGAATCAAACATGAATCACCAAGAACCCATTATTCTCCAGTCGTGTCATATTGCAGAACTGCAATCTCCCTGGAGAGCCCAGAAATACAAGGTGTTCAGTGCTCAGAGACATGGACAAGGTAAGGAAGGATAAAATCCGACCACCACTGCGCAAGACACAGAAGTTGAAACATCAAGACTGGGCAAACAAAAGACAGATTTTTCAAAAGTTTTATGAACTGATGAGATGAGAGTTACCCTTGATGGCCCAAATGGACGAGCTCACGGCTGGATCAGTAACGGGCACAGACCTCCACTTCAACCTGAACCCCAGCAAGGTGGGGTATTGCTATGGACTGTTATTATTAAAGAAGAGCTAGTTGGACCTTTTCGTGTTGAAGATGGACCCAGAATCCTCTCCTGAACCTACTAGCAATTTTTAGAAGACGCTTTCTTAAAGCAGTGTTACAGGAAAAAATCTGTATCTTTCATGAAGACAAAGATTTTTATGCAGGACAATGCTCCATCGCATGCATCGAAAGTACTTCACTGCTTGGCTAGCCAGTAAAGGCCTTAAAGATGAAACAATAATGACATGGCCCCTTCCTCACCTGACCTAGACCCTTACAGTGAACAGTGTCTAGGAGGCTGTGGTTGGTGCTGCTCAAAAAGTTGTTTGTCAACAGATTAAGAAACTAACAGACTTCATAGATGGAAGGCTTATACTGTAGCTGTTGTTGAAAAGAAGGGGGGCTATTTTTGTATATTTTGAGTTGTTTAATTATTATTCTCACTTTTACAGTTGAAAATAAAGGGAAAATACACATCTTTTATGTAGTTACATAACTCTGAACAATAATAGCTGTCTAATAATTCTGCATACATAGCTATTCTCCCAAAACCCAAATTTTACTTTCTTAAATATTCAGGTTTCAGGTTTATTAACCTTTTGGATTGAGCATCAGCACTTTTCAAATCACTCTGTGAACAGCTAGCTTCGTTAGCAATGACCATGTGTGGCTAAGGCTACGTTCACATTAGCGTCATGCGACGCAGCGTCGTCGACGCACGACAACGCATGCGTCATGCGCCCCTATCTTTATCATTGGGGACGCATGCGTTGCGTTGTCGTGCGTTTTTGGAAAAACGCACGACGCATGCGTCGTTTCAACGCACCTGGGTGGCGTCGGAGACGCTACATGTTGCATTTTTGTAGCGTCAAAAAACGCACGCGTCGCACTTGCGTCGCTCGTGCGTCGTCATTGCGTTACAATTTCCCATTGAAACCTATTGACAACGCACTTGCGTCGCGTGTGTGCGTCATGCGTGCGTTGTGCGACGCATGCGTCGTTAAATAAAATTAAACAAAAAAGTGTCTAGACAGTGTCTAGACAGTGCAAACAGTGATAACAACATCCCCCATATACAGTGGGGCAAAAAAGTATTTAGTCAGTCAGCAATAGTGCAAGTCCCACCACTTAAAAAGATGAGAGGCGTCTGTAATTTACATCATAGGTAGACCTCAACTATGGGAGACAAACTGAGAAAAAAAAAATCCAGAAAATCACATTGTCTGTTTTTTTAACAATTTATTTGCATATTATGGTGGAAAATAAGTATTTGGTCAGAAACAAAATATCATCTCAATACTTTGTAATATATCCTTTGTTGGCAATGACAGAGGTCAAACGTTTTCTGTAAGTCTTCACAAGGTTGCCACACACTGTTGTTGGTATGTTAGCCCATTCCTCCATGCAGATCTCCTCTAGAGCAGTGATGTTTTTGGCTTTTCGCTTGGCAACACGGACTTTCAACTCCCTCCAAAGGTTTTCTATAGCGTTGAGATCTGGAGACTGGCTAGGCCACTCCAGGACCTTGAAATGCTTCTCACGAAGCCACTCCTTCGTTGCCCTGGCGGTGTGCTTTGGATCATTGTCATGTTGAAAGACCCAGCCACGTTTCATCTTCAATGCCCTTGCTGATGGAAGGAGGTTTGCACTCAAAATCTCACGATACATGGCCCCATTCATTCTTTCATGTACCCGGATCAGTCGTCCTGGCCCCTTTGCAGAGAAACAGCCCCAAAGCATGATGTTTCCACCACCATGCTTTACAATAGGTATGGTGTTTGATGGATGCAACTCAGTATTCTTTTTCCTCCAAACACGACAAGTCATCAGACCATAGGACATTCTCCCAAAACTCCCCTGGATCATCCAAATGCTCTCTAGCAAACTTCAGACGGGCCCGGACATGTACTGGCTTAAGCAGTGGGACACGTCTGGCACTGCAGGATCTGAGTCCATGGTGGCATAGTGTGTTACTTATGGTAGGCCTTGTTAAATTGGTCCCAGCTCTCTGCAGTTCATTCACTAGGTCCCCCCGCGTGGTTCTGGGATTTTTGCTCACCGTTCTTGTGATTATTCTGACCCCACGGGGTGGGATTTTGCGTGGAGCCCCAGATCGAGGGAGATTATCAGTGGTCTTGTATGTCTTCCATTTTCTAATTATTGCTCTTACTGTTGATTTCTTCACTCCAAGCTGGTTGGATATTGCAGATTCAGTCTTCCCAGCCTGGTGCAGGGCTACAATTTTGTTTCTGGTGTCCTTTGACAGCTCTTTGGTCTTCACCATAGTGGAGTTTGGAATCAGACTGTTTGAGGGTGTGCAGAGGTGTATTTTTATACTGATAACAAGTTTAAACAGGTGCCATTACTACAGGTAATGAGTGGAGGAAAGAGGAGACTCTAAAAGAAGAAGTTACAGGTCTGTGAGAACCAGAAATCTTGATTGTTTGTTTCTGACCAAATACTTATTTTCCACCATAATATGCAAATAAATTGTTAAAAAAACAGACAATGTGATTTTCTGGATTTTTTTTTCTCAGTTTGTCTCCCATAGTTGAGGTCTACCTATGATGTAAATTACAGACGCCTCTCATCTTTTTAAGTGGTGGAACTTGCACTATTGCTGACTGACTAAATACTTTTTTGCCCCACTGTATAAAGAAAATGTTGGATTGTTTGTCACTTCTGCTGCAGGCTACACATCAGGCTACACATCAGAACAGACTGTCTTTTCATCCGCTGTCCAGAGATGTAAGTATAGAATGATTCTGTGCATTTTCTACATGTTTTTTAAAATTGTTTTTGCAAGTTGTGTATTATATTCTGCACTGTGGTTGTTTAAAGATATTGTGGTATTTTGGCTGTGATGTATGGCGTGGTATAGGATGGCGTTTCATTGTCTGCGGCCTTGATTATTGTTCTTTCCAGGATAGATTTCCATTTATTGGTTTGGTGGTGTTTTTTGGATTCAGTTGTGATGTTTTATTCTTGCGTTATATGAATTTTATTGTCTCCGGCCATGTTGGTTTTATTGTAAAGTATGGTAGTATAGAATGTTTCTGCGCCCTTTTATTAAATGTAATAATTTTTATTGCAAGTTGTGTATTATGTTCTGCACTGTGGTTATGTAAAGACATTGTTGTATGTTTCTGGTTGTGATGTATGGCGTTGTGTGGCCTTTTATTGTCTCCGTCCCTGTCGGTTTTATTGTAAAGTATGGTAGTATAGAATGATTCTGCGCACTTTTATTAAATGTAATAATTTATATTGCAAGTTGTGTATTATGTTCTGCACTGTGGTTATGTAAAGACATTGTTGTATGTTTCTGGTTGTGATGTATGGCGTTGTATGGCCTTTTATTGTCTCCGGCCCTGTCGGTTTTATTGTAAAGTATGGTGTGTTATTAACGTTTCTGCCCTTAATTTTTGGGGGTTGTTAATTTTTTCCTTTCAAAAATCTATTGTGTTAATTGGGTTGCTCCGTGCATACTGGCCTTTTTTTAAAAAAAAAAACTCTCTTTTGGGATTACCACATAGGGTCTGTTGTATATTTGTTTTGTTATCTGTAGGCTTTTGTTTACTCTGGCATTGGGTTGTCTCTGCCATTGTTTCTTTTAATCAATGTGGCAGTGTTGTTTGCACAGCGTTAGTTCAGTTGGAGTGCAATGTTCTTTGTGGTTGAAATGTAATTTTTTTTTTTTTTTTTTTAATTGCTGTATTGTGCCAAGGAGCATAGGATAAATGTTATTTTGTTCTTTATTTCAGAATTTTATTATGGCCAGCGATTCCAGCAACACCCCACCGCTGAGGAGTCCGGTGAGTACATGATCTACTGTTGCTTACTATTCGCTGTCATTTGTAGATGGGTCACTCAACTTTTTGGTAAACTATTTTGCAGGCTTCTTCAAGTGAGGAGGAGAGCCAGGAGGAACAGAGGGAGCAGGAGCAGAGACCACGGGGCCAAGCTGTGGTTGCAGGACGGCGAGTAAGTTTTTATGTCAAACCTATTCCTTTTTTTTTCTTAAATTTTTTTGTTTTTGCGGGTATGGGGGGTGGTGGGAGGGGGTGGTGGTGGAGGTGGTAGGTGGCGGTGGAGGAGATGGTGACAACATTTTTTATCTTGCAAACATTAATATTTTAAATTTATTCTAGGTTTCACAACGGGCCCATGATGACCCACTGAATATCGACATGATGGTGGCATCCATAGAGGAACGGGGCCCATTGTGGGACAGCCGTGACCCCCGGCACGCGGACCAGGGCATATTGCGCCGTTTGTGGATAGAGGTGGCACAATCGCTGTGGGATGGCTTCGACAGCGCTTCCCCCACGGGCAAAGCTAATTTTCGTAAGTATTTCCAAAATGCAGCTGCGACCCATCATGCCAGGATTACACAACCGTGTGTGATGTCTTCTATTGGGATTGCACACGGTTGCGTAATCGTTTTAAATTTTTTCTCAAAAACTTATATATTTTTTTAAAATTTATACACAGTTAAACAATTGAAGACCAGATGGCGCTCCATGAAGGACCGTTTCAAGAGGGGCCTGAAAAAGGAGGGACAGATCCGTAGTGGTGCTGCAGCGTCAAGGACCTCTGTGTACAAATACAACCGTATATTGCAGTTCTTGCGACCGGTCCTTGACAGCAGAGAGTAAGTATAGTACCTATGCACACACCTAGTTTTTACAACATGCATATTCACGTACTATATTCCAGCCACGTAGGTTATTGCCCAGCCATTTATTTTGGCAAGTACGAAGTATAGAAATGAAGAAAAAAATGCAAGCTCGCCGAGGCGTGAAAAGTAAAAAATACATACTTTTATCCACTTCAATCATAAGCAGAGGATGAAACATCAGCACAATACAATAGACACTATCTACGCGTTTCAGGTGACAGGGAACATCAGACCTGAAACGCATAGATAGTGTTTTTATTGTATTGTGCTGATGTTTCATCCTCTGCTTCTGATTGAAGTGAATAAAGTATTTAGTTTTTTTTTAGTTTTTACTTTTCACGCCTCGGTGACCTCGTATTTTTTATTCATTTCTGGTCTTCTCACGCTTGACACAGCGGCTCCGTGCTCTGAGCCTTCTGGGATTACTACAATGGTGAGCTTGACTTACTATTTCTTTCCCTGAAATCAGAAGTATACAGAACACATAGTAGATTGGCCATGCCCGGGCAATATTTCATAGTGGAGTAGTATAGTGCCCATCCAGGTGTATCCCAGTTTTTTTACACACAAAAACTTAAAATATAAGAGACACAGCATACCTTCTACAGCAAGGCAGGTTATGTTCCCATGGTTGCTCAGCTCGCAGGACCTGTGATGACGTCTCGGTCACATGACCGTGACGTCATGGCAGTTCCAACGGTAAGCGTAACTGTCGGGCGTTACAAACCGCAACCATGGGTGACTATTTTGGAATCAATAAATGCATTTTTTATTTTAAGATTGATGCGGCATATGCAGTGTCAATATTAAAAATAGGTTAATATTAACGGCGGCAATGGATACCGCCGGTAAAGTTAATTAATGACGCATGTGAAATGTTATATTTAGTATACTAATGGTTTCCTTATGTTTTCACAGAACACACAGCAGCACCCGCGAGACTGTCCGACCCTCTGGAGCGGTCCTTCATGAAGCGCCATCTGAACCGTCGCAGCCATCCCACAGCGAGAGCAGGTCTGCACCACCACAATCTGGCGAACCGGCAGCCGGTCCATCAGATGTTCCCCTGGCCGAGGCCTCTGTCGCTCCTTCCTTCGGGTCTTCCCGACAGCGTCAGCGGGCCTCGGACAGGGCGGTCATGCACGAATTTTTACATTTGAGCACCGTATTTCAGAATGGTTTCAAGGCGCTGTGCGATAAAATGTCCAATATCGACCGGCGTCTTGAAAACATCGAATCGGAGCTCTCGAGGCCGGCCAAACATTTTTTTAGTGCCATTCACAAGGGCATGGTTGAACATCTTACGCCGGAACTCCAGATTTCGGTCATGCAGGGCTGCAACAACGCATATGTCACTGCTCTGCAGCAGGCTCGGGTCATGCAGTCAGCGACTACAGTGCCCGCAGTACCATCGCTGGCTGCCATGACTCCGACTCCTGCTGCAGAGCACCACCACAGAGCTCCGCGTGCCGAGGGCCACCGCCACCGCCACCACAGAACACAGCCCCAAAGTTCTGATCAAGCCAGGCCTTCAAGGGCACACAGACGGGAAGCCGACCCACACCCAGAGGGCGAGAGGAGGAAAAAAAAGAAGAAGACGACGACAAGCACTACGACCTTGGCTATGGCTGCTCCCAAAACAACCACCAGTACACAGCCTGGGTCGACCCGCAGCACACCAAGTACCCAGCCTGGGTCAACACGGAGTACACCCAGTACCCAGCCTGGGTCTACAAGGAGTACACCTAGTACACAGCCTGGGTCTACCCGGAGCCGGAGTAGCCAGCCAAGGACACTGGTCGTCCCTCCTCCTCCCTCACCTCCTGCTTTGGCAGTCTCGCCACCGTCAACTGGCTGGATTGATGTCGGCATCCCGTCTAGTGTCATAGACTATGCTGCTTCCTCCCCCTCGCCCTCCTCCTCGGTCTCCTCAACACCCCTCAAAAGTGGGGTATATCAATCCCCCTTAATTGCTGACATAGATACCCCTTAACATTTCCCTTTTCTTTTACTTTGTGTCCCTAATAAAATTGTTATTTTTTAAAAAAATACTGAGTTTTTATTGTCTCAAATAAAGTTTGCACCAAATCACACCGTGCGCCGTATACACAAATATTGTGTTTGTAACACCTGATGTGCAATGTCTGACAATATTTTATAATTTTTTTTATTCATTTTTTTTATAGGGCTGTCGCTCATTGTACTATGAGATGTTACAAACACAAACAGCATTGCTCAATATATCAAGTTTAAAATGTACCATCACACCACGATTTCAGTAACGATATAGTTGGTTTTTGTGTGTAACCAACGTTATCTTTTCTGAAATCGTACAACGATTAGACCCCTGCTGTGAGATTATTGGTGTCAGCGAATGATTAGGAATTTTTGGGGGTAACTGATCACACGCTGTCAGTGTTGGATCTGCGTGTTTGACACCGATCCAGCGATGTCTTTGTTTTACACAAGGGAATATTGGGTTACTAGCGCAGTGTTTTAAACACTCAAATAAGTGAACAATACCCCCCCACACAAAAAAAAGGTGTCAACCACGTCCCTCGCCGTCATCTTTCCGCAGTGACTGACACTGTGATTCCCGCCCGTAAAGCAGAGCACACCGTTGACTTAATAAACGCTGTGCTTTAGGGCTGGCACAGTACGGAAAGATGACGGCGATGGACGTGTCACACACCGGAATGTAAGGGTTTTTTAATTTTTTTAAATTACATTAACAATGGTAAACAGGGAAAACATCATGAGTGCGGCCATGCGCTTCATAACATTACCAAGATTACACGGGGACTTGCTCTTTTTTGGTCGCTGGAGAGCTGTCTGTGTGACAGCTCTCCAGCAACCACGCGAAGACTAAACAACGATCACGGTCCGGTCGTATCACTGGTCGGTATAGTTGGATAATAGTTTTATTACGGTACCTTAAGAATATTGGTCAGGTGAGGTGGTAGCAATGTTCACAGTGTCGCCACTATTTGACTCTGGACGAATTCTAGCATCCTGAGTGCAATAGTGTTAACTCTGTAGAGTTTTGCAAACATGATCGTCTCCCTCCTTGTCAAGCCAGGTTCATTATGCAAATAGTCAGCAGGATTAAAAATGGTTGACAAGGTGGGAGCCGATCATGTTATATGTCAAAACTATGGAAAACACGGCTGAAATATTTTTTTGTTTTGTCACAGTCCATTTGGGTACTGGTGCTCACATAAATTTTGTGGGACACACATTACTTTAC
Source organism: Ranitomeya imitator (assembly GCF_032444005.1). Taxonomy (NCBI): domain Eukaryota; kingdom Metazoa; phylum Chordata; class Amphibia; order Anura; family Dendrobatidae; genus Ranitomeya; species Ranitomeya imitator. Next base: position 345,444,037 of record NC_091282.1, on the reverse strand, counting down.
ATAACATTGGATTTGACAATTTGATTACTATGGAAAAACATATGGGAGATTTGTTTTGTGAAAACGGAAAGGCACAAGAACTTTATTTCAAAACACAACGCATTAGACAATCAGGGGACATTATAACAATAACCTTACATAGGATGGTAAAATGACATGGACTCCACAGTGTTTACATGACATCATAATGCCAAGATGAATTAAACCATTTGATCTTGCCATGAAACACGGCCAACATCTGAAACAAAGTATGCAGCAAATTGGTCCCTCATATGAGCAATCTCCACAGTTGTCCGCAGAGGATGATCTTGATAATCAGGCAATGGATTTGGTATGGGTTCATCGAGTTCCATGTTGACTCTCTCTTTATCAATAATAAAATTGTGGAGAACCACACACGCCTTCACCACCTCATCCACTGTCTCAATTTTCAAATTTATAGCGGATCCTAAGATACGCCATTTGGAGACAAGGATTCCAAAGGCGCACTCCACAGTTCTTCTGGCCCTGGACAGTCTATAATTAAATATACTTTTGGTGCGGTCCAACCCCCGACTGGAGTACGGTTTAAGTAGGTTGCCACTCATTTGAAAAGCCTCATCCCCAACCACAACAAATGGCAGGGCCGGGCCTTCGGTGTTGGGAAGAGGTCGTGGCTGGGGGAAATTAAAAATGTTATCGTACAATCTTCGGCCCATATCAGACTCCTTAAATGTCCGTGAATCATTTGCACGGCCAAACGCTCCAATGTCCACAGCGAGAAACCTTTAGTCCGCACCTGCAATTGCCATGAGCACGGTGGAAAAGTATTTTTTATAATTAAAAAACAGAGATCCACTTCTGGAAGGCTTGGTAATCCTAATGTGCTTCCCATCCACGGCTCCAATACAGTTAGGGAAAGAACACACTTGTTCGAATTTTTGGGCGTTGGCCTGCCATAATTCAATTGTAGGGATGGGTAAAAATTCCTCACGGAGGTTGTCCCACAATGCGCGGCATGTGTCGGCAATAATACCAGACAGTGTGAAGACTCCAATCCGAAACTGGAAATGCAGTGATCTCAAGGTCTCTCCGGTAGCAAGGAAACTGACAAGAAGAAAAAGAAATAAATGTAATTAATTAAATTGTTATGAAATAATTTTTCATTCTTAATTACAATCCCCCACCCCACAAAACCAAAACACGTTACTTTAAAAAATGTCAAGAACATATAAATCCTTCACATTGCATTACGTACTGTAGAGTCACCAGCAGACGTTCTTCGGGGGAAATCGATTTACGGAGCTGCGTGTCCTGCCTGGAAATGGTTCCTTCCACCAGACGCAGCAGATATCGGAAGCTGTTTTGTGACATCCTGGTGTATTCAAAGTATTTCTCCTGGTTCTCATTTAATTCGCCAAACAGACAATGGTAGGCTCCACGACTCTCTCGGACTTCCACTATAGGGTGTAGCCAAAAACGCCGACGACTCCTTCTCCGTAGTTTGTCTCTTTTCCTCTGTTCATGACAGGCAATAGCATAAGCAATAGCAAGTGCTAATTCCAGCTCAATATTGAGGTAGATACTCTCCATGGTACGCTCCATCCTGATGCTGTATGGTTGGAAATAATCTATACCGGGGTATAAATACCACTATTACATTAATACCCACCCTCATCTACCCATTGGTGGCATTATCTAGTGTCTAGACACTAGACCCACCCTCTTCTATTCATTGGTGGTGTTATCTAGTGTCTAGACACTAAATTGTGTGGAAAGATAGCATCATTGTTTGACAACGCATGCGTCGTAAAACGCTGCGTTTTTTGGGAAAACGCAACAAAAACGCACAAAAAACGCTGCGTTTTACGACGCATCCGTTCGACGCATGCGTAAAAAATGGTGCGTTTTTGCGTGCGTTTCCGATCCGTCGTGCGTTGCGTCGGCGACGCTGCGTCGCATGACGCTAATGTGAACGTAGCCTTACCATCCTTATGGAGTGTGTCAATGACTGCCTTCTAGACATCTGTCAAGTCAGCAGTCTCCCCCATGATTGTGGAGCCTATTAAAACAGACTAAGGGACTTATTTTTAAACCAGATGGTGGCCCGATTCTAACGCATCGGGTATTCTAGAATATGCATGTCCACGTAGTATATTGCCCAGCCACATAGTATATTGCCCAGCCACGTAGTATATTGCCCAGCCACGTAGTATATTGCCCAGCCATGCAGTATATTGCCCAGTCACGTAGTATATTGCCCAGCCACGTAGTATATTGCACAGCGACGTAGTATATTGCCCAGCCACGTAGTATATTGCCCAGCCACGTAGTATATTGCCCAGCCACGTAGTATATTGCCCAGCCACGTAGTATATTGCCCAGCCACGTAGTATATTGCCCAGCCACGTAGTATATTGCCCAGCCACGTAGTATATTGCCCAGTCACGTAGTATATTGCCCAGTCACGTAGTATATTGCCCAGCCACGTAGTATATTGCCCAGCCACGTAGTATATTGCCCAGCCACATAGTATAGTGCCCAGTCACATAGTATATTGCCCAGTCAAGTAGTATATTGCCCAGCCACGTAGTATATTGCCCAGCCACGTAGTATATTGCCCAGTCACGTAGTATATTGCCCAGTCACGTAGTATATTGCCCAGCCACGTAGTATATTGCCCAGCCACGTAGTATATTGCCCAGCCACGTAGTATATTGCCCAGTCACGTAGTATACTGCCCAGGCACGTAGTATATTGCCCAGGCACGTAGTATATTGCCCAGCCACGTAGTATAGTGCCCAGTCACATAGTATATTGCCCAGTCACATAGTATATTGCCCAGCCACGTAGTATATTGCCCAGCCACGTAGTATATTGCCCAGTCACGTAGTATATTGCCCAGCGACGTAGTATATTACCCAGCCACGTAGCATATTTCCCAGCCACGTAGTATATTGCCCAGCCACGTAGTATATTGCCCAGCCACGTAGTATATTGCCCAGCCACGTAGTATATTGCCCAGTCACGTAGTATATTGCCCAGCCACACAGTATATTGCACAGCGACGTAGTATATTGGGCAGCCATGTAGTATATTGCACAGCGACGTAGTTTATTGCCCAGCCACGTAGTATATTGCCCAGTCACGTAGTATATTGCCCAGCTTTTAGGAAGCCTTTGCAGGTATTTTTTTCTTAATTATTGTAATTTACTGATATAATTACTTTTGGGTTTTCACTGGCTGTAAGCCATAATCATCAACATTAACTGAAATGAACACTTGAAATAGATCAGCTATTTGTAATGACTATATCTGAGTTTTGCGTTTTGTATTGAAGAACTTAAAATAAATTTACTTTTTGATGATATTCTAATTTTGTGAGAAGCACCTGTATTTGGATATGCCAGGGGGGAAAAAAAACAACCACTGCTTTACTTCCTCTTCCAAAAATTCTTATGTTTTCAGCCTTTTTTTTTCAACAACTTTATGGCTCACATGTTATATGAACAAAGCCATGAATAAAATGCAGGATTACTAGAATTTCAGCGTGTGTGTTAGGTCTCGAGTTCCCGCTTCTGCACAGGGGGAATCTCGAGCCATCTCCGCTGCGGTCTCCCATTCTTATCCAGCCGCAGTGGAGTCTGCTCAGCAGGGACGTCGGTCCCAGCGTCTTGCTCAGTCTCACTCTGTACAGAGAGTTACTGCTGCTTCTTCAGCTTCTGCCATTAAAGCCAGTGCTGGTCAGCAGCGAGCGGACTTCTCTGGGACTAAGTCCTTGTCTGCACACACTGAGCATGCCCAGGGCAAGATCTCCCGTTGGAGATCGAGGGTCATGTGCTCAGGCTCTGCAGCACATTCCATTGGTCCTCTTGGCAGGTCTTGGAAGGGCAAAGTTTCTGTGGCCACTTCCTGTGCTGCAACTATATAAACTGCGCATGACCGCACGGCCATGCGCTAGTGTACAATTGTTAATGTGTGTATGTTGTGAGTGAAAGTCGCTCTTTAAATAACCCTCCCTATTGAATGTCTGTTCGCGGAAGGTGTATGTTTGCTGTCTAGCGCCCGACTTATCCTACAGCACTAATCACACATTACAGCGTCCAGTTGCTGTGACCGCCAGTACGGCGCCGTGCACTTCCTCTGTGCTTTCCTTACCCAAGCCTGGGTGGTTAGTGGCGTTCGTCAGTGCGGCACCGCATGCACTCTTGTGCTTTAATATTATTATTTAGTTTCCTTACATACCCAGTTGCGGTGTTGTGCCAGCAAGTGTCTAATCGGACTTCAATCCTAGTTGGGGTTGAGTTCGCTGACTACTTGCTCGCACTCTATGTGCGGTACCGTGGTCCTGTGACGCAACAGGATCGCTTCCTTCACGCTGGGTGAAGTTTAACCCACGTGTGTATACTTATGAGTACCGCCATATAGTCCGTCATTACTTGGCAGCAGGTTCCATCTCTGCACGGTGGACCCCGGGCTGCGAACGCACCATACTCTATCTGTCTTATTATTTGGTGCGTTCCGCTAGCCCTAACAGTGTGTGTGTAGAGTTTGTGTTCTTGCCTTCTCGATCCGCACATAATTCCAGAGCTGTGTGTGTCGGCCTCTCCATCATATTATAACAGATGTTTTTAATTCAATCTTTCTCGTCCTCGTTCCCTCCACTTCTTTCTCATACCCCTCCCTTCTCGCTCATGCAATCACTACTTCAAGCCCGCCTTGCCATCCATTCTGTCTGCAGTCATTTCTCATTCCTGACCTATTCTCCTGTTCTGTCCTTGGTTTGCAGCCTGTTTAGTTTTACTAACGTTGTTTTCCTCAGTTCATTTATCACTCCTGTGCTGTTATTCACTTCTTTATTGCTTCACATCGTGCACAATATATACCTTCTTTTTTTTCAGCGTGATGGCTGAATTATTGTGCCCTTTACAGGAATCCTCCCATTACTAATTTGCCAGTGTTCTATACGTTTCACTCTTCTTTTGCCATCCTATAATCATCTCATTTCCTGGCCACATTTCAGCCGTTGCTCTGGCAACAAGTGGATCGCACTGTGCAGCGCTGGCCCTCCCCACTCCAACCCCTAGAAGGTTATGGGTAAGAGCCAAAATCAGACCTATTATACATTGTGATGTCATCACGTCTCTCAGGCAGGAACCTAAAGGAGCCACCGAAACCATTTATGGCACAGATTTTGCCTTTGTTCTCTTTGGCTAGCCCCAAGCAATAGGCAATACTGAAGAGTAAAGAGTTCAGCTACGAAAGGCCATGTTGGAAGTGGTTCTGAGTGGGTTAAGTAGCTTTCCCACTGTTTCTCTCACAGCTGCCCACTCTGTCCCAGCTGGCTTGGCAGAGTTTGTCAATTGTGCTTTTAACCCCATCTGACCTCAAGAACAGTCTGGAAAACAGGAAGGTTAATAGCAGGACAGACTTCTGTGACCCATAATGAGCATCGGAAAATAGTACACCGTAGGCACCATGCCGTGCCATGTCATATGTACAATGAGCTGTGGGCACCATTACGCTAAAATCCTGCCAGTTATAATCCTGCGGTTGGATCTACTTATTGGAGTCAATCACCCCCAACATTTTTTTTATTTAATATTTTTTGTTACTGTTCTCATTTTTTCTTTTTTTAACAATACATGCTAATGTTTATTCCAGACAAAGTGTCAAGCAGTGGAATACATAGTACAGAGGAGTCCAAGTTACAATTATTAAAGGGAACCTGTCACCCCGAAAATCGCGGGTGAGGTAAGCCCACCGGCATCAGGGGCTTATCTGCAGCATTCTGTAATGCTGTAGATAAGCCCCCGATGTTACCTGAAAAAGGAGAAAAAGACGTTATATTATACTCACCCAGGGGCGGTCCCGCTGCTGGTCAGGTCGGATGGGCGTCTCTGGTCCGCTGCGGCGCCTCCCATCTTCATTACAAGACGTCCTCTTCTGATCTTCAGCCACGGCTCCGGCGCAGGCGTACTTTGCTCTGCCCTCTTGAGGGCAGAGGATAGTACTGCAGTGCGCAGGCGCCGGAAAGGTCAGAGGCCCGGCGCCTGCGCACTGCAGTACTTTGTCTGCCCTCAGCAGGGCAGAGCAAAGTACGCCTGCGCCGGAGCCGTGGCTGAAGATCAGAAGAGGACGTCTTGGAATGAAGATGGGAGGCGCCGGAGCGGACCAGAGACGCCCATCCGACCTGACCAGCAGCGGGATCGCCCCTGGGTGAGTATAATATAACGTCTTTTTCTCCTTTTTCAGGTAACATTGGGGGCTTATCTACAGCATTACAGAATGCTGCAGATAAGCCCCTGATGCCGGTGGGCTTACCTCACCCGCGATTTTCGGGGTGACAGGTTCCCTTTAAGCTAGTACACCCCAACATTTTTTGTTTTCTGCTACATCCCACTCAGAGGGCCCCTGTGCAAGACCAGTATATGGGCCTCTCTTTGTGTCTGAGATTGAAACTGCTTGCTGATTTGAAGGTAGAAGGGGCCCCCTTACATCTTGGGCCCCTGTGGAGCTGCACAGATTGCACCAATGACATATCCGCCCCTGATCCCACTATTCTGGAACAGGACTGTCAGGGCTTCATGCCCTCTACATCCTACCCTACCCTACCCCATTCCTGTTTCTCGTAGTAAAGATGGGATATTAGCATCTTGTCACATCTCTCCTTTGCGTCTCAATGTTGCTGTCAATACTAGAACCTAGTTTTTTTTATTTATTTTATTTTAATATCCATCACATTAATTACATTGTTACATTACATGCATTTGTTACCTGAGAAGCTAGCTCCTTCTCTGGGAGGCATTTTTCGAATGACAGTACTGGTGCGTGGAGCATCCTGTACCTCAGTCAAGGATGTAAGACCTATAAAATAATAAAAAATAATTTTATATTTAGCAGTTGAGCTTACTACTTCCTATACTTGGTAGAATCTGTATAATTACTTTGTTGTGTATCACATTGTTATTATGTTCTGTACACACAAGTTTAGCCTGCTTTTCTAAAGTTTAATGGTTGTTACTTGCTGTGCACCTCTTAGACTGCTTCAAATTCATATTTATAAGCAAAACTGCCACTTAATCCATTATGAGCATGAATTGCTCTGTAATAGATCAATTCCCACCCAACAAGTATATCAACACTTCTATTATTGCAAGGTGAGATTGTATGCTTAGTTCATACAGTGTCGGGTAATTTTATACTGTTAATGTAACGGTTTTACATGCCCGCAGTTATAATTCATTCAATAATGTAAAGGAGTAGGAAGCATCTAAGAAGACATTAATGGGGCTAGGGGAAAAATTGCAAGTGGTCAACCAATCATCATTGTAAAACATAAAGGAAAGCTTGTGACCATTAAAAGCTACATTCTAATATGCAGTGTGGCAAAAGTATTCTATATAAAGTATTAAATACTCAGCAATACCAACATAGAATCTTTGTATTGTCCAAGGTGCCCTACATTTTTTTTTTAAAGATAAAGTCATGGTGTAATTTTGAAGATGGACCAAATAGCAGAGATCAAACAAAGGTTCCCATTATGGAGCCATGTTTTTGCTATCCTGGACCTGATGCTTCTTTTTCCCCTTTCGGCCAATTTCTTGCTCTCTTAGCATTTCAAATTAATGCAGTTCATGTGTTCATCTGTACAGGTTCCCACCAAAAGGGATAGAACCAAACAGGGCTGAGCCCATTCTCTAATTGCCCCATGACAACTGCATGTGCTTTCCCTTTCTCATGTAGACTCTTGAATAGAGCTTGAGCAAAGTTTGCGCATACAATTAGAGTTGAGAGAATTTGTTTGGATTTAGGTCCAAATACAATCAGCAGCAAATATTGTTTTTGCAATATTCGTCAAACACAGCCGAACGTCATTAGAGTCAATGGGAGTAGAAATTACCAAATATGTTTGGAACCGATCATAAAACATACATTCGGCACAAATAAGATACCAATATTGCATGAATATGGCTAATTCAGATCCGGCGACCGAAACCAAACAGATTTGCTCAACTCTACTTGCAATATGTCTTCCTTTCAAGACTTGAAAAAGAGCAACGCACAAGTAACTTTTTATATAAAAATATAAACAGCCCTGAGCCAAATTTTTAGGCAGATGTGAAAATAATGCTGCAAAGCAAGAATTCTTTTGAAAATAGAAGTGTTATGGCTAGGTTCACACTGCGTCCATGGAGTCCGTTAAACGGACTACGTTACACCGTGGCATAACGCGGTGTAACATAGTCCGCTAACGTCGTCATTGAAAGCAATGTCGGACGCATCGCTAGCGCACGCCAACAATGGGCGTGCACTAGCGATGTGCCGTCATTGAGTGACGGACCCTGTGGCGCGGGCTGCGTTTCCGGCTCCATCACCACTAGCGCAGATAGAGCTAGCAGATGCTCTATCTGCGCTAGCGCGATGTAACACCAGCACTTGCGCTAGCAGCAGCCCATTAGCGTATGAGCTGAACGGGCTGCTGCTAACGCAGTGTGAACCTAGCCTTATAGTTTTTTTTCATCAATTGACAAAATGAAAATGCAAAATATAAAGTGAGTGAACAAAAGATAAATATAAATCAAATCAATATTTAGTGTGATCATCCTTTGCCTTCAAAACAGCATCAATTCTTCTATGTACACTTGCACATAGTTTTCATGGAACTCGGCAGGGAGGTTGTTTCAAGCATCTTGGAGAACTAACCACAGATCTTCTGTGGATGTAGGCTTGCACAAATCCTTCTGTCTATTCATACAATTCCACCCAGATTCGCTCATGCTAAGATCAGAGTTCTGTGGGGCCATATCGTCACTGTCGTGACTCCTTGTTCTTCTTTATACTTCTTTGCCCAAGACTACATCCAAAAAAGATCTGTGGTTAGTTCTCCAAGATGACTGTAACAGCCTTCCTTCCTCCCTTACAAGTCTACCAAAAAGAATTGCCCGTTTGATGCTATTTTGAAGGCAAAAGACAATTGTAAAAAAAATATACATTGTCATTACCTGATATCTGATTACCGAATTATAACATTTTTTTTCATTGGCTAATGGATATGAAGCACTAACAAGTGAATATATGACTGTACAGATATATCAACATATGGTGACAAGTGTTATTAGTTAAGACTAGACCTAAGGGAATGGTATGGGAATATTCCTTGTTTGTGCATACCAAGTGCAATCCTGCGTATATTGTATGCTGACCCTTAGTGTTACTGGGTGACAGGTACAAATCTTTACCTAATCCCTGTGAAACACATAAAACCCTCAGTAATCTTCTACTATATGGCATAATCCTTTGAAGGAGATTTAATGCTGTTCTATATGCATATATGGGCTTACCTCCTCCTTCTTTCTAGACTCATGCGAAAAGCGGTACTCTACAGCCAACTTGGATGGTTTATGTTAATCACATGTTTTCCATTTTCTGCATTGGTGTTTCCTATTAGAATTTCCTAGCCCTAAAGGCTGTAAAGACTGCTGTAAAATATGACTCAAAGGAATATGTACTAGAATAACTGATTTTGAATATGCAGCGAGTTAAAAAAGTATTGAACATGCCACCAATTTTCTAAGTAAATATATAGGTGCTATTGACATGAACTTCTCACCAGATGTCTGTAACAACCCATCCAATACACACAGGCAAAGAAATCAAACCATAGATGCCCATAAATAAAGTTATGTATAATAATAAGAAATTACACAGGGAAAAAATATTGAATAAGCTTATTTAATACTTCATACAAAAGCCTTTGTTGGTGATGACAGCTTTAAGACACCTCCTGTATGGAGGAACTAGTAGCATGCATTGCTCAGGGGTGGTTTTGTCCCATTCTTCAACACAAACACTCTTCAAATCCTGAAGTTTCCATGGGCTCCTTCTATGAACTCTGAGCTTTAGTTCCTTCCATAAATATTCTATCTCATTCAGGTCAGGTGATTGTCTGGGCCATTCTAGAAACTTTATTTTCTTCCCCTGAAACCAGTTGAGAGTTTCCTTGGCTGTGTGTTTGGGATCATTGTCTTGCTGAAATGTCCACCCTCGTTTAATTTTCACCATCCTCGTAGATGGCAGTAGATTCTTATTAAGTATGTCTCGGGAGACCCATCCATTCATCTCTCCTTCAATCATATGACGTTTGCCCGTGCCGTATACTTAAAAACAGCCCAACATCATGATGTTCCCACCTCCAAACTTCACTGTTGGTATGGTGTTTCTGGGGTGATATGCAGTGCCCTTTGGCCTGCAAACAAAGTGTGTATTATATCATATTATGTCATTCAAACAGTTAAATTTTGGTCTAATCTGACCAGACTATATTCTACCATTGTTTCACTGGCTTGTCTAAATGTTGTTGAGCAAACTTTAAATGTGCTCGAACATGCTTTTTTTCAGTAATGTAGTTTTATGTGATGAGCATGCATACAGGCCATGGAGGTTGAGTGTATTACTTATAGTTTTCTTTGAAACAATTGTACCTGCTGATTCCAGGTCTTTTTGTAGCTCTGCACAGGTGGTCCTTGGCTCTTGGACAATTGTTCATATAATTCTTTTCACTCCTCTATCTGAAATCTTGCGGGAGCACCTGGTCGTAGCCAGTTTATGGTGAAATTATATTCTTTCCATCTTTAGATTATGGCCCCAACATAGCTTACTAGAACCTTAAGTAGTTTAGAAATTCTTCTGTAACCAATGCTATCAGTATGCTTTGCAACAATAAGGTTGCAAAGGTCTTGAGAAAGCTTACTGGTTTTACCCATCAAGAGATGTTTCCTCTGTGTGACTATAAACGCAACAAGACAGTCTTCAGAAATCCAAACTTGCTGAATTTCAATTAGAACACATACATATTGGTTGTCAATATGCTGACATAACCAGCACTTATGGCTGGGGCTGCTATAAATAATATTTAGATGATGCTTTCTAACATCTTCACTTAGGGTCAGTGGCAGAGGACGCATAGAGAGGGTAGGAACTGTGCTACCTAATATAGCGCATGACTAGAAAATGGGCAGAGGAAACATTCGAATGTGGTGTGTCACCCCATATTACTGGAGAGAGCTTGGCCTGTTCATAAGGAGAGCAGGAAGATATCACCCGAGTAGAGATCCCAGGGAGCTGGTTGTGTGGCAGACACGTGAAACTGGTTTCCGGCTGGAAGCACATAGCAAAACCAGTATGCCGAACAGCACTTGTTCAGCCTTATCTTTCCTGACTGTTTGAAGCTTCACGCCTTCGTGGAGGCGAATATGTGGAGAATGATGTCCCCTCAGCATGGACTGGAATGGATTCAGGGAGAAGTGGAGCTTCCTTGCTCTCCCTTGATTATATAGGACTAGTACAAATTGCGATAAATCCTCGGTGTACGCACATGCAATGTATTATACATCTCCTAAGTCATAGTGCAGTACCCAAAGTAGTTCTGGCACACTGGAACAAATCTACTGCCATGAGCCAACTGTTTCACTCAGCAACAGGAGGACGGGTACTGGGATTCCACAAATGTTAAAGGGGTTGTCCAATACAGGAGAACTCCTGGTTAATCAGTTCAGGGACCCATAGAAAATTAAAACAATGTGCTGTATCTTCATGTCCCGCAGCATTGCCATTTCAGAAATGTCAGTGTTGCTGTTTCTTGAGGGTGACATGACATTACTATGTCACGTGACCGCTGCAGCCAATCCGCTAACCCTTTCAGAGACTATGTGTCCGTGCTTCTACTCCACCCAGAGAGGAGACTCTAAAGGCAGCGGTGTCTTCCAGCTTATAGTGATGTGGCTATTTACTATGCAGAATCTACACACCTCTTACAAATATACTGCATATATGACCATAACATGTACCGTGCATTTGTGTTTATTTGGTTCTTCATAACACTGTTTTTTAGGATAAATATAAAAAACATTGACAATATCTATTTAATTGAGTGACCGGAGGAAGTTCCTGTTTGCCATTTATCATGCCATCTTACCTGCACCCTTCACCCGATGTTCCCCTCGGGAGATGCTAGTGTTGTATATTGTGCTATGTTAGGAAACTATGAGATCCAGCACGAAGGGCACAGTTCACAGGGACTGAAATAATCTTAGATCTGCTGTAGATTTACATCTTCCTTCTGTCACAGCCAGGAAGAGACACAGTTGTTTTGCCAAACTGTACTACGCCCATAAAATGCACCGTATGATGGAGTGCAAGGTCTCTCTCACCTCTAGGATTGAATCGTGACTACTTGGAACAAATGACTATGAATACAGAAAAACTTAGCAATATTAAAGTGTTCTAGAATTTTCAAACATATCTATATGGTTGCATATTCAAATTATTTTATTAGACAGTGCATACATTTTAAATCTACAGTAGGCCAGTTTTATATCTTCTTAATCTCATTTTGCTCACTACACTAGATTATTGGCAGCACTAGAGAGCCACTAAACACCTAGTGTTCAGTAGTCCACTCTGCCCACTGTCAAGTGTTATCATGGCCAACGGGCTAAACAGGCAGCTTCAAATAAAATTTGGAATTCACTGAGACCATGTTCACTAGAAAGATCCACTGTTTGTTGCAGTGATGTCTAGTTTATCATTGTGCCTGGGAAAATTCAGTAAGAACATCATGGCGAAGAAACTGGGTAATAATAAGTAAACAACTCTCTGCCTCATAAGAGTTATTTTGGCTTCTTTAAAAATTCAGAGTCATACTGATAATGCATTTGATGACATCACATGACCTATGTGGCCATAGAGGGTCTGCAGGGTCAGTAGACTGGCGGTCGGGACGCCAATTACATCTGGTTCAGCTGACATCACCAGAGCAGCGCTGGTGAGGAGGGCAGATGATTTCTGGGACGAGTTTAGCTTCTTTTATGTGGATCGCATTTGCTCTAAATTTTTTAAAAAGCCAGAAAGCCACTTTATCCTATCCTAGTTCAAGTAGTATACTCTATTTCTGATGGAGTCTTAGGGTATGTGCACACGCTGTGGATTACTCTGCTGATTTTTCCGCACTGATTTTGGTAAATCCGCAGGCAATCCGCACGTCCGCATTACCGTGGTTTTTCCACGGTTGTTCAGATTTCACCTGCGGTTTTACACCTGCGGATTCCTATTATGGAGCAGGCGTAAACTGCTGCGGAATCCGCACAAAGAATTGACATGCTGAGGAATATGTTTCCGCGCATGTGCACTGCAGATTTTGTTTTCTATAGGTTTACATCGGTACTGTAAACACATGGAAAACTGCTGCAAATCTGCAGCAGCCAATCCACTGCGGATCCGCAGCAAAATCCGCAGCGTGTGCACATACCCTTAGGTGTAACCTGTTGAGGAGGCTTGTTAGAAGCAGATAGACTGGGTTGAGGCCCCATGTGCAAGACAGAGGGGAAGTTAACCAAAATGAAGCCTAGGGGTATATCTGTTATTTCCTTGTACTGGGAAGGTATAGTATAGCTTGTGCCACCCAGAAACCATCTCTGATGAGCAGCTGCTAACCTAGTAAAATTGAAAATTGTTGTTGCCTGAACAAGCTGGTGACAGGTCTCTATCCGCAGCTACAATCAACACCACACTCATTGAAAGGTTGGCAGTATCTCAGGTGAACCTTGCAAGTACATATACAGAATGTTGGAAAATCCTGCCTTATCCTATACCCTACCAATAGGCACAATTTAGAAAAAAATCTGCACTGCGCATGTACATTTTTTAGCGGGCTTTCCTTTATAATCAATAGTGATGAGCGAGTGTGCTCGTTACTCGAGTTTTCCGAGCATGCTTGCGTGGTCTCCGAGTATCTTGGGCGCGCTCGTAGATTATGTTTGTGTCCCCGCAGCTGCATGATTTGCGGCTGTTAGACAACCTGAACACATGCAGGGGTTGCCTGTTAGGGAATCCCCACATGTATTCAGGCTGTCTAGCAGCCACAAATCATGCAGCTGTGGGGACTCAAACATAATCTACAAGCACGCCCAAGATACTCGGAGACCACGCAAGCATGCTCGGAAAACTCGAGTAACGAGCACACTCGCTCATCACTAATAATCAATCATACTAAAATTACCCCATGACAGTCTTGTCATCCGTTGAACCCTTAGGATTCCATTGACATGTTTGGTGTAACTGCTAGGAGAATTTGCCAGCACATGCAATGAACATACATTGCAAACACAGTGTGAATAAACCCGAATACATCAGTTTCACATTTAGATGTCTCTGCCCACCAAGTGACCAGCACCAGCACATGCAACATTTAGCAAAATCAGATTTGTTACCTTCATCACAGCTTGGTCCTCGGTATCCAGGACAGCATCTCCACTCCAATGTAGTCACCGTCTTATAGCTGAGTCTATAGGTTGGTCGGACAACTGTCCTATAACTAAAAATCCAATAAGATATTAATGAATGCAGTAGACAAAAAAACATTAGTTTTGCAGAAAATGTGCAATAATCACAATTATAGGGACGCTAAGAATGCCATTTCAGACTGGCCAGTCTTAGGCCTCTTTCACACATCAGTTTTTTGCCATCAGTCACAATCTGTTGAATTTTGAAAAAAACGGATCCGGCGGCATCAGTTTTTTTCTCATAGGTTTGTATTAGCGACGGATTGTGACGGATGGCCTCACATTTCATCCGTCATTCGCCAGATCTGTCAAAAATTGTTGGTCTGGTGGCTGGAGACAACGGACATCGTAACGTTTATTGTGTCCGTCGAAAAAACAGACAGCAACGGATCCGTCGCCGTCTGTCGTTTGCGAGAATGGAAGGCTGTAGCGCCGGATCTGATTTTTTAGGATCCAATTAGCCGGATCAGCTAGTCTGAAAAAATGGATCCGTTGCATCAGTTTTTCACAATCTGCGACGGATCCGTTTTTTTTTTCCAAATTTGACGGATTGTGACTGATGGCAAAAAACTGATGTGTGAAAGGGGCCTTAATGAATGCATTGTTGGAGTTAAAAGCTTTCATTTATCTTTACATGTCCTTCTAATTAAAATTTCTGTCAACTCTGACAAGGTGCAGATTTTGCTATAGCTGCTGATGTAAGTAATATCATGCCTCATCCGCTTTTGTCACCAAAAATGACAGGCAAAAAAAAGGTTGCAAATAATTTTGCAAATCTGAAATGCAAAATAGTTTGGCACATTGAATTTCCACAAAACTGGTGCTCAATGTTTAATTTCCCAAATTGTGCCTTCCAAGCTCAGTAGTCTGTATTCTTACCTTCCTCCGGAGCAGCCTGCTGCCCAGTGACAGTTCTGGTACACCCTCTGCAGGAAAGTGCCATTCTGAACTTGACACGTCACCGTGCGAGTGATGGGTACAGAGCACCAATTTCTACAATGACAAAGACGTCACAAGTGGAAAGTAAATCTCCATAGAATTGTATTAAGTGATGGTTTATTGCAATGAGTTTGAACTAAATTTAGGAGCATCTCTCCTAGAATTTTACATTTGTCATATTCTATTCAGCCATTTGTCACCTATGTTGCTCCACAGGTTGGTGAGAACTAATATTGGCTGGAATACTGAAGCCTTCACAATTACATCCGTGTACAAGAACATTAACAGAAAACTTCTAACACTTATTTCACAAGACCCCCAAGACGGATTTCTTCAACCCAGGGATCATTTTAATCAGTGACAATGCCTGTTGTTTACTTAGGAAAATTATGCTTTGAGGTTCATTTTAAGGCGCGTTCAGATACCTGTTTTTTCATGTATGAGAAAAACAGGCCAAGTTTCATTAGTGATTACCATCACTGTTTTATTGGATTTTCATCAGAATGTCACCTGAGTCTCATCAGAGTTTGGTCCAATTTTCCCCAGCTTTTCTCGAATGTGAAAAAAATGTCTCCACCTTCTCACACGATTGTATAACAGGGCTGAGTGCTATCTGATGATTAGCACTTGGACCAATGTTATACTATGGGGCAGTGAAGATGTGCTATTTTTTTCTCACTCTGATGCAGTGGATAAGATGAAAAAAAAAGTTCTCCATCTTCTCCACACCTGTGCTGTGATTCTCTCATGTGAGAGAACCTGATCACACTAAGAAGACAATCGACTCAAACTCTGACAGAGTTTGATCAGAGTGACATTAGCAAAATTGTCCCCATTCTCTCACATGAGAGAATCTACATCCCTGTGAGCGAGCCCTAACAGTCTCTGAAAAATGGACAGCACTTGGATTGATCAGACACACTTGGATCAATATCGCACATGACTCTGCAATTGCTTGTAAAAAGCCCCATAGATGGTACAAGTGCTATCCGTGAAAAACATGGATAGCACTTGTACTTGAAAAACTGACGTCTGAAGGAGCCCTTAGGCGGATTTAACAATTCAGGTTTTTTATTTTCATATGAGCCATTTTTGAATCATACTGACTACGGCTACATTTACATGTCCTGCTCACAAGAGCTTACATTCACCTGTATCTAACACTTCAAACTTCATTGGCAGCAGTCTTGGAACAGCATATTTGCACAATATCAGTACTCAAGCTGGAAAAAATGAGCATAGATTTCTAATGCACATTGACCTGCATACCATACTACTCATATACATACCACTAGACGCACTTCTAATGCTCAGCGACTATATATTGCTCTAGGGAAGCAAGTCTCCTTTGATGGGGCTGAGGGAGTGTCACAGACAGAATGAGACTGCTCCAGGGATAAACATAAAACTTTTCCCATAACTATATGCCAGAGACCCCCGCAGATATAATGTGTGAGTTAAGGTGTGTATAGGTGGAGGTGGGGTGTGAGATCTTGAATCAGACAGGAACTGGATAAGCTGTTCCTTCAAAGTCATTCCGATGGCAAAAATATCAGATGGAGCCAACAGAACTGTTACAGCTCCTCACATTACTAGATAGTGTTCCCTTAAATTATGAGAAGAGAATAAAACCTAGGAATGTGAAGTAGGGCTTCTACTCCTTGTTGTCTCTGTAAAGGTAGGTTAGGCTCGTTTGGTACAACTCCATATACATTAGATAAAATCCACAAATCCCACCAATGTGGGAATGATCAGCCAACAATCCAATGTGTATGGGAACCTCCTGACTCTCCCCAACAGATGATGTCACGGAAAAAAAGAAGTATCTGTCTAGTAGAGAACACAGAAGCGGCAAGTGTTCCTATGTATATCAAATGAGTAAAGAAAACAAATGAACGGCTATAAGGTGTCAAGTCCATACGCATATGGGGGAGGATCATCTATGGCAGATAACTAGCGGTGTGAAGCAGTGGGTATTCAGTACTCAGCTTCGGAAAATACAATAAATATGAATGAAAAAATAAATATTGATGCAGCACTCACAGGTCCAGGTGCCATGTAGAAGCGTCAAGCACGCGAAACGGCGGTCGTACGTCTCTCTTCACTATGTGCCTCCTTTACCTGCTTGTCCCATGAACTATGTCTAAACCCATGATGGTTGAATAAAGGACACTGTTTTTACAGCAACTGGGTGAATGCCGCATCACTATTTCTTTTTTCGTTCCTATGTATATTCCTATGTATAGATTGTAAGGAGAGATAGTTGGAGGCTGGGAGGAATAGTGTGGTGCCCCAGGGTCCTGGTCGTCACAGTGACATTGCTTTCCTCACGGGGAGAGTGATGTTACGTTTGGAAGCAATGAAAGATCTTTTTTATCTGGTAACCACAATGCATACAACATGTTCACACTCCAGGCCAGAAGGGGGAGCTCTAAACCTGGTTGATGGATGAACTCCCCTATAAATACATTCTGATCCTGAGGAAAAGTGTTCAGAAAGTGAGAGACAGAGAAGAGAGCAGTCAGACATGAAGTGTCAGAAGGACTGAAGGAGATGTGCAGCCACGAGAAAGTGCAGTAGCTCCTAGAAAGAGACATGCCAAAAGCAGAACATCGTTCAGTGAGTGTGAAGGAGAGCGAAGCACAGGAGAGTGATATCAGGGGAGACCAGCTGCAAACAAGCTGTCTCCCTTAACAACCCCCTCCCCTTTTTCTGTTTGTTGGTTATAGGGCAACTCCTTCACTGTGGTACCCCTTTGTTTATGTTTGACTAATTTGGCTTTTTACAATTTTACCTAATAAAGGATAAGTTTTAATATGCACCTTTCTACACAGATAATCTATTTTGTGGATTGTTCAATTCCTGATGTATATGCTAATTAAGGGATATTATTACTGCAGTGATGTATTTATTTAATTTTTTTGAGGATACTGTTTTAAATAGGGGAGCCGGTCCTGTTAATGTGCAGAGCAACACTGTCGCTTTATTTCTTCATCTAGTGTAGTTTAGACTTTGGGATAAAATTAAGTAATGTGTTCTGGAAGTGGTGCTCTAGAGAACTTTGTTATTTCCTGCAGAGATGAGCCCTGGCTGGAAGACGTGATGGCAGTCTGTGCTGGATGAAGATTAAAAGCGAAGATGAAAGACTTCACCTAAAGATGTCACTGGTGAGTTAGTGTATCACATGTACACGCACACTATACACTGCATACTATATACAGCGGTCCAGTGTATAATGTCACCGGTGATCACTGTATTCCCTATACATTATACACAGAGCTCCTGTGTATAATGTCATCAGTGATCACTGTATTACCTGCACATTGACATTGTATACAGAGTTCCTGTGTATAATGTCACCGGTGATCACTATATTACCAGTACAGTGACACTATATACGGAGCTTCTGTGTACGTCACTGGTGATCACTGTATCACCTGTACACTGACACTATATACAGAGCTCCTGTGTACGTCACTGGTGATCAATGTATTACCTGTACACTATATACAGAGCTCCTGTGTATAATGTCACTGATGATCACTGTATTACCTGTACACTGACACTAGACAGAGCTCCTGTGTATAATGTCATCGGTGATCATTGTATTACCTGTACACAGACACTGCATACTAAGTACAGATCTCCTGTGTATAATAGCACATAGGTGATATTAGTATTGTGTTTTTTTGTTAATGATCAGTATTGTAGTATTCAGTCACTATGTGGTGGTAATATGTTGTCCGGCTATGGTGTGGCGTTATTTGTTCCTTGTATGTGGTGGTAATATGTGGTCTGGTCATGATGGGGTGGTATTTGTTCCTTGTATGTGGTATTATTCTGTCACTGAAGTGGTAATATGGTGTCTGGACATGGTGTGGTGGTATTTGTTCCTTTGTACGTATGTGGTATTATAGGTCACTATGTTGTGGTAATATATGTTTTGGTCATGGTGCAATGGTATTTGTCCCCTATATGTGATAGTATTGATCATTTTAAAAATTGAAAAATAAAAATATACCTAAATTGTATTGGATATTTTAACAAATGTTTAATATGTTAGAGTAGAGTAGAGCTGGGCCAAAAGAGTCTGCCTTGTCGTGGTAGAGGCTTAAAAAATCTTTCCTATTTCCTAAATATATTCCTATTTAAAAGTGTATGTATTGTACACGTGCGTCAGGTTAGGCTAGTAAAGAGTAAATCAGATTTATTTGTACTGATTTTACGATGGGGGGGGGGGGCATTTTGCAGTTCGCCTCAGGCAGCAGAGAGGCTAGGTTCACCCCTGGTTGTACAGTACCATGTAAACGCATGGAAAACGAAATCCGCAGTGCACATGCTGTGGAAAATACCACGCGGAAATGCCGCGTTGTATTTTCCGCAGCATGTCAACTCTATGTGCGGATTCCGCAGCGTTCTACACCTGCTCCTCAATAGGAATCCGCAACGTGTGCACATAGCCTAACAGTCGTTGCAGAAGCCAGCAGCTGACTTCGTTGTACCGGCACAGGCAGCACATGACATCACTACCTGGCCGGCAGCGTGTATTGCAGTGCAGGGAGCCAGCGGGACTCTGCAGTGCAATACATTTCAGCTGAAGGTGTTTTCTGAGAATGCATATTCAGGTGAAATTGGCGCTGGCGTCCACCAGCTCACCTTCCGCACGAGGTGGTTGCACCCTATGCAACCCCTATCATTACCCCCTGATAGCATAGGTCATCAATATGACATTGATGGGGTCCTCCACTGATCAACTGTTATCTACTTTAGCAGTGGTCAGATAAAAGCAATGTATGGAGAGGAATAACCCAGTTCTGTATGTTCTCTAGTGTCTGCTGCTGAGTACTGCAATATATCTCACAATCAATTGAATGAATTTACTGACATACGTCTGACATGTACTTGCAAATGTGCAAGTATACTGTCAAATATGCAGCTGCTATCCATAGACTCCTATGATAAAAAAACAAAACAAAAACATATACAATGCAGCTAAAAATGTCATACCAACATATGCCATCATGATGGAGGCCAAAGAACAAAGATCATAATAGCTATCAGACAATGGCAGACATATACAGTTTTGCAGCTAGAAAGCCCCCTAAAACATTAAATAGGTTTAGTAGAATACAAATTTCCACGAGGCATCAAACGCTTCCCAATAAGCCAAAGTGTTTAAGGCTACGTTCACATTAGCGTTGCGCGCCGGTGCGTCGGCGACGCAACGCACGACGCACAAAAAACGCACGCAAAACGCGCGCAAAAACGCTGCGCTTTGCGACGCGTGCGTCGTTTTTTGACGAAAATCGGACGCACGAAAAATGCAACTTGTTGCATTTTCTTGCGTCCGACGCTAGCGTCGGAAATGACGCACGTGTCGAAAAACGCAACCAAAAAAACGCACGCGTCCCCTATGTTAAACATAGGGGCGCGTCGCCGCTGCGTCGCCGCTGCGTCGCCGACGCAACAGCGACGCACATTAGCGGAACGCTAATGTGAACGTAGCCTAAGCAATGCTGCATGCCAGTATTTATATTATATAATTATTAATTTCCATTAAATCCATGAGGAAAAAAATCTGTGTGCATGGAAGGAGATACGGCTCTCTGACCAGATCCTTCCTGGGTAATAATAGTTATTAAATGCAGCCATGTGACTATGCACATGAGCGTTGCTTATTACAGATCTGTACACCTGTGTACAATTGAATTTATGCAAAATAACAATGCTAAATTCATACCAGCAATTTTCATGACCCTGGTAATGTCGAGTACCCGGGGTATGAGAGGTCAACCTCACCACACCTTCTAAAACCATAACATTGCCGTTAACTCCAAATAAAAACGTAAGTCAATTTTTCTTTAGAAATTATAGGCCACAGCAGCCATTTTATTTAACATAAAAGAAAATATATTACAATAAACATTAACCATTTTAAAACTAGGAGGAGTCCTTGGAGCTCCCAGGAATCTGGTGATTAACACTGCATAGCATGAACGCACATCAAATCAAATTACTCCCAGCCGCTACCACACTGGCTCGGGAGCACCAAAAACCCCAGCGGGTTCACTGTTCACGCAAAAATTCAAGGGGAACCGACCACCTGCCGGAACTCCCTTCCACCATTCACCAGATCCAACAAACAATTTGAATTCCAAAGACAGAGGATCCCCCAACCCAATTTCCACCAACTCCAAGGACTCCACCCAGCCACCACGGCCACAATGACCCATTATAAAATAAAAGAACCCCGCAAACAAAAAACATTTTTTTTATACAGAAATTACAAAGTACCACCAAACACATTAGGGCAGGAGGGCGGGACACACGTTGCTTCCAGAGCGGGAAGTGAATAAGCCACTCCCCTCCCCT
Source organism: Ranitomeya imitator (assembly GCF_032444005.1). Lineage (NCBI taxonomy): Eukaryota > Metazoa > Chordata > Amphibia > Anura > Dendrobatidae > Ranitomeya > Ranitomeya imitator. The sequence goes on along the minus strand of NC_091282.1, from coordinate 345,422,405 downwards.
TCACATATCCTGTTTTCTTTCCAAACGAAACCACCCACCTCCCTCTCTCTCCCTAACCCCTCCCTCCATACCATCGTCATGCTGGCCTTCTCCTACGCCGTGGGGGGAGGGGCGGCTCAGCTCCGGCCAGTACTTTATATGTTTTTGCCATGTGTAACCTGCAGCAGTTCCTGATCGTGGGCACATACCTTGACAAAGTACTGACAAAAATCAAAGCAAAAACACTGATGACACTCAAACCATTTTGCATGCCAGAAAAATTACTGACATATGAATGGGTCCTAAAGAGGACCTGTCAGCTCTTCTGGCACGTCTGATTTAGGCCTTGCTCCCACTTGCGTATAAAATCAGCGAGTGCAACGCGAGACAAAAATCACATTGCAGCCGCACCAATATCATTCCACAGGTGAAATCTGACTTAGGGCTCATACCCATCAATAAAAAAAAGTCTGATAAAAAGAGAGTCTGATATTGGTCCAGAAAAGTTGGAGGAATGTTATGTAATTATCTTGTGACTACAATGCGATTTTTATCACCTAGCATCTGAATGACATCCAATTGCAATGCGATTTTAACATGAGCTTTTACATATACCAATTTTCTATGTCATCTGCACATAGTTTTCAAAGGAAATATTCTTCAATATATATATATATATATATATATATATATATATATATATATATATATATATATATATATATATATATATATATATATATATATACATACACATATACAAAAAAGAAAACAAGTGCAGCACTAACACGTAGGATTTGGGTGCCAAGCCTTCCAGGTATCGACCAAACCTTCAATAAGCTTCAAGAGATTGGAGGCAGCACACCATTCAAAGTGAAAAGATTCCTGATTAAAGGGACACTGTCACCTGAATTTGGAGGGAACAATCTTCAGCCATGGAGGCGGGGTTTTGGGGTTTTTGATTCACCCTTTCCTTACCCGCTGGCTGCATGCTGGCTGCAATATTGGATTGAAGTTCATTCTCTGTCCTCCGTAGTACATGCCTGCACAATGCAATCTTGCCTTGCACAGGTGTGTACTATGGAGGACAGAGAATGAACTTCAATCCAATATTGCAGCCAGCATGCAGCCAGCGGGTAAGGAAAGGGTGAATCAAAAACCCCAAAACCCCGCCTCCATGGCTGAAGATTGTTCCCTCCAAATTCAGGTGACAGTGTCCCTTTAATGGCCCATCATGGTGACGTTTCAGTTCCAAAGTGAGAACCTTTCTCAGCACGAGGCGCCATTAGAACTTTTCTGACATATTTGAGTTGAACTGAGTTCCCGAACTCCAATGACCTTTCTGACGGCACCACAAGGGTGAGAACTTTCTCATGCTCGCGATGACGTCAGTCAAAGAAGTTGAGCAGACACACGCAGTTCAGTGTCTCTGCTGGATGGCAATCTGTATAGTCGCATCATGCAACAATTCAGCCTGCCATCTAGATGTAGCAGAGCTAGACACATTGCAGGACAAATGGAATATTATCTTTTCCTGGGACATGTGAGGAATATGGTTATTATTTTAATTCTTTTACATTGGACAATGGCTTTAGTGGATTGAACAAAGGTGGGTATAAGTGTTTTTGGTTAATTTACATTCAATACAAGATTCTGTGTCAATTGTTCAAATAAAGGACTTTATTCTGGGTGTTATTTTTTTGACAATTTGACTATGGGGTTAGTAATGGGGGTGTCTTATAGATGCCTCTCCATTACTAGCCCCTGTGCTTGATGTCACCTGACAATACAAAGGTGACATCAACCCCAATACTATCACCACACTTGCCACTGCACCAAGACAAGTGGGAAGAGAGAGGCTAAGTGCCAGATTTGGCGCATCTTATGGATGGCGCAATTTCTGGGGCAACTGATGTTTTTAGTCTGGGACAGGGCCAATATTCATAGGAAAGAAATATCAGCCCACTGCTGTCTGCCTAGCCTTTGCTGGTTATTAATTATAGGGGCCCATACATTATTTTTGGGGGCAGGTCCCCCATTTTAATAACCAGTAAAGGCTAAGTATACAGCTGTAAGCTGATATTAAAGGCCTGGAAAAGCTCCATGGGTATTACTGCCTTCCCAGGCTATAAATATCAGCCCCCACCTGTCCACTTTCCCTCTGCTTTTCAATAAAATGTTGGAAGATCCCATGCATTTTTTTCAGAAAATAATTTATTTAGCAATAAAATACATGTACAGGAAGATACACAAGAACTGTACTAATTATATATGTGACTGACATATTTATATCTACTCTATGCATATATTTCTCTTCTATCTATTCTATTCTGTCAGGTCACGCATCAGATAGTATTCACATAGGCAGCACGGTGGCGCAGTGGTTAGCACTGCAGCCTTGCAGCGCTGGGGTCCTGGGTTCTAATCCCACCCAGGACAACATCTGCAAAGAGTCTGTGTTTGCGTGGGTTTCCTCCGGGTACTCCGGTTTCCTCCCACATTCCAAAGGGATTCAAGATTGTGAGCCCCATCGGGGACAGCGATGATAATGTGTGCAAAACTGTAAAGCGCTGCGGAATATGTTAGCGCTATATAAAAATAAAAGATTATTATGGTCTGAGTGCCATGCAATTTTTTTTATCACACCCACTGGCGAGTCTCATCCGATATACAAGGACAATCGCAGCATGCTGTGATTTTTTTCTCAGCCCAATTTCAGCTAAGAAAATTTGCAGATGCGCACGGACTCATTGGTCAGAGTGCTATCCGATTTTTTATCAGATTGCACTTGTCTGTTTTTCACATCATTCTGTTATTCTTACTGTTAGATGATGGTGTGTGCTTACACAGTCTGGATTGAACTTTTCGAGGACTGCTACCTCTGTATAACCTCAACTGCTCCCACTAGACACATGAGGGCTCGTTCACATGACTATTTCGATCAGAGTGCTGTCCCTGAAAAAATTGGGACAGCGCTGAAACCAAAGTTATTCAATGGAGAGTGCATATGAGGCCGGCGTCACACACAGCGTAAAACAATACGGTCCGTATATTACGGCCGTAATACGCTGAAAAGTCCCCAAAAAAATGGTCCGTTGCTCCTCCGTAGGCAGGCTGTGTCAGCGTTTTTTGCGCATGGCATCCTCCGTATGTAATCCGTATGGCATCCGTACTGCGTGGTTTTCTCGCAGGCTTGCAAAACCAACATACCGCTATAGAAGTGATCCATGTGTCCCAAAAAGAAAAGAATATATATATATATATATATATATATGTCAGTAGACACATATATGTATATATATTAATACTTATTCCAGCGCTATACAGCTTGAAAGCCGGTAATTCAATTACCGGCTTTTTCTTTCTCCTTCATAAAACCCGACATGATTTGAGACATGGTTTACATACAGTAAACCATGTCTTCTCTCCATTTTTTTTGCAGATTCCACACTACTAATGTCAGTAGTGTGTATCTGCAAAATTTGGCCGTTCTAGCTCTTAAAATAAAGGGTTAACTGGCGGAAAAAATTGGCGTGGGCTCCCGCGCAATTTTCTCCGCCAGAGTAGTAAAGCCAGTGACTGAGGGCAGATATTAATAGCCTGGAGAGGGTCCACGGTTATTGGCCCCCCCCTGGCTAAAAATATCTGCCCCCAGCCACCCCAGAACAGGCACATCTGGAAGATGCGCCTATTCTGGCACTTGGCCACTCTCTTCCCATTCCCGTGTAGCGGTGGGATATGGGGTAATGAAGGGTTAATGCCACCTTGCTATTGTAAGGTGACATTAAGCCTAATTAATAATGGAGAGGCGTCAATTATGACACCTATCCATTATTAATCCAATTGTAGTGAAGGGTTAAATAAAACACAAACACATTCTTTAAAATTATTTTAATGAAATAAAAACAATGGTTGTTGTAGTATTTTATTCAACGCCCAATCCAGTCACTGAAGACCCTCGTTCTGTGAGTAAAGAAACATAATAAACCAACAATATACTTACCCTCCGCAGATCTGTAACGTCCAACGATGTAAATCCTTCTGAAGGGGTTAAAACATTTTGCAGCAAGGAGCTGTGCTAATGCAGGCTGCTCCTCGCTGCAAAACCCCAGGGAATGAGGCTAAAAATAGATCAATGATCTATATTTAGCTTCATTTGCGGTGAGGCGCCCTCTGCTGGCTGTTCATAGATCGTGGGAAATTACCTAGAAAGCCAGGGAGCCAGGGAGCTTTCTAGGTAATTTCCCACGATCTATGAACAGCCAGCAGAGGGCGCCTCACCGCAAATGATGCTAAATATAGATCATTGATCTATTTTTAGCCTCATTCCCTGGGGTTTTGCAGCGAGGAGCAGCGTGCATTAGCACAGCTCCTTGCTGCAAAATGTTTTAACCCCTTCAGAAGGATTTACATCGTTGGACGTTACAGATCTGCGGAGGGTAAGTATATTGTTGGTTTATTATGTTTCTTTACTCACAGAACGAGGGTCTTCAGTGACTGGATTGGGCGTTGAATAAAATACTACAACAACCATTGTTTTTATTTCATTAAAATAATTTTAAAGAATGTGTTTGTGTTTTATTTAACCCTTCACTACAATTGGATTAATAATGGATAGGTGTCATAATTGACGCCTCTCCATTATTAATTAGGCTTAATGTCACCTTACAATAGCAAGGTGGCATTAACCCTTCATTACCCCATATCCCACCGCTACACGGGAATGGGAAGAGAGTGGCCAAGTGCCAGAATAGGCGCATCTTCCAGATGTGCCTGTTCTGGGGTGGCTGGGGGCAGATATTTTTAGCCAGGGGGGGGCCAATAACCGTGGACCCTCTCCAGGCTATTAATATCTGCCCTCAGTCACTGGCTTTACTACTCTGGCGGAGAAAATTGCGCGGGAGCCCACGCCAATTTTTTCCGCCAGTTAACCCTTTATTTTAAGAGCTAGAACGGCCAAATTTTGCAGATACACACTACTGACATTAGTAGTGTGGAATCTGCAAAAAAAATGGAGAGAAGACATGGTTTACTGTATGTAAACCATGTCTCAAATCATGTCGGGTTTTATGAAGGAGAAAGAAAAAGCCGGTAATTGAATTACCGGCTTTCAAGCTGTATAGCGCTGGAATAAATATTAATATATATACATATATGTGTCTACTGACATATATATATATACCTATTCTATGTGTACACATTTATTATATCTATTGGACTGGAAGCTGTCAGTGTGATTTTACTGTACACCGCACTGAATTACCGGCTTTTCTCTCTAACAGCGCTGCGTATTTCTCGCAAGTCACACTGCTTGTCCGTGTGTAATCCGTATTTTTCACGCTTCCATAGACTTTCATTGGCGTATTTCTTGCGCAGTACGGTGACAAACGCAGCATGCTGCGATTTTGTACGGCCGTAGAAAGCCGTATAATACTGATCAGTAAAATACGGCAAATAGGAGCAGGGGCATAGAGAATAATTGTGCCGTATTTTTTGCGAGTTTTACGGACGTAGATTCTGTGCTCTTACGTCCGTAAAACTCGCATGTGTGACGGCGGCCTGAGACTTTTTTTCACTGGCTGAATCCCATTTCTTCCATAAATTGGATAAGACTCACCCACTCAAGTCTATGGGCCTGTGAAAAAAATCAGATGCCATATGGAGCCACAGCCACAGTGTAGCATCTGCTTTTGGCCGGAGTAACACATGCGAGAAACACGTCCGTGTCTCGCATGTGAAAAGCAAGCTCTGGCGCCGGCACTTCGGAGCGGAGCGTGCGGCCGCATAGCAACACATGGAGCCGCACGCTCCGCTCCCAAGTGTCGGCGCCAGAGCTTGCTTTTCACATGCGAGACACGGACGTGTTTCTCGCATGTGTGACTCCGGCCTTAAACAGATACATTGCAATTCTGGAGTCTAAGAAAGTGTAAATGTTTGGTCTTATAATGGTCTTGTAAATGTTTAATAGCTGCTGCTGTACAAAAAAACGGATTGTATGCGGACTGCACATGGATGACATGTGAGGACAAACAAATTGTCCCACTTTTTTGGACGAAAAGCTGTATGATTTTTTATAAGCTCATGTTAACCTAACCTTTGGGCAGGTGCATATGACAACATTTTCAGGCCTGGAGCCAGCCTGAAAGTGCTAAAAAGAACTCCTAAAAGAATGAATGTGTGCACAGCAGTGTTAAAAAGACTTGCTGTGCTTATTATTAAGTTCCATCTTTTGTAACTTCATAGAGCAGCTAAATGGCATTGCAGTGTGATCGACAGGCCACAACAATTCAACTGGTTCTGACTTGTGACTTGCTTGTCATGGTCATATTACCCTGCCAGTCGCAATGCTACCTCACTCACGTACATTACGCTGCGATGTAGCGGTCCAATACAGTGACCATTGGCTGCACAGCCTGGGTCACTGACAATGTTGCTAAGTAGTCACGATTTTTTTTTGGACAGCACATGTCCGTGTAACACACTTATCTGTAATAGAATTTTGGGAAACACTAGAATGTAAATTTCCTAATAATCATATGTGAATGACCTAAGATTTATTTGCTTTAGTTTAGTTTTAGTTAACTTAGTTTTAGTAAGCTTTAGTAAACTTAGTTTAGTTTAGCTTAGTTTAACTTAGTTTAGTTTAGCCTTTGCTTTATTACTGTAGCAATATTCGTTGTTTTTGGAGACAGCTGCACCTACTGATATGAGTCTTCTTTCTATGGAATATGTTGTAATATAAAAAATAGGAATTCAAATATTAAATGGTAATATATTACACGTAACTGTAAAAGATCTGATAAAATATAATATTTGATTAATAAATCATTGTAAAATAGGATGCCAGTTTATGGCAAGGAAGGATGGGACGTCCCATCAGTCATAAAACTTGAGGAATTGCAATACTAAAACAAGGTCAATGTGATTGGCTTCAAATTGCAGGGCCAAAATGTATTAAAGACCGGATCTGAATGTCAGAAAGCCTGCAACACGAGCGGTAGATATCATCATATGAGTATGTGCTTATTACTTTGTTCTGTATCTGCGATTGTGAAGTGCATATATAAAAATGAAGGAGGAATGCCGGGATCGCAGAACAATGCTCGCTAAGGGGCCTGAGCTGTTGACAATTTGTTTATCTCTGCTTTTCCTCTGTTGATTTTTCCCATATAAATTGTTAGTGTACGCTTTCCAGCATCCCTAGGTCACGATCACTCCACCAGAAATCTCTGTCTCAAGCAACAATGGACAAAACATTGCATCCCACAGGCATTAACATTCACTTAATACTGAAGTGCAAGGGTGAATTCCTGCTGTAAGACGTATCGGGTCATTTCACAAATTACACCCTATTAAACTGGATTGTAAATAGCATAATGGGCAATTCTATAAAAAGTTGCTGACTGGTCAACCCTGAATGACCCTTAGAAATCATCTCAGCTGGCACCAAACAGACACAAGGGGCTCTCTCTGTAGCTGAACTAACTAGCGCCACATTAGCCAACTCTTCTCGCCTTCTGTTACTTGCAAAGCGTAGCGTGATCACTTTGGCCGTGAAAGGGTTACGACGTCAGAGCTCATCAGCTACCAAGGGCCCTTTATTGTCTGTACATATAGCAATTCCGTAATCCTAAAATAACCTTTAAAAATAACTACATCTGTTAAACTCCGAGGCAGCCAGAGGGGCGGGCAAGCAGAAACACATTTTTTCATAGCAAGACGAAAAATAAAAGAAGAAATTAAAACCATTCCATCAAGGGATGACACCGAATCTACAGTACATCTAACCCATGTTTTCTATGTACAGGCTTCTCTTCGATTGCAAGCTCTTGTGACACTGAATCTCCTTACTTTTTTTTAAATTAATCTAATCTAAAAAGCAGAAATGGGATATTGGATCCTTAGGGTATGTGCACACGTTGCGAATTTTGCTGCTGATAAGCAGGGGATTGGCAGCTGCGCATTCGCAGCAGTTTCCCATGCTTGTACAGTACCATGTAAACTTATGGAAAACAAAATCCGCAGTGCACATGCTGCGGAAAAAAACCGCGTGGAAACGTAGCGTTGCTTATTTCGCAGCATGTCAATTCTTTGTGCGGATTCCGCAGCGGTTTACACCTGCTCCATAATAGGAATCCGCATGTGTAAATCCGCACAAAATCCGCAAAAAAAAAAAAAAAAAAAAAAATCGCTGTAAGGGCCCCTTTCCACTTGTGTGAGAAAAAAACGGTCCGATTTACGGACCGAAAAAACGGATGTAACGTGTGCGATTGTCATGCGAGTGTCATGCGAGTGTAATGTGATTTTTTAATCGCATCATCCGTTTTTACATCCGTATGCAATCCGTTTTTTTTCTCTGCAACTATTTTTATACAGTCATTTACAGGACTATTTACAGTGTTCTGTGCCACAGAATGGTAAGGTATCCGTAAAAAACGGATGGAATACGGATGGTCCGTATTCCATGCGTTTTTTTCTCGCACCCATTGACTTGCATTGGCGAGTCTCATCCAAGAATCTCAGCAATACGCAGCATGCTGCGATTTTTTTCTCAGCCGACACAAATTTTTCTCAGTCCGATTTCGGCTGGGAAAAAAATTGCAAATGGAATGTCACCTATTGAAAAACATTGGTCCGAGTGCAATCCGATTTTTTTATCGGATTGCACTCGTCCGTTTTTCTCACAAGTGGAAAGGGGCCCTAATTCCGCAGGAAATCCGCAGTGCGGTTTACTTGCAGATTTCCCAAAATCAGTCCGGAAAAATCCGCAGCGTGTGCCCATACCCTTTGGGAATAGAAGTATCTGTCAGACACCTAAGATTTTCTCACCTGTCAGAAAAACATCAGATAATGTGACTTTTTGTTTTATTGGTGAGTAGGCTGAAAAATACAATATTTGTCCATTTTAAAGACTCGTGTAGACAACATCGGTTCACACATAGACCAGTGTTATTCTATAGGGACATGCACATGTCTAATTTTTTCCTCGGATGGAGGCTGTCTGAGGAAAAGTCACAGCATAAAAAAATTGCACTCTCGGCAGAGTTTTATCAGAGTGCGATTATCATAATCGCACCAATTTTCTTGGATGAGAGAAAATACGGCCGTGTGACCCTAGCCTAAATGTGATTTCACATTATCTTTAAGACCGTACAGTACTATGCCACTATTTCAATGACTACAGCAAAGTTTTTGGTTACCTTTTAGGACTCGCGAGGGACTCTCTGGTTTTGACTTGTAGTGTCGGTGAATATCGGTACTGAGCGCCGGATGTCCACGTGCAACAACCTTTGTCCAGGAGGGCACAGAGGCAAAGCAGAACATGCCAACACGAACAGCAGGACTCTGACAAATGCATGATTCTTCCACTCAGGGAATCCCACTTCGTGGTTCACAAGGCCAAATTTGCCAATATTTAAATACTTCTGAAGGAAAAGTTACTTAGAGATGCCTACTCCATACATCCAGGTAACAGGTAGCATATGTCCAAATGCTGTGTAGGGAAATTGTCTGGTGATCCTTGATAAACCCACTTCAAAGTCACTAAGGACAAATCCGGCCTTCAGACGGCCCCTTAAGTGAAAAGTCTCACCCCCCTTACCTCCTGCCTTTCATAGAATGTGCCCCCCACGCTGCAGGGAGAGCAGAAAAAAAAATCTGTGCAGACTCTGCCTACTCTCCATGAACCGGCTTAGAAATACCAAACAATTGAGTTTTTAAATCACTGGGATAGCATCTCCCCCTCCCTCCTTCACAAACTCTCCTCCTTCCTTACCTACCCTCTCTTCCTTCCCCTCCTCTGTTCACTTCCTAGCTGCTGCACTCTATCTTCCTCCCTCTTTCTTTTGCTCTTTTTTTTCTAAAGTCTCCTACCCCTCTCACTCCTTTCCTCCACCCCCTGCACTTTTTTATTCCTCACTCAGACATGGAGACAATTCGTGTCTTTTGTGTGATGTTTTAAAATTCACAGACTCAGCTTGTCTCTTCGTCCTATTTCTTTTCCTTGCTTTTTTATCCTCTACCCAGTGATTCCCGTCCAACCAACTTTTTATGCTTTTCCTGACACATCTCATGGTAAATTTAACCCTAGTCACTGGAATGATATTGTTCACAAGACAGGTCAATGCGGTACGGGACACACTATATGTAGGTCTTAACACAAACTAGTCAAGCCCCCCAAGAGAGCTCCTTAGTACACATGAAGGACAGAAATTTCAACATACAGAAAAGACAGTTAATCCTAAAATATGCATTCTCAGTCATTGTATAGATTTCATATACAGTTTCCTTACATTTCTCCCTAAGTCTTACACAAAACATTAGCATTAGCTGTTGAAAGTGCAGCAGAAACAGTTGTGTAGATAACCAACAAAGAAAAGAAAAGTAAGCATGAAGTCTATAAAACAAGTGTGACTAAAGTGTCTCCGATTATGTGACAACCTTTTAAAGGATTTTCCATCACTAATATACTTATGTTCCCATAGTGGCGATAAAATACAAAGGCAATCCTTATTCCCCATGGAAAAAGAAAATCTGCAAGATTAAGTAGCAAGCTACTTTTTCCAATAGATTCTGCACTGAAAAGCTATCAGATTAGTGTTTTTTTTAATGCAGATCTTGTATTAAAATACAGGTTGGATTTCCAATAACCAATTGGATTGAGAGCTACAGAATTTGAAGGCCTTGCCAACTCCTTGAACTCTTTGTCATGTTCCTCCAATCATACGTGATCACTAGTGATGAGCGAGTATACGCGTTGCTTGGGTTTTCCCTAGCATGCTCGGGTGGTCTCCGAGTATTTTGGCGTGCTTGGAGATTTAGTTTTTGTTGACGCAGCTGCATGATTTACGGCTGCTAGACAGCTTGAATACATGTGAGGGTTGCCTGGTGGTTAGGGAACCCCCACATGTATTCAGGCTGTCCAGCAGTCGCAAATCATGCAGCTTTGTCAACAAAAACTAATCTCCAAGCACACCGAAATACTCAGAGACCACCCGAGCATGCTCAGGAAAACCCGAGCAACGAGTATTCTCGCTCATCACTAGTGATCACTTTTTTTAGTGTGGCACATTAGTCCTACTTAAAGAGACTACTGATATTAAGGAATGCCTTTACCATGGGACCAGTAGTCCCATAATCCGGCACCGGTGACCGGAGGTAATCTTTTTACTTTTGATCATAACTGCAGGTTCATTTGACAGCATGGGAACCACAGCTGTCTACCCAACGGTAATGATTTTACCGCCGATCAGAAGCAGAGTGAATGGGGTTTGGGTTCATGTCCGGGGACTGTTCTGGTACCCGAACCTGATCTCTTTTTACCAGTTCGGCTGGACCCGAATATCCAGGGGTCCGCCCATCTTTAGTCTTGATGAGCCTTATACAGGCCCAGGCAAATGATTATATGAGATGACACCAGGCCATCTGTAAAGCCTGACAAGGAGCACAACACGGTTTAGCGGATCAAAGTGTGGGAAGTAAAGCCCGATGTCATGTGGATACTGCCATAGAGTGGCATTAGTTAGAATGGCTTCACTGTCCTATTAGCAGTTCTAGCTTTCTTTGCTCTGGTGCTGCAAGGGTTAAACTGCTTAGTTGGACTCCTGGAGTTCTCTGACTTGGGTTGTATTAACTGTTCCGAATTTGTTACTCCCAGCAAGTACAAGAACTCACTTCCTTGTTTCCGACCTTGCCAGTGATAATTACCACTACCTGGTTTCGAGTTGAAGGTTAGGCTATGTGCACACGTAGGAAATGTGGTGCAGAATTTTCTGCACTAAATCTGCATCTGCAGATTTGATGCAGTTTCTGTGCAGTTTCTGTGCAGTTTCTATGCAGTTTCTATGCAGTTTCTGCGCAGTTTCTGTGCAGTTTCTGTGCAGTTTTTGTGCAGTTTCTGTGCAGTTTCTATGCAGTTTCTATGCAGTTTCTGTGCAGATTCTATGCAGTTTCTGTGCAGTTTCTGTGCAGTACAATGTAAATCAATGAGAAAAGAAAAAAGCTGTGCACATGGTGCAGAAAAATCTGCGCAGAAACGCTGCAGAACTGCACAAAAGCGACGTGCACTTCTTTGAAATCTGCAGCGTTTCTGCGCAGATTTTTCTGCACCATGTGCACAGCTTTTTTCTTTTCTCATTGATTTACATTGTACTGTAAATCACAGTGCAGTTCTGCAGCGTTTCTGCAGCAGAAAAATCTGCTGCAGTTCTGCACCAATTCTGCACTAAATCTGCATCGTGTGCACATACCCTTAGCGTTCAGTGTTTGGAATAAGCAGTTGGAGAGTTTTTCAGAAGAATGCTGTGTGGTGTTGGTTTGCATGTTTATCCTTAGCCTCTTCCATTTGGTTTCTTCCTTCCTATTTCCCGTTTTCCACTTTGTTGTTTTGTGAATTTATTTGTATGATTGTAGTTTCCATTTATCCCTGTATGTTTACCCCTGCCTGTCTAGCTAGTTTTTAGCTATATACTTCGGCCTCACACCACCCTTGGTGGGGGAGGAAACAGATAAGGGTTAGATAGGAGCATAGCAAGGTGCAAGACTTCGGCATCTCCACCATCTGGGGGACAGTGCTAGCTTAGGGTGCCCCAAGTTCGAGGAATCGGGCAGGTGCCCACAGTCCTTTATCACTATGTGATACTCGGATCTGGGACAGGTGCGTAGCACCAGCGGTGAAGGTATTCATTATGACAGTAGATATTAAAGGGAACCTGTCACCCCGAAAATCGCGGGTGAGGTAATCCCACCGGCATCAGGGGCTTATCTGCAGCATTCTGTAATGCTGTAGATAAGCCCCCGATGTTACCTGAAAAAGGAGAAAAAGACGTTAGATTATACTCACCCAGGGGCGGTCCCGCTGCTGGTCAGGTCGGATGGGCGTCTCCGGTCCGCTCCGGCGCCTCCTATCTTCTTTCCATGACGTCCTCTTCTGATCTTCAGCCACGGCTCCGGCGCAGGCGTACTTTGCTCTGCCCTGTTGAGGGCAGACAAAGTACTGCAGTGCGCAGGCGCCGGGCCTCTGACCTTTCCGGCGCCTGCGCACTGCAGTACTATCCTCTGCCCTCAAGAGGGCAGAGCAAAGTACGTTGCGCCGGAGCCGTGGCTGAAGATCAGAAGAGGACGTCATGGAAAGAAGATAGGAGGCGCCGGAGCGGACCGGAGACGCCCATCCGACCTGACCAGCAGCGGGACCGCCCCTGGGTGAGTATAATCTAACGTCTTTTTCTCCTTTTTCAGGTAACATCGGGGGCTTATCTACAGCATTACAGAATGCTGCAGATAAGCCCCTGATGCCGGTGGGATTACCTCACCCGCGATTTTCGGGGTGACAGGTTCCCTTTAAGTCTAGATCTACTTAAATATAGTGGACATTTGAATATCTCTAAAGATGAGAAAACTGCATTGGACAAATTAAGGGAATGGGATGATATAGTCTATAAACAATACAATAGTGGATATAGTGATTTGGCCTAAAAACATATATGGAAAGGAAGTCAAAAGATAGTTGACTAATGCTTTAGATCACTTTGGGGACATGCTACCAGTTAATTTCTGGCAAAATATATGGATATCATCCAAGAGGATTTTGAGGATGGAGACATAGTCAAGAATGAAATGCTCTATCTTTCAGTGTGCTCCCTAAAGTTATTAAAATTTGGAAACCACCCCTAGGGATCATTTATCTCTAGTATTGATAGTCTGATCGAGAAAACAAACTTCAGGATAGACCAAGGATTGATGCGTTATATTTACAAACTTCCCTCATATACTAGGGACACAATATAGGCAATATAGGCTCTTAAGGATGTAGAGAGGTGTACTTTAGAATAAGATTAAATATTAGCAATGTGTGATACAGAAAGTTTCTATACAAACATTGATAATGAAAAGCGGATTGCAGCTGCAAATTTTTTCTTGTCCCGCAATCATGGATATAACCCCATATTTACTGTACATTTACTCAGGTCTATCTTGAAGCACAAATATTTCTTCTTCTGTCATGCCAACCTTTGCAAACTCTATGTCCAGGTATGTTGAAAAAAATCAACACCTGGTGTTGTTATATAGATGACATATTGTTAATCTATAACGGCAATTCCCTTCAACTCCAGGAGTGAATGAAATTACTCAACTCCAATAAATGTAATCTCAGACTAACGGTATATTTAGACTATAACTCCATTCCCTTTTTGGACATACTTATAAGAAGAGATATTGAGAAGAAGTTACAAATTGACTTACACAGGAAAGATATGTCAACTAATAGTCTTTTAATACGCCTAAAGTTTTTTGGAATGGTCTGTCCAACCGATTCATACGGATGAAAGAAAGACACAGATGAAAGAAAGCCTGAGTAATTATGGACACTTATATACACTATTTCTACTGAAGAAGCCTGTAAGACAATAATCAAGAGGAAGAAAAAACCCCCGCTGCCATGGTTAACAGAAGAGGCCCTAAAGATAATCGATGAAAGACAAATGGCACAAGCAAATGGTAACAAGCAAGGCCCACGCAACATCAGTAAAAGGCTAGAGAGCCAATCGAGCAGACAAAGAACTTTATTACTAAAAGATGCGTACAAAGAGAGAAAGCGAACATCTGGGGGGGGGGGCAAGACATGATAAAAATTTCAACCAAGAGTGTACATATTGAAAGACGCCAATAGGAATAAACTATCTGAGCCAGAACAGGTCAAAAAAAGATGGAAAGGGAAAGAGTACACGGAGCACCTCTACAAAAATTACTCAGTGATATGAGAAGAAGATGAGACTGGAAATGATAAGGAGCCGAATATCCTGAAAGACGAAGTCGTTGCTGCGATAGACCTTCTGTCCAAAAACCCCCCCAAAAAACACTCCTGGATGTGACAATATTCCAAAAGAGCTAATAAAGTCTTCTGAAGCAGTAGTTGATGTCATCACATGTGTCAATAGATATGAACAACTGGTAAATGTCCCAAGGACTGAACAAGATTGGTGTTTATTCCTATTCCGAAGAAGGGAGATACTACCGACTGTGGAAAAAATCGGACTATTGCGTTCATACCTCATGCCAGCAAAATACTACTGAAGATCTTACAAAGACGGTTACAGCCTTTCTTTGGCAAAGAGCTGGTAAAAGAACAAGCAGGATTCAGAAAAGGCAGAGGAACAAGATATGTAATTGCTAACATTAGATGGCTAATGAAAATTTTCAAAGAATACAAAATCCAGATCTATGTTTGAGTCATCGTCTACAGTAAAGCCTTCGACTGTGTTAATCACCAGAAACTTTGGAATACCATTAAGGATATGGCATGCCAAATCATCTGATCAGTCTCATTTTGACCTTTACATCGACTAGGAAGCAGCAGTCTGAATGGGACATGGCATGATTCAAAGTAGAGCGAAATGTCAGACAAGGCTGCATTCTGTCACCATTTCTCTTCAATTTATATGCAGAAACTTCAGGAAGGCTGGACTTGCTGAAAAAGAAGGAATCAAAATTTCTTAACAAATTATCAACAATCTTAAATACGCAGACAATACAACATTAATAGCAACAAGCATAGAAGGATTGAAGTACTTATTATGGAGCGCCAAGATGGAAAACCCAAACATGGGACTGCTACTCAATACAAAGAGAACAAAGATATTGACTACTGCCAGGTATGACTGGGACACATTTGACAAAAGCGGCCACGAACTGGAAGTTGTAAAGGATTTCAGCCTACTTGGATCAATGATCACTCAAGATGCAATGACTACACCCGGAGTCAATAGAATAGCTATGGGCAAATCAACAATGAAGTCACTGGACAAGGTCTGAAATCGACAAATATTTCACTGACGAAGAGATGGCTCGTACATAGAGAAGAATAATCAATGCCTTTGAAATATGTTGCTGGAGAAGGATGTTATCAATACCAAGGATAGCTAGTAGAACAAACAAATTAATTATGGAACAAATCAAGCCAGACATTTTACTCGAAGCAAGGATCACCGAGCTACAACTTGACTACTTTAGACACATGTGAATAAGAGAACGGGCACTGAAGAAGGACATCCTGGTCGGAAGAATAGTTCTGCTGCAAATAGTAGACATATCTGATTTTAATCAAAGGGACTGATCAAAATCAGCAATGCAAGTCAATGGGTCAATGAAAAAATTTGAATGTACTCAGAAGACATCTCTTTTTCGTGGAAATATCGGATATGTGAATGGGTACTTGGGGTGTAGATCTTGTGCACAGTGTGTCACGGTGGTAACTCACATGCCTCCTCACCGCCACTCTACTCACCATGGTCACCACAAGGTGGCTCCTTGTGTCAGCCTTTCTCCTTGAGTTGCCTTTTGCAGCATTCCTCAGCAATGATGTATCACCATGTAGATTCAATTTGGCCTTAAAGGGGAGTAACCGGTCTCTGCATGAATTCAACCATCCTGTGTCCTGCAGAGATTAGCTTTCTGGCCTATCCCATGCCAGTAGGGTTTATATTAGGCAGTTCCTCCTACCACTCTTTGCCCGAATGTTGGTTCCTAGCTAGCACCTTGATTATGCATTTCTCTGAATTCTGTCTCCCAGT
Source organism: Ranitomeya imitator (assembly GCF_032444005.1). NCBI lineage: Eukaryota > Metazoa > Chordata > Amphibia > Anura > Dendrobatidae > Ranitomeya > Ranitomeya imitator. Next base: position 345,405,858 of record NC_091282.1, on the reverse strand, counting down.
ATCGACCCAGCCTATTTTCCCGCTTTGTTTGACTTCTCTATCACTGGCTCCGGCTTTATACTGTAAATCGTGATGCCTTCCCTGATGTTGGACCATCTGGCTACTCTTCTGTCTCGCCCTTCTGTACCTTGTACCTGCACTTTTGACCCTCCGGTCAGCTGCTGCAGTCCCGGGGACTGACCTGGAGTGGTACCTGGTGTCTAATGGCAGCCCAGCCTATCCTCACCGTCTGAGGCCCTAGTGAATATAAACATAAGGATGAATGACCTCGTGGAGATCAAAACATCCAACACCGCGGAGACACCATCACGTGTTTCTCAACGCAGTGATCCAGAACACTGCCCCCCTCCCTTATGGGAAATATGCAAATGCATGTAGAAAAGCCGCGGAGACACCATCACGTGTTTCTCAACGCAAGCAATAAATAGCCAGGTCTTTCACCGGGAAGGAATAACCACGGGAAGGGCAGCATCCAAAAGGAAAACCACCTGTGCCAAAACATGGTATCCATCCACAGACAGCTGTTTCGGGGTATTTGCCCCTCATCAGTGTGGAGTAAGAAACTATTGCTTGCGTTGAGAAACACGTGATGGTGTCTCCGCGGCTTTTCTACATGCATTTGCATATAAGAGAGTAAAATAAATAAGAGTAACATTTTAATAACCATAAAATCAAATCTTTTGACCCCTGTCTTTTTATTCTCTTTTTGCTTGCATGTATTATTTCCTAGTGGTGTATGCTAGTGGTGTAAATTATATGTGAATGACATCAAGGTCTAGAAGTCTCAACATTTCCAGTTATTTTAGTACTCAGAGCACCTTTTGGCTCATATGACCTGATGCAAATGAGATGCATAGCAAGGTCTTAGCATATGACAACATTCCTAAGGAATCTAAGCTCATACAGTACCTTATTGGATAAGGCCTTCAGGTTACTGTGTCAAAAACGTGGTCCAAAAACTTAAGAGAAGCGATTACTGCCGCCATCTCTGGTTTCCGCGGCCGCGCAGGAGGACTGTCACCGGACGCAGCTGTGGACTCACGAACAACCTACCACCCCGGCTACTGCTGTTTCCCATTCTGTGGCCCCTCCAACATCTCCGGTCGCACCCCGAACCTCATCCCCACCGTTGTCCCCAGTGTTGGTGACATCTGTTTCCTCCCGGCCTGCGCCTGTGATGTCCGGCACCAGCGGTGCGCATGTGGAGGAGCCCGGATGGCCGTTGCAGACGAGGCCCAGTGGATCCGAGAAAAAAAGCGGCGAGAGCGCCACATTGCCAGAGAATTACAGCATCCCGGCGGGGAGCTGCAGCTGGCCAGATGACCAGTAGTGTGGTCCAGTACCTTGACCGTGTCAGAGGATACGGCTTTATCCAGGAGGCTGAAACCGGCGCAAAGGTATATATGAATGCCGGATCACTGATTTTCCGCGGTCCTCTGCAGGAGGGGGACCGCATTGCCTTTGTTAAGGAACAGGGGCCCCAAGGACCATATGCGGTGGCCGTGCGGATAGCCTCTGATTGGGAGGAAAGCCCACATGGTGAGCGGCCAATTGCCGTGGCTGCAGGTCCTGCAGCTAAGCAGGAAACAACGGCGCCTCGGAGCAGTAAGGAGGCCGCAGATGTGTCAACAGAGCCAAAAGCTCAAGGAGCTACAGGCCCACCACTGGAGAGAGTGCGGAGCCAGAGGAATAGTGGAGACTCCTCCTCCTCCAGTGGGCCCTCATCTCAAGTGTATGTGGTAGTACAGGGTCCCCATGTGCCCCACTATGCGACACCGCTGCCATGTAGAGATTGAGCGGCCCCTTTAAGGAATTAATGTTAATTGGTGCCTGTTGCACCCAGCACATATGAGGGATTGTTCTGCATCCCCAAAAGGACAATGGACCTGGCATGGCAGCCAAGGACAATGCTGTTTGTGGTGGCCACGTGTTGACGGCCACGTTTGTTTATTTTCCCCCATTTCCCAGTTTTGTTTACATCCGTTGGTGTCCGCCCTGCTGGATCATGGGACCCAGACCCCATGGGGGTTAATGACGGTGGAGTCCGGATGTGGCTGTCGAACCGCCTGCTCCTGAACTTTGTCCCGATTCTTACCCTTGGACTGGCCCCATGTTTAAATGCAGCCCACCACTGTCAAAAGGGCCCGTGGTCCGCTGAAAGAAGGAAGGGGGAGACTGTCCTCAGAAGGACCAGAATCATGTGGACCCCTACACTGAGAAGGACTGTCGGGTCTGAAAGAGGCCCGTGTTAGAGGGATGACCGGCCACTACAGGACTATGTGTGCCTTATAAACTGTGTTTTTGTGTGTTATACAAAGGTTGCCATGGCCAAGGATGGACATGTTTAAGGAGGGTAGGGGAGTGTAAGGAGGTGGCCGCTCCCCTCAGTTGTGCCATCTCCTTCTTACTGTGTGGTTCCACTATTGCACCGTCCATGTCCCTATGTTCTATCCTTGCAATGTATTATGTTGTGTTATGCTATGGGATCAAACTGTCTGTTATGCCAATGTGGTGTCCTCCTTTAAATATCCTAAGAGCTAGGGACAGTAATAGTTTCAAGGGGGCGGGGCCAGCAGCAGCAGTAAGGCCACAGGAAGCTGCTGTTTGCCTCCAGCTCTGCCTGAATGCAGAACAAGAATGAAATGATCTAGAAACATCTTATAGCCATATTTTATTCACAATGGAGCATAGAACAAAGATCAGAAGATAAATGCTAGACATTTTTCCTATTTATTTGAAAAAAAAAACGAATTTAAAAATTTATGGCAGCATCACATTTCACAAATGTTAAGATAGGGTTAACATAAAGGGCTTTACATAGTGTCCCAATTTTTTTGGAATTGAGGTTGTAAATTGTTCTTGTTTGAATAATTTTTTGCAAATAGCAGAAAGTTTTCTAAATGTTGCGATAAATCTAATTTACAATAGGGATCGAATAATTTTGGTTGCACCTGTGTAGAGAGGTGACACTGTAAGGCTGTGTGCACACGTTGCATTTTTTTCTCAGTTTTTCCCGATAAAAACGCTATAAAACCGCAAAAAAAAGCATCATTTAGAATGAATTCCGCATGTTTTGCGCACATGATGTGTTTTTTTTCGTGAAAAAGCCGCATCGCGGTAAAAACCGCAGCACGTTCCTTAATTTTGTGTTTTTTTTGCGGATTTACCACTACAAAATGCATTGGGAAATGTCCGGAAAAAAACGCGGCAAAACCGTGGCAAAACCGCGGCAAAAACACATGCGGTTTTCTTGCAGATTTCTTGCAGAAAATGTCCGGTTTTTCTCAGGAATTTTCTGCGAGAAATCCTGAACGTGTGCACATAGCCTAAGTGTTGATTCTGAAAAATTCCTATTGTGTATGGACCTAAAATGTTTGTCTTTGATAGATAGGAAAACGCAGTGCTCCAGGGTCCTGGTCGTTGCAGTAATATCATTCTCCTCTAGGGGGGAGTGATGTTATGTTTGGAGGCAATGAGGGAGATCTCTTTACCAGGTATCACAAACATACAACACATTTCATACTCAAGTCCACCAGGGGGAGCTATGCTCCTATTTATTAGGGCACTCTTCACACTTAGGTAAAACTGGTGGCCTTGAGAGGAAGTTAGGCAGTTGCTGGCTGAGCTTTGCTCAAGTAGTTGGTCCCTGACAAGGGTGGGAGCATGTCAGACATCGAGACGGAAGGTCACGGAGCTGCGCCTGCCCTAAGTGCGGCAGTTCCTAAGAACGGACACCAAGGAGAACTGTATTGTAGAGAGGGTGAGAAGAAGTCATAGCAAAGGAGTGGATACCAGAAGGAGTTCTGCCCCGTACAGGCTGCATCCTTCTGAGGCGCAGGATCCCGGTAGCTGGAACACCGAGTGAGCAACAGTCCTTTATGCCTTGCTCCAGAGACTGGCAGGACAGCTAATTTCACGTTACTGATCCGCCCCTATACCCAGGAGGCAAGGTGGCACCCACGAGAGGCTGGGGCATGATAGAGTCCCTGTAAAACGCATCAAGCCACCGGTCATACGGGTTTGTCCTATCTATCTGGGGGACAGAGAGAGACATAACATCGATAACATCTACAACATCTGTGAGGACCTTATGAGAGGCTTAGCAGTAAGGTACTACAACACCACGGCGCTAGAGGAAGGCTACTGATTTCTACCTGGACAAGGGGACTCTTGATTTGCCTCCAAACCGGCCAGACTCTGCCTGCCCTGTGGTCTGTGCTCTGGACTGTGGATGCTGAAGCCTTCAGTAAAAAGGTAAAGAGACTGCAACCTTGTGTCCTCGTTCTTCACTGCGCCTCTCACCATCCACCACCTACACACTGGGAAGTTCTGGGGATACACTTCACCTGTGGGAAGGTATACCATCTAGCTGCCATAACATCACCCCAGCGGACCCCTTAAAGCAGCGTCGGTCACCCTGACCGAATACCACAGGTGGCGTCATGAACACTTCCCCTTTAAAGACCTTTCCCTTTTACACGGACGTCCCAAGGGCCACGGACCGGGTCATCCCCCTGAGAACCGAAGGCCCCGGTACCGAGTACCCCTTGCCCACGGGGGCGCTCCAACAGCTTGCCTCTAATCTTTGAATGGCAGGCCATTGCTCTTTCAGTGACCTGGCTCCTCTGTTTGAAATTTTACACTGGCACCAGCATTACCATTGGTGGCTCATATGGAGCGCCCCCACGTCAGGGCAATGGGGTACTCGGTACTGGCTCCCTCGATTCGGGGAATGGGATGTCACGGTGGCCTGACCTGGTCCGTGGCCCTTTGAGGGGCGTCCAATAAAAGGACAACAGTTTATAGGATAGTGTTTGTGACGCCACCTGTGGTATTCGGTCAGGATGACCGACGCTGCTTAGGGGTCCGCTGGGGTGATATTATGGCAGCTAGATGGTATACCTTCCCACAGGTGAAGTATGTCCCCAGGGCTTCCCAGAGTGTAGATGGTGGATGGTGCAAGGCGCAGTGAATAACGAGGACACAAGGGTGCAGTCTCTTTACCTTTACTGAAGGCTTCAGCATCCACAGTCCAGGGTAGGGACCACCGGGTAGGCAGAGTCCGGCCGGTCTGAAGGCAAATCCAGAGTCCCCTTATCCAGGAGGAATTCAAAAGCCTTCCCCTAGCGCACAGTAACACAGTAGGTCCCTACTTGCATAAGGCCCAATAAGGTCCTCACTGTTATTACTCCTCTCATTGTTCCCCGTGGTCGGATAGAACAAACCCGAATGACTGATGGCCTGAAGCTTTTTATAGGGACCCTAGAGACGCCCCAGCCCCCACAAGTTGCCACCGTGTCTTCTTAGGTATAAAGGTCGGGCAGCCAACTTGGAATTGACTGTCCTGCCAGTCTCTGAAGTAACGGCATAGAGCTCTTTACTCCTTCGGTGTTCTGGCTACCGGATCTGCGCTTCAGATGGAGGCAGTGCTTCTAGCTGGTCTCCCACTGATGTTTCATTACAGCACAATTCTCTTTGTGTCCTTTCCTGGGATGCTGCCGCAGGGGATGCAGGCGCAGCTCCGTGTACCCTCATCCTCCTCAGACCGTAGTCTGGATCTGACTGGAGATCACTCCAGCCAGCTCGACCTGGAGACCTTTCCTCGTCGGTCCCCAGCCAGGAACTCTCACTCACTTCCTCCCCAACCCACCAGTTTTACCCTGTGTGAGGAGTGGCCTAATAGATAGAACCTTTGCTCCACCTGGTGGACTGGAGTGTCAAGTGTGTGTATGGCTGTGATACCTGGACAGAAGATCTCCTTCATTGCCTTCAGACGTAACATCACTCCCCCGGTGGAAGAATAACATCACTGCAACGAACCAGGACTCTGGGGCCCTGCACATATGCAGATTAAGTTCCTGGCTGGTGTTTAATAAAATTCATTGCTATGTGTGAAGCTAGGAACTCAATCTGCTCACGCACCGCCCATGGCAATGATTGCGCCAGTGCAAGATTTCAAACTGAGGAGGCAGGTGACCGAAAAAGCAATGGCCTGCAATTCAAAGGCCTGAGGCAGACAATAATACCAGGGAATCCCAGATAGTGTGTAGACCCAGTTTTAAGTCTAGCCTCTGTGCACTGAAATCAAATATCAATTAAAGAAGAACCACAAAGTGGGTTTCATCACCAAAGGTATCAGTTTAACAGCCCCATTACAGCCATGTATAACAGCCCCATTACAGCCATGTATAACAGCCCCATTACAGCCATGTATAACAGCCCCATTACAGCCATGTATAACAGCCCCATTACAGCCATACATAACAGCCCCAATACAGCCATGCATAACAGCCCCATTACAGTCATGTATAACAGCCCCAATACAGCCATGCATAACAGCCCCAATACAGCCATGTATAACAGCCCCATTACAGCCATGTATTACAGCCCCATTACAGCCATGTATTACAGCTCCATTACAGCCATGTATAACAGCCCCATTACAGCCATGTATAACAGCCCCATTACAGCCATACATAACAGCCCCAATACAGCCATGCATAACAGCCCCATTACAGTCATGTATAACAGCCCCAATACAGCCATGCATAACAGCCCCAATACAGCCATGTATAACAGCCCCATTACAGCCATGCATAACAGCCCCATTACAGTCATGTATAACAGCCCCAATACAGCCATGCAAAACAGCCCCATTACAGGCATGTATAACAGCCCCAATACAGCCATGCATAACAGCCCCAATACAGCCATGTATTACAGCCCCATTACAGCCATGTATTACAGCCCCATTACAGCCATGTATAACAGCCCCATTACAGCCATGTATAACAGCCCCATTACAGCCATGCATAACAGCCCCATTACAGCCATGCATAACAGCCCCATTACAGTCATGCATAACAGCCCCAATACAGCCATGCATAACAGCCCCAATACAGCCATGCATAACAGCCCCATTACAGCCATGTATTACAGCCCCATTACAGCCATGTATTACAGCCCCATTACAGCCATGTATAACAGCCCCATTACAGCCATACATAACAGCCCCAATACAGCCATGAATTACAGCCCCATTACAGCCATGTATTACAGCCCCATTACAGCCATGTATAACAGCCCCATTACAGCCATACATAACAGCCCCAATACAGCCATGCATAACAGCCCCAATACAGCCATGCATAACAGCCCCATTACAGCCATGTATTACAGCCCCATTACAGCCATGTATTACAGCCCCATTACAGCCATGTATAACAGCCCCATTACAGCCATACATAACAGCCCCAATACAGCCATGTATAACAGCCCCATTACAGCCATACATAACAGCCCCAATACAGCCATGTATTACAGCCCCATTACAGCCATGTATAACAGCCCCATTACAGCCATGCATAACAGCCGCATTACAGCCATGCATAACAGCCCCAATACAGCCATGCATAACAGCCCCAATACAGCCATGCATAACAGCCCCATTACAGCCATGTATTACAGCCCCATTACAGCCATGTATTACAGCCCCATTACAGCCATGTATAACAGCCCCATTACAGCCATACATAACAGCCCCAATACAGCCATGTATAACAGCCCCAATACAGCCATGCATAACAGCCTCAATACAGCCATGTATAACAGCCCCAATACAGCCATGTATAACAGCCCCAATACAGCATGCATAACAGCCCCAATACAGCCATGTATAACAGCCCCATTACAGCCATGTATTACAGCCCCATTACAGCCATGTATAACAGCCCCATTACAGCCATGCATAACAGCCGCATTACAGCCATGCATAACAGCCCCAATACAGCCATGCATAACAGCCCCAATACAGCCATGCATAACAGCCCCATTACAGCCATGTATTACAGCCCCATTACAGCCATGTATTACAGCCCCATTACAGCCATGTATAACAGCCCCATTACAGCCATACATAACAGCCCCAATACAGCCATGTATAACAGCCCCAATACAGCCATGCATAACAGCCCCAATACAGCCATGTATAACAGCCCCATTACAGCCATGCATAACAGCCCCATTACAGTCATGTATAACAGCCCCAATACAGCCATGCATAACAGCCCCAATACAGCCATGTATAACAGCCCCAATACAGCCATGCATAACAGCCCCAATACAGCCATGTATTACAGCCCCATTACAGCCATGTATTACAGCCCCATTACAGCCATGTATAACAGCCCCATTACAGCCATGTATTACAGCCCCATTACAGCCATGTATTACAGCCCCAATACAGCCATGCATAACAGCCCCATTACAGCCATGTATTACAGCCCCATTACAGCCATGTATAACAGCCCCATTACAGCCATACATAACAGCCCCAATACAGCCATGTATAACAGCCCCAATACAGCCATGCATAACAGCCCCAATACAGCCATGTATAACAGCCCCATTACAGCCATGCATAACAGCCCCATTACAGTCATGTATAACAGCCCCAATACAGCCATGCAAAACAGCCCCATTACAGGCATGTATAACAGCCCCAATACAGCCATGCATAACAGCCCCAATACAGCCATGTATTACAGCCCCATTACAGCCATGTATTACAGCCCCATTACAGCCATGTATAACAGCCCCATTACAGCCATGTATAACAGCCCCATTACAGCCATGCATAACAGCCCCATTACAGCCATGTATAACAGCCCCATTACAGCCATGTATAACAGCCCCATTACAGCCATGCATAACAGCCCCATTACAGTCATGCATAACAGCCCCAATACAGCCATGCATAACAGCCCCAATACAGCCATGCATAACAGCCCCATTACAGCCATGTATTACAGCCCCATTACAGCCATGTATTACAGCCCCATTACAGCCATGTATAACAGCCCCATTACAGCCATACATAACAGCCCCAATACAGCCATGTATTACAGCCCCATTACAGCCATGTATTACAGCCCCATTACAGCCATGTATAACAGCCCCATTACAGCCATACATAACAGCCCCAATACAGCCATGCATAACAGCCCCAATACAGCCATGCATAACAGCCCCATTACAGCCATGTATTACAGCCCCATTACAGCCATGTATTACAGCCCCATTACAGCCATGTATAACAGCCCCATTACAGCCATACATAACAGCCCCAATACAGCCATGTATAACAGCCCCATTACAGCCATACATAACAGCCCCAATACAGCCATGTATTACAGCCCCATTACAGCCATGTATAACAGCCCCATTACAGCCATGCATAACAGCCGCATTACAGCCATGCATAACAGCCCCAATACAGCCATGCATAACAGCCCCAATACAGCCATGCATAACAGCCCCATTACAGCCATGTATTACAGCCCCATTACAGCCATGTATTACAGCCCCATTACAGCCATGTATAACAGCCCCATTACAGCCATACATAACAGCCCCAATACAGCCATGTATAACAGCCCCAATACAGCCATGCATAACAGCCTCAATACAGCCATGTATAACAGCCCCAATACAGCCATGTATAACAGCCCCAATACAGCATGCATAACAGCCCCAATACAGCCATGTATAACAGCCCCATTACAGCCATGTATTACAGCCCCATTACAGCCATGTATAACAGCCCCATTACAGCCATGCATAACAGCCGCATTACAGCCATGCATAACAGCCCCAATACAGCCATGCATAACAGCCCCAATACAGCCATGCATAACAGCCCCATTACAGCCATGTATTACAGCCCCATTACAGCCATGTATTACAGCCCCATTACAGCCATGTATAACAGCCCCATTACAGCCATACATAACAGCCCCAATACAGCCATGTATAACAGCCCCAATACAGCCATGCATAACAGCCTCAATACAGCCATGTATAACAGCCCCAATACAGCCATGTATAACAGCCCCAATACAGCATGCATAACAGCCCCAATACAGCCATGTATAACAGCCCCATTACAGCCATGTATTACAGCCCCATTACAGCCATGTATAACAGCCCCATTACAGCCATGTATTACAGCCCCATTACAGCCATGTATAACAGCCCCATTACAGCCATGCATAACAGCCCCATTACAGTCATAATAATAATAATAATCTTTATTTATATAGCGCCAACATATTCCGCAACGCTTTACAGTTTAACAGCTTCAAACACAAAAGTCATAAGTAACAACGTTAACAATACAATAATTAAAGCAAAATAAGACGACCCTGCTCGTGAGAGCTTACAATCTACAATGAGGAGGGGGAGATGCAAAGTACAGGTGTGTATTTACAATGATGCAAGTCATGTATAACAGCCCCAATACAGCCATGCATAACAGCCCCATTACAGTCATGTATAACAGCCCCAATACAGCCATGTATAACAGCCCCATTACAGTCATGTATAACAGCCCCAATACAGCCATGTATAACAGCCCCATTACAGCCATGCATAACAGCCTCAATACAGCCATGTATAACAGCCCCATTACAGCCATGCATAACAGCCCCATTACAGTCATGTATAACAGCCCCAATACAGCCATGTATAACAGCCCCATTACAGTCATGTATAACAGCCCCAATACAGCCATGCATAACAGCCCCAATACAGCCATGTATAACAGCCCCATTACAGCCATGTATAACAGCCCCATTACAGCCATGTATAACAGCCCCATTACAGCCATGTATTACAGCCCCATTACAGCCATGTATAACAGCCCCATTACAGCCATGTATAACAGCCCCAATACAGCCATGTATAACAGCCCCATTACAGCCATGTATTACAGCCCCATTACAGCCATGTATTACAGCCCCATTACAGCCATGTATAACAGCCCCATTACAGCCATGCATAACAGCCCCATTACAGCCATGCATAACAGCCCCAATACAGCCATGCATAACAGCCCCATTACAGTCATGTATAACAGCCCCAATACAGCCATGCATAACAGCCCCAATACAGCCATGTATAACAGCCCCATTACAGCCATGCATAACAGCCCCATTACAGTCATGTATAACAGCCCCAATACAGCCATGCATAACAGCCCCATTACAGTCATGTATAACAGCCCCAATACAGCCATGCATAACAGCCCCATTACAGTCATGTATAACAGCCCCAATACAGCCATGCATAACAGCCCCATTACAGTCATGTATAACAGCCCCAATACAGCCATGCATAACAGCCCCAATACAGCCATGTATTACAGCCCCATTACAGCCATGTATTACAGCCCCATTACAGCCATGTATTACAGCCCCATTACAGCCATGCATAACAGCCCCATTACAGCCATGTATAACAGCCCCATTACAGTCATGCATAACAGCCCCAATACAGCCATGCATAACAGCCCCATTACAGCCATGTATAACAGCCCCATTACAGTCATGCATAACAGCCCCATTACAGTTATGTATTACAGCCCCATTACAGCCATGTATAACAGCCCCATTACAGCCATGTATTACAGCCCCATTACAGCCATGTATAACAGCCCCATTACAGCCATGCATAACAGCCCCATTACAGCCATGCATAACAGCCCCAATACAGCCATGCATAACAGCCCCATTACAGTCATGTATAACAGCCCCAATACAGCCATGCATAACAGCCCCAATACAGCCATGTATAACAGCCCCATTACAGCCATGCATAACAGCCCCATTACAGTCATGTATAACAGCCCCAATACAGCCATGCATAACAGCCCCATTACAGTCATGTATAACAGCCCCAATACAGCCATGCATAACAGCCCCATTACAGTCATGTATAACAGCCCCAATACAGCCATGCATAACAGCCCCATTACAGTCATGTATAACAGCCCCAATACAGCCATGTATAACAGCCCCATTACAGTCATGTATAACAGCCTCAATACAGCCATGTATAACAGCCCCATTACAGCCATGCATAACAGCCCCATTACAGTCATGTATAACAGCCCCAATACAGCCATGTATAACAGCCCCATTACAGCCATGTATTACAGCCCCATTACAGCCATGTATTACAGCCCCATTACAGCCATGTATAACAGCCCCATTACAGCCATGCATAACAGCCCCATTACAGCCATGCATAACAGCCCCAATACAGCCATGCATAACAGCCCCATTACAGTCATGTATAACAGACCCAATACAGCCATGCATAACAGCCCCAATACAGCCATGTATAACAGCCCCATTACAGCCATGCATAACAGCCCCATTACAGTCATGTATAACAGCCCCAATACAGCCATGCATAACAGCCCCATTACAGTCATGTATAACAGCCCCAATACAGCCATGCATAACAGCCCCATTACAGTCATGTATAACAGCCCCAATACAGCCATGCATAACAGCCCCATTACAGTCATGTATAACAGCCCCAATACAGCCATGCATAACAGCCCCAATACAGCCATGTATTACAGCCCCATTACAGCCATGTATTACAGCCCCATTACAGCCATGTATAACAGCCCCATTACAGTCATGCATAACAGCCCCAATACAGCCATGCATAACAGCCCCATTACAGCCATGTATAACAGCCCCATTACAGTCATGCATAACAGCCCCATTACAGTTATGTATTACAGCCCCATTACAGCCATGTATAACAGCCCCATTACAGCCATGTATTACAGCCCCATTACAGCCATGTATAACAGCCCCATTACAGCCATGCATAACAGCCCCATTACAGCCATGCATAACAGCCCCAATACAGCCATGCATAACAGCCCTATTACAGTCATGTATAACAGCCCCAATACAGCCATGCATAACAGCCCCAATACAGCCATGTATAACAGCCCCATTACAGCCATGCATAACAGCCCCATTACAGTCATGTATAACAGCCCCAATACAGCCATGCATAACAGCCCCATTACAGTCATGTATAACAGCCCCAATACAGCCATGTATAACAGCCCCATTACAGCCATACATAACAGCCCCAATACAGCCATGTATAACAGCCTCAATACAGCCATGCATAACAGCCCCAATACAGCCATGCATAACAGCCCCATTACAGTCATGTATAACAGCCCCAATACAGCCATGTATAACAGCCCCATTACAGCCATACATAACAGCCCCAATACAGCCATGTATAACAGCCCCAATACAGCCATACATAACAGCCCCAATACAGCCATGTATAACAGCCTCAATACAGCCATGTATAACAGCCCCATTACAGCCATGTATAACAGCCTCAATACAGCCATGTATAACAGCCCCATTACAGCCATGCATAACAGCCCCATTACAGTCATGCATAACAGCCCCAATACAGCCATGTATTACAGCCCCATTACAGCCATGTATAACAGCCCCATTACAGCCATGTATTACAGCCCCATTACAGCCATGTATAACAGCCCCATTACAGCCATGCATAACAGCCCCATTACAGTCATAATAATAATAATAATCTTTATTTATATAGCGCCAACATATTCCGCAGCGCTTTACAGTTTAAACAGTTTCAAACACAAAAGTCATAAGTAACAACGTTAACAATACAATAATTAAAGCAAAATAAGACGACCCTGCTCGTGAGAGCTTACAATCTACAATGAGGAGGGGGAGATGCAAAGTACAGGTGTGTATTTACAATGATGCAAGTCATGTATAACAGCCCCAATACAGCCATGCATAACAGCCCCATTACAGTCATGTATAACAGCCCCAATACAGCCATGTATAACAGCCCCATTACAGTCATGTATAACAGCCCCAATACAGCCATGTATAACAGCCCCAATACAGCCATGTATAACAGCCCCATTACAGCCATGCATAACAGCCCCATTAGAGTCATGTATAACAGCCCCATTACAGTCATGTATAACAGCCCCATTACAGCCATGTATAACAGCCCCATTACAGCCATGTATTACAGCCCCATTACAGCCATGTATAACAGCCCCATTACAGCCATGTATAACAGCCCCATTACAGCCATGTATTACAGCCCCATTACAGCCATGTATAACAGCCCCATTACAGCCATGTATAACAGCCCCATTACAGCCATGTATTACAGCCATGTATAACAGCCCCATTACAGCCATGCATAACAGCCCCATTACAGTCATGTATAACAGCCCCAATACAGCCATGCATAACAGCCCCATTACAGTCATGTATAACAGCCCCAATACAGCCATGCATAACAGCCCCATTACAGTCATGTATAACAGCCCCAATACAGCCATGCATAACAGCCCCATTACAGTCATGTATAACAGCCCCAATACAGCCATGCATAACAGCCCCAATACAGCCATGTATTACAGCCCCATTACAGCCATGTATTACAGCCCCATTACAGCCATGTATAACAGCCCCATTACAGCCATGCATAACAGCCCCATTACAGTCATGCATAACAGCCCCAATACAGCCATGCATAACAGCCCCATTACAGTCATGTGTAACAGCCCCAATACAGCCATGCATAACAGCCCCAATACAGCCATGCATAACAGCCCCATTACAGCCATGTATTACAGCCCCATTACAGCCATGTATTACAGCCCCATTACAGCCATTTATAACAGCCCCATTACAGCCATGTATAACAGCCCCATTACAGCCATACATAACAGCCCCAATACAGCCATGTATAACAGCCCCAATACAGCCATGCATAACAGCCTCAATACAGCCATGTATAACAGCCCCATTACAGCCATGCATAACAGCCCCATTACAGTCATGTATAACAGCCCCAATACAGCCATGCATAACAGCCCCATTACAGTCATGTATAACAGCCCCCAATACAGCCATGCATAACAGCCCCAATACAGCCATGTATAACAGCCCCATTACAGCCATGTATTACAGCCCCATTACAGCCATGTATAACAGCCCCATTACAGCCATGTATTACAGCCCCATTACAGCCATGTATAACAGCCCCATTACAGCCATGCATAACAGCCCCATTACAGTCATGCATAACAGCCCCAATACAGCCATGTATAACAGCCCCAATACAGCCATGCATAACAGCCTCAATACAGCCATGTATAACAGCCCCATTACAGCCATGCATAACAGCCCCATTACAGCCATGTATAACAGCCCCATTACAGCCATGTATAACAGCCCCATTACAGCCATGCATAACAGCCCCATTACAGTCATGCATAACAGCCCCAATACAGCCATGTATAACAGCCCCAATACAGCCATGCATAACAGCCTCAATACAGCCATGTATAACAGCCCCATTACAGCCATACATAACAGCCCCAATACAGCCATGTATAACAGCCCCAATACAGCCATGCATAACAGCCTCAATACAGCCATGTATAACAGCCCCATTACAGCCATGCATAACAGCCCCATTACAGTCATGTATAACAGCCCCATTACAGCCATGTATAACAGCCCCAATACAGCCATGCATAACAGCCCCATTACAGCCATGCATAACAGCCCCATTACAGCCATGTATAACAGCCCCATTACAGCCATGTATTACAGCCCCATTACAGCCATGTATAACAGCCCCATTACAGCCATGCATAACAGCCCCATTACAGTCATAATAATAATAATAATCTTTATTTATATAGCGCCAACATATTCCGCAACGCTTTACAGTTTAACAGCTTCAAACACAAAAGTCATAAGTAACAACGTTAACAATACAATAATTAAAGTAAAATAAGACGACCCTGCTCGTGAGAGCTTACAATCTACAATGAGGAGGGGGAGATGCAAAGTACAGGTGTGTATTTACAATGATGCAAGTCATGTATAACAGCCCCAATACAGCCATGCATAACAGCCTCAATACAGCCATGTATAACAGCCCCATTACAGCCATGCATAACAGCCCCATTACAGTCATGTATAACAGCCCCAATACAGCCATGCATAACAGCCCCAATACAGCCATGTATAACAGCCCCATTACAGCCATGTATAACAGCCCCATTACAGCCATGTATAACAGCCCCATTACAGCCATGTATTACAGCCCCATTACTGTCATGTATAACAGCCCCATTACAGCCATGTATTACAGCCCCATTACAGCCATGTATAACAGCCCCATTACAGCCATGTATAACAGCCCCATTACAGCCATGTATTACAGCCCCATTACAGCCATGTATTACAGCCCCATTACAGCCATGTATAACAGCCCCATTACAGCCATGTATTACAGCCCCATTACAGCCATGTATAACAGCCCCATTACAGCCATGTATAACAGCCCCATTACAGCCATGTATAACAGCCCCATTACAGCCATGTATTACAGCCCCATTACAGCCATGTATAACAGCCCCATTACAGCCATGTATAACAGCCCCATTACAGTCATGTATAACAGCCCCAATACAGCCATGCATAACAGCCCCATTACCGTCATGTATAACAACCCCAATACAGCCATGCATAACAGCCCCATTACAGTCATGTATAACAGCCCCAATACAGCCATGCATAACAGCCCCAATACAGCCATGTATTACAGCCCCATTACAGCCATGTATTACAGCCCCATTACAGCCATGTATTACAGCCCCATTACAGCCATGTATAACAGCCCCATTACAGCCATGCATAACAGCCCCATTACAGTCATGCATAACAGCCCCAATACAGCCATGCATAACAGCCCCATTACAGTCATGTATAACAGCCCCAATACAGCCATGCATAACAGCCCCAATACAGCCATGCATAACAGCCCCATTACAGCCATGTATTACAGCCCCATTACAGCCATGTATTACAGCCATGTATAACAGCCCCATTGCAGCCATGTATAACAGCCCCATTACAGCCATACATAACAGTCCCAATACAGCCATGTATAACAGCCCCAATACAGCCATGCATAACAGCCTCAATACAGCCATGTATAACAGCCCCATTACAGCCATGCATAACATAACAGCCCCATTACAGTCATGTATAACAGCCCCATTACAGCCATGTATAACAGCCCCATTACAGCCATACATAACAGCCCCAATACAGCCATGCATAACAGCCCCATTACAGTCATGTATAACAGCCCCAATACAGCCATGCATAACAGCCCCAATACAGCCATGTATAACAGCCCCAATACAGCCATGTATAACAGCCCCATTACAGCCATGCATAACAGCCCCATTACAGTCATGTATAACAGCCCCAATACAGCCATGCATAACAGCCCCATTACAGTCATGTATAACAGCCCCAATACAGCCATGCATAACAGCCCCAATACAGCCATGTATTACAGCCCCATTACAGCCATGTATTACAGCCCCATTACAGCCATGTATAACAGCCCCATTACAGCCATGTATAACAGCCCCATTACAGCCATGTATAACAGCCCCAATACAGCCATGCATAACAGCCCCAATACAGCCATGCATAACAGCCCCATTACAGCCATGTATTACAGCCCCATTACAGCCATGTATTACAGCCCCATTACAGCCATGTATAACAGCCCCATTACAGCCATACATAACAGCCCCAATACAGCCATGTATAACAGCCTCAATACAGCCATGTATAACAGCCCCAATACAGCCATGCATAACAGCCCCATTACAGTCATGTATAACAGCCCCATTACAGCCATACATAACAGCCCCAATACAGCCATGTATAACAGCCCCAATACAGCCATACATAACAGCCCCAATACAGCCATGTATAACAGCCTCAATACAGCCATGTATAACAGCCCCATTACAGCCATGTATAACAGCCTCAATACAGCCATGTATAACAGCCCCATTACAGCCATGCATAACAGCCCCATTACAGTCATGCATAACAGCCCCAATACAGCCATGTATTACAGCCCCATTACAGCCATGTATAACAGCCCCATTACAGCCATGTATTACAGCCCCATTACAGCCATGTATAACAGCCCCATTACAGCCATGTATAACAGCCCCATTACAGTCATGTATAACAGCCCCAATACAGCCATGTATAACAGCCCCATTACAGTCATGTATAACAGCCCCAATACAGCCATGTATAACAGCCCCATTACAGTCATGTATAACAGCCCCAATACAGCCATGTATAACAGCCCCAATACAGCCATGCATAACAGCCCCATTACAGTCATGTATAACAGCCCCATTACAGTCATGTATAACAGCCCCATTACAGCCATGTATAACAGCCCCATTACAGCCATGTATTACAGCCCCATTACAGCCATGTATAACAGCCCCATTACAGCCATGTATAACAGCCCCATTACAGCCATGTATTACAGCCCCATTACAGCCATGTATAACAGCCCCATTACAGCCATGTATAACAGCCCCATTACAGCCATGTATTACAGCCATGTATAACAGCCCCATTACAGCCATGCATAACAGCCCCATTACAGTCATGTATAACAGCCCCAATACAGCCATGCATAACAGCCCCATTACAGTCATGTATAACAGCCCCATTACAGCCATGTATAACAGCCCCATTACAGCCATGTATTACAGCCCCATTACAGCCATGTATAACAGCCCCATTACAGCCATGTATAACAGCCCCATTACAGCCATGTATTACAGCCCCATTACAGCCATGTATAACAGCCCCATTACAGCCATGTATAACAGCCCCATTACAGCCATGTATTACAGCCATGTATAACAGCCCCATTACAGCCATGCATAACAGCCCCATTACAGTCATGTATAACAGCCCCAATACAGCCATGCATAACAGCCCCATTACAGTCATGTATAACAGCCCCAATACAGCCATGCATAACAGCCCCATTACAGTCATGTATAACAGCCCCAATACAGCCATGCATAACAGCCCCATTACAGTCATGTATAACAGCCCCAATACAGCCATGCATAACAGCCCCAATACAGCCATGTATTACAGCCCCATTACAGCCATGTATAACAGCCCCATTACAGCCATGCATAACAGCCCCATTACAGTCATGCATAACAGCCCCAAAACAGCCATGCATAACAGCCCCATTACAGTCATGTGTAACAGCCCCAATACAGCCATGCATAACAGCCCCAATACAGCCATGCATAACAGCCCCATTACAGCCATGTATTACAGCCCCATTACAGCCATGTATTACAGCCCCATTACAGCCATGTATAACAGCCCCATTACAGCCATGTATAACAGCCCCATTACAGCCATACATAACAGCCCCAATACAGCCATGTATAACAGCCCCAATACAGCCATGCATAACAGCCCCATTACAGTCATGTATAACAGCCCCAATACAGCCATGCATAACAGCCCCATTACAGTCATGTATAACAGCCCCCAATACAGCCATGCATAACAGCCCCAATACAGCCATGTATAACAGCCCCATTACAGCCATGTATTACAGCCCCATTACAGCCATGTATAACAGCCCCATTACAGCCATGTATTACAGCCCCATTACAGCCATGTATAACAGCCCCATTACAGCCATGCATAACAGCCCCATTACAGTCATGCATAACAGCCCCAATACAGCCATGTATAACAGCCCCAATACAGCCATGCATAACAGCCTCAATACAGCCATGTATAACAGCCCCATTACAGCCATGTATAACAGCCCCATTACAGCCATGCATAACAGCCCCATTACAGTCATGCATAACAGCCCCAATACAGCCATGCATAACAGCCCCATTACAGTCATGTGTAACAGCCCCAATACAGCCATGCATAACAGCCCCAATACAGCCATGCATAACAGCCCCATTACAGCCATGTATTACAGCCCCATTACAGCCATGTATTACAGCCCCATTACAGCCATGTATAACAGCCCCATTACAGCCATGTATAACAGCCCCATTACAGCCATACATAACAGCCCCAATACAGCCATGTATAACAGCCCCAATACAGCCATGCATAACAGCCCCATTACAGTCATGTATAACAGCCCCAATACAGCCATGCATAACAGCCCCATTACAGTCATGTATAACAGCCCCCAATACAGCCATGCATAACAGCCCCAATACAGCCATGTATAACAGCCCCATTACAGCCATGTATTACAGCCCCATTACAGCCATGTATAACAGCCCCATTACAGCCATGTATTACAGCCCCATTACAGCCATGTATAACAGCCCCATTACAGCCATGCATAACAGCCCCATTACAGTCATGCATAACAGCCCCAATACAGCCATGTATAACAGCCCCAATACAGCCATGCATAACAGCCTCAATACAGCCATGTATAACAGCCCCATTACAGCCATACATAACAGCCCCAATACAGCCATGTATAACAGCCCCAATACAGCCATGTATTACAGCCCCAATACAGCCATGCATAACAGCCTCAATACAGCCATGTATAACAGCCCCATTACAGCCATGCATAACAGCCCCATTACAGTCATGTATAACAGCCCCATTACAGCCATGCATAACAGCCCCATTACAGTCATAATAATAATAATAATCTTTATTTATATAGCGCCAACATATTCCGCAACGCTTTACAGTTTAACAGCTTCAAACACAAAAGTCATAAGTAACAACGTTAACAATACAATAATTAAAGTAAAATAAGACGACCCTGCTCGTGAGAGCTTACAATCTACAATGAGGAGGGGGAGATGCAAAGTACAGGTGTGTATTTACAATGATGCAAGTCATGTATAACAGCCCCAATACAGCCATGCATAACAGCCCCATTACAGCCATGTATAACAGCCCCATTACAGCCATGCATAACAGCCCCATTACAGCCATGTATTACAGCCCCATTACAGCCATGTATTACAGCCCCATTACAGCCATGTATAACAGCCCCATTACAGCCATGTATAACAGCCCCATTACAGCCATGTATTACAGCCCCATTACAGCCATGTATAACAGCCCCATTACAGCCATGTATAACAGCCCCATTACAGCCATGTATTACAGCCCCATTACAGCCATGTATAACAGCCCCATTACAGCCATGTATAACAGCCCCATTACAGCCATGTATTACAGCCCCATTACAGCCATGTATAACAGCCCCAATACAGCCATGTATAACAGCCCCAATACAGCCATGCATAACAGCCCCATTACAGTCATGTATAACAGCCCCAATACAGCCATGCATAACAGCCCCAATACAGCCATGTATAACAGCCCCATTACAGCCATGCATAACAGCCCCAATACAGCCATGTATAACAGCCCCATTACAGCCATGTATTACAGCCCCATTACAGCCATGTATTACAGCCCCATTACAGCCATGTATAACAGCCCCATTACAGCCATGTATTACTGCCCCATTACAGCCATGTATAACAGCCCCATTACAGCCATGCATAACAGCCCCATTACAGCCATGCATAACAGCCCCAATACAGCCATGCATAACAGCCCCATTACAGTCATGTATAACAGCCCCAATACAGCCATGCATAACAGCCCCAATACAGCCATGTATAACAGCCCCATTACAGCCATGCATAACAGCCCCATTACAGTCATGTATAACAGCCCCAATACAGCCATGCATAACAGCCCCATTACAGTCATGTATAACAGCCCCAATACAGCCATGCATAACAGCCCCATTACAGTCATGTATAACAGCCCCAATACAGCCATGCATAACAGCCCCATTACAGTCATGTATAACAGCCCCAATACAGCCATGCATAACAGCCCCAATACAGCCATGTATTACAGCCCCATTACAGCCATGTATAACAGCCCCATTACAGCCATGTATAACAGCCCCAATACAGCCATGCATAACAGCCCCATTACAGTCATGTATAACAGCCCCAATACAGCCATGCATAACAGCCCCATTACAGTCATGTATAACAGCCCCAATACAGCCATGCATAACAGCCCCAATACAGCCATGTATTACAGCCCCATTACAGCCATGTATTACAGCCCCATTACAGCCATGTATAACAGCCCCATTACAGCCATGCATAACAGCCCCAATACAGCCATGCATAACAGCCCCAATACAGCCATGCATAACAGCCCCATTACAGCCATGTATTACAGCCCCATTACAGCCATGTATTACAGCCATGTATAACAGCCCCATTACAGCCATGTATTACAGCCCCATTACAGCCATACATAACAGCCCCAATACAGCCATGTATAACAGCCCCAATACAGCCATGCATAACAGCCTCAATACAGCCATGTATAACAGCCCCATTACAGCCATGCATAACAGCCCCATTACAGTCATGTATAACAGCCCCATTACAGTCATGTATAACAGCCCCAATACAGCCATGCATAACAGCCCCAATACAGCCATGCATAACAGCCCCATTACAGCCATGTATTACAGCCCCATTACAGCCATGTATAACAGCCCCATTACATCCATGCATAACAGCCCCATTACAGTCATGCATAACAGCCCCAATACAGCCATGCATAACAGCCCCATTACAGTCATAATAATAATAATAATCTTTATTTATATAGCGCCAACATATTCCGCAACGCTTTACAGTTTAACAGCTTCAAACACAAAAGTCATAAGTAACAACGTTAACAATACAATAATTAAAGCAAAATAAGACGACCCTGCTCGTGAGAGCTTACAATCTACAATGAGGAGGGGGAGATGCAAAGTACAGGTGTGTATTTACAATGATGCAAGTCATGTATAACAGCCCCAATACAGCCATGCATAACAGCCCCATTACAGTCATGTATAACAGCCCCAATACAGCCATGCATAACAGCCCCATTACAGTCATGTATAACAGCCCCATTACAGCCATGTATAACAGCCCCATTACAGCCATGTATAACAGCCCCATTACAGCCATGTATTACAGCCCCATTATAGCCATGTATAACAGCCCCATTAGAGCCATGTATTACAGCCCCATTACAGCCATGTATAACAGCCCCATTACAGCCATGCATAACAGCCCCATTACAGTCATGTATAACAGCCCCAATACAGCCATGCATAACAGCCCCATTACAGTCATGTATAACAGCCCCAATACAGCCATGCATAACAGCCCCATTACAGCCATGCATAACAGCCCCAATACAGCCATGTATAACAGCCCCATTACAGCCATGTATTACAGCCCCATTACAGCCATGTATTACAGCCCCATTACAGCCATGTATAACAGCCCCATTACAGCCATGTATAACAGCCCCAATACAGCCATGTATAACAGCCCCATTACAGCCATGTATAACAGCCCCATTACAGCCATGCATAACAGCCCCATTACAGCCATGTATTACAGCCCCATTACAGCCATGTATAACAGCCCCATTACAGCCATGCATAACAGCCCCATTGCAGCCATGCATAACAGCCCCAATACAGCCATGCATAACAGCCCCATTACAGCCATGCATAACAGCCCCATTACAGCCATGTATTACAGCCCCATTACAGCCATGTATTACAGCCCCATTACAGCCATGTATAACAGCCCCATTACAGCCATGTATTACAGCCCCATTACAGCCATGTATAACAGCCCCAATACAGCCATGCATAACAGCCCCATTACAGTCATGTATAACAGCCCCAATACAGCCATACATAACAGCCCCAATACAGCCATGTATAACAGCCCCAATACAGCCATGCATAACAGCCCCATTACAGCCATGTATTACAGCCCCATTACAGCCATGTATTACAGCCCCATTACAGCCATGCATAACAGCCCCAATACAGCCATGCATAACAGCCCCATTACAGCCATGTATTACAGCCCCATTACAGCCATGTATAACAGCCCCATTACAGCCATGTATTACAGCCCCATTACAGCCATGTATAACAGCCCCATTACAGCCATGTATTACAACCCCATTACAGCCATGTATTACAGCCCCATTACAGCCATGCATAACAGCCCCAATAAAGCCATGTATAACAGCCCCATTACAGCCATGTATAACAGCCCCATTACAGCCATGTATAACAGCCCCAATAAAGCCATGTATTACAGCCCCATTACAGCCATGTATTACAGCCCCATTACAGCCATGCATAACAGCCCCATTACAGCCATGTATAACAGTGTATAACAGCCCCATTACAGCCATGTATAACAGCCCCATTACAGCCATGTATTACAGCCCCATTACAGCCATGCATAACAGCCCCATTACAGCCATGTATAACAGTGTATAACAGCCCCATTACAGCCATGTATAACAACCCCATTACAGCCATGTGTAACATCCCCATTACAGCCATGTATTACAGCCCCATTACAGCCATGTATTACAGCCCCATTACAGCCATGTATAACAGCCCCATTACAGCCATGTATTACAACCCCATTACAGGCATGTATTACAGCCCCATTACAGCCATGTATTACAGCCCCATTACAGCCATGTATAACAGCCCCAATAAAGCCATGTATAACAGCCCCATTACAGCCATGTATAACAGCCCCATTACAGCCATGTATAACAGCCCCAATAAAGCCATGTATTACAGCCCCATTACAGCCATGTATAACAGCCCCATTACAGCCATGTATTACAGCCCCATTACAGCCATGCATAACAGCCCCATTACAGCCATGTATAACAGTGTATAACAGCCCCATTACAGCCATGTATAACAGCCCCATTACAGCCATGTATAACAGCCCCATTGCAGCCATGTATTACAGCCCCATTACAGCCATGTATTACAGCCCCATTACAGCCATGTATAACAGCCCCATTACAGCCATGTATAACAGTGTATAACAGCCCCATTACAGCCATGCATAACAGCCCCATTACAGCCATGTATAACAGCCCCATTACAGCCATGCATAACAGCCCCATTACAGCCATGCATAACAGCCCCATTACAGCCATGTATTACAGCCGCATTACAGCCATGTATAACAGCCCCATTACAGCCATGTATAACAGTGTATAACGGCCCCATTACAGCCATGCATAACAGCCCCATTACAGCCATGTATAACAGCCCCATTACAGCCATGCATAACAGCCCCATTACAGCCATGCATAACAGCCCCATTACAGCCATGTATAACAGCCCCATTACAGCCATGTATAACAGCCCCTTTGCAGCCATGTATTACAGCCCCATTACAGCCATGTATAACAGCCCCATTGCAGCCATGTATTACAGCCCCATTACAGCCATGTATAACAGCCCCATTACAGCCATGCATAACAGCCCCATTACAGCCATGTATTACAGCCCCATTACAGCCATGTATAACAGCCCCATTGCAGCCATGTATTACAGCCCCATTACAGCCATGTATAACAGCCCCATTACAGCCATGCATAACAGCCCCATTACAGCCATGTATTACAGCCCCATTACAGCCATGTATAACAGCCCCATTACAGCCATGCATAACAGCCCCATTACAGCCATGTATTACAGCCCCATTACAGCCATGCATAACAGCCCCATTACAGCCATGTATAACAGCCCCATTGCAGCCATGTATTACAGCCCCATTACAGCCATGTATAACAGCCCCATTACAGCCATGCATAACAGCCCCATTACAGCCATGTATAACAGCCCCATTACAGCCATGCATAACAGCCCCATTACAGCCATGTATAACAGCCCCATTACAGCCATGTATAACAGCCCCATTACAGCCATGTATAACAGCCCCATTGCAGCCATGTATTACAGCCCCATTACAGCCATGTATAACAGCCCCAATACAGCCATGTATAACAGCCCCATTACAGCCATGCATAACAGCCCCATTACAGCCATGTATAACAGCCCCATTACAGCCTTGCATAACAGCCCCATTACAGCCATGTATAACAGCCCCATTGCAGCCATGTATTACAGCCCTATTACAGCCATGTATAACAGCCCCATTACAGCCATGTATAACAGCCCCATTACAGCCATGTATAACAGCCCCATTACAGCCATGTATAACAGCCCCATTACAGCCATGTATAACAGCCCCATTACAGCCATGCATAACAGCCCCATTACAGCCATGTATAACAGCCCCATTGCAGCCATGTATTACAGCCCTATTACAGCCATGTATTACAGCCCTATTACAGCCATGTATAACAGCCCCATTACAGCCATGCATAACAGCCCCATTACAGCCATGTATTACAGCCCCATTGCAGCCATGTATAACAGCCCCATTACAGCCATGTATTACAGCCCCATTACAGCCATGTATAACAGCCCCATTACAGCCATGTATAACAGCCCCATTACAGCCATGTATAACAGCCCCATTACAGCCATGTATAACAGCCCCTTTGCAGCCATGTATTACAGCCCCATTACAGCCATGTATAACAGCCCCATTGCAGCCATGTATTACAGCCCCATTACAGCCATGTATAACAGCCCCATTACAGCCATGCATAACAGCCCCATTACAGCCATGTATTACAGCCCCATTACAGCCATGTATAACAGCCCCATTGCAGCCATGTATTACAGCCCCATTACAGCCATGTATAACAGCCCCATTACAGCCATGCATAACAGCCCCATTACAGCCATGTATTACAGCCCCATTACAGCCATGTATAACAGCCCCATTACAGCCATGCATAACAGCCCCATTACAGCCATGTATTACAGCCCCATTACAGCCATGCATAACAGCCCCATTACAGCCATGTATAACAGCCCCATTGCAGCCATGTATTACAGCCCCATTACAGCCATGTATAACAGCCCCATTACAGCCATGCATAACAGCCCCATTACAGCCATGTATAACAGCCCCATTACAGCCATGCATAACAGCCCCATTACAGCCATGTATAACAGCCCCATTACAGCCATGTATAACAGCCCCATTACAGCCATGTATAACAGCCCCATTACAGTCATGTATTACAGCCCCATTACAGCCATGTATAACAGCCCCATTACAGCCTTGCATAACAGCCCCAATACAGCCATGTATAACAGCCCCATTACAGCCATGTATTACAGCCCCATTACAGCCATGTATAACAGCCCCATTACAGCCTTGCATAACAGCCCCATTACAGCCATGTATAACAGCCCCATTGCAGCCATGTATGACAGCCCCATTACAGCCATGTATAACAGCCCCATTACAGCCATGTATAACAGCCCCATTACAGCCATGTATAACAGCCCCATTGCAGCCATGTATTACAGCCCCATTACAGCCATGTATAACAGCCCCATTACAGCCTTGCATAACAGCCCC
This sequence comes from Ranitomeya imitator, assembly GCF_032444005.1. Lineage (NCBI taxonomy): Eukaryota > Metazoa > Chordata > Amphibia > Anura > Dendrobatidae > Ranitomeya > Ranitomeya imitator. The sequence continues at coordinate 345,378,635 of NC_091282.1, read as the reverse complement.
ATTACAGCCATGTATAACAGCCCCATTGCAGCCATGTATGACAGCCCCATTACAGCCATGTATAACAGCCCCATTACAGCCATGTATAACAGCCCCATTACAGCCATGTATAACAGCCCCATTACAGCCATGTATAACAGCCCCAATACAGCCATGTATAACAGCCCCAATACAGCCATGTATAACAGCCCCATTACAGCCATGTATTACAGCCCCATTACAGCCATGTATTACAGCCCCATTACAGCCATGTATAACAGCCCCATTACAGCCATGTATAACAGCCCCATTACAGCCATGTATGACAGCCCCATTACAGCCATGTATAACAGCCCCATTACAGCCATGTATTACAGCCCCATTACAGTCATGTATAACAGCCCCAATACAGCCATGCATAACAGCCCCAATACAGCCATGCATAACAGCCCCAATACAGCCATGCATAACAGCCCCATTACAGCCATGTATTACAGCCCCATTACAGCCATGTATTACAGCCCCATTACAGCCATGTATAACAGCCCCATTACAGCCATGTATTACAGCCCCATTACAGCCATGTATAACAGCCCCATTACAGCCATGCATAACAGCCCCATTGCAGCCATGCATAACAGCCCCAATACAGCCATGCATAGCAGCCCCATTACAGCCATGCATAACAGCCCCAATACAGCCATGCATAACAGCCCCATTACAGTCATGTATAACAGCCCCAATACAGCCATACATAACAGCCCCAATACAGCCATGTATAACAGCCCCATTACAGCCATGTATTACAGCCCCATTACAGCCATGTATTACAGCCCCAATACAGCCATGTATAACAGCCCCAATACAGCCATGCATAACAGCCCCAGTACAGCCATGTATAACAGCCCCATTACAGCCATGCATAACAGCCCCATTACAGCCATGTATAACAGCCCCATTACAGCCATGTATTACAGCCCCATTACAGCCATGTATTACAGCCCCATTACAGCCATGTATAACAGCCCCATTACAGCCATGTATAACAGCCCCATTACAGCCATGTATTACAGCCCCATTACAGCCATGTATGACAGCCCCATTACAGCCATGTATAACAGCCCCATTACAGCCATGAATTACAGCCCCATTACAGTCATGTATAACAGCCCCAATACAGCCATGCATAACAGCCCCAATACAGCCATGCATAACAGCCCCAATACAGCCATGTATAACAGCCCCATTACAGCCATGCATAACAGCCCCAATACAGCCATGTATAACAGCCCCATTACAGCCATGTATTACAGCCCCATTACAGCCATGTATTACAGCCCCATTACAGCCATGTATAACAGCCCCATTACAGCCATGTATAACAGCCCCAATACAGCCATGTATAACAGCCCCATTACAGCCATGTATAACAGCCCCATTACAGCCATGCATAACAGCCCCATTACAGCCATGTATTACAGCCCCATTACAGCCATGTATAACAGCCCCATTACAGCCATGCATAACAGCCCCATTGCAGCCATGCATAACAGCCCCAATACAGCCATGCATAACAGCCCCATTACAGCCATGCATAACAGCCCCATTACAGCCATGTATTACAGCCCCATTACAGCCATGTATTACAGCCCCATTACAGCCATGTATAACAGCCCCATTACAGCCATGTATTACAGCCCCATTACAGCCATGTATAACAGCCCCAATACAGCCATGCATAACAGCCCCATTACAGTCATGTATAACAGCCCCAATACAGCCATACATAACAGCCCCAATACAGCCATGTATAACAGCCCCAATACAGCCATGCATAACAGCCCCATTACAGCCATGTATTACAGCCCCATTACAGCCATGTATTACAGCCCCATTACAGCCATGCATAACAGCCCCAATACAGCCATGCATAACAGCCCCATTACAGCCATGTATTACAGCCCCATTACAGCCATGTATAACAGCCCCATTACAGCCATGTATTACAGCCCCATTACAGCCATGTATAACAGCCCCATTACAGCCATGTATTACAACCCCATTACAGCCATGTATTACAGCCCCATTACAGCCATGCATAACAGCCCCAATAAAGCCATGTATAACAGCCCCATTACAGCCATGTATAACAGCCCCATTACAGCCATGTATAACAGCCCCAATAAAGCCATGTATTACAGCCCCATTACAGCCATGTATTACAGCCCCATTACAGCCATGCATAACAGCCCCATTACAGCCATGTATAACAGTGTATAACAGCCCCATTACAGCCATGTATAACAGCCCCATTACAGCCATGTATTACAGCCCCATTACAGCCATGCATAACAGCCCCATTACAGCCATGTATAACAGTGTATAACAGCCCCATTACAGCCATGTATAACAACCCCATTACAGCCATGTGTAACATCCCCATTACAGCCATGTATTACAGCCCCATTACAGCCATGTATTACAGCCCCATTACAGCCATGTATAACAGCCCCATTACAGCCATGTATTACAACCCCATTACAGGCATGTATTACAGCCCCATTACAGCCATGTATTACAGCCCCATTACAGCCATGTATAACAGCCCCAATAAAGCCATGTATAACAGCCCCATTACAGCCATGTATAACAGCCCCATTACAGCCATGTATAACAGCCCCAATAAAGCCATGTATTACAGCCCCATTACAGCCATGTATAACAGCCCCATTACAGCCATGTATTACAGCCCCATTACAGCCATGCATAACAGCCCCATTACAGCCATGTATAACAGTGTATAACAGCCCCATTACAGCCATGTATAACAGCCCCATTACAGCCATGTATAACAGCCCCATTGCAGCCATGTATTACAGCCCCATTACAGCCATGTATTACAGCCCCATTACAGCCATGTATAACAGCCCCATTACAGCCATGTATAACAGTGTATAACAGCCCCATTACAGCCATGCATAACAGCCCCATTACAGCCATGTATAACAGCCCCATTACAGCCATGCATAACAGCCCCATTACAGCCATGCATAACAGCCCCATTACAGCCATGTATTACAGCCGCATTACAGCCATGTATAACAGCCCCATTACAGCCATGTATAACAGTGTATAACGGCCCCATTACAGCCATGCATAACAGCCCCATTACAGCCATGTATAACAGCCCCATTACAGCCATGCATAACAGCCCCATTACAGCCATGCATAACAGCCCCATTACAGCCATGTATAACAGCCCCATTACAGCCATGTATAACAGCCCCTTTGCAGCCATGTATTACAGCCCCATTACAGCCATGTATAACAGCCCCATTGCAGCCATGTATTACAGCCCCATTACAGCCATGTATAACAGCCCCATTACAGCCATGCATAACAGCCCCATTACAGCCATGTATTACAGCCCCATTACAGCCATGTATAACAGCCCCATTGCAGCCATGTATTACAGCCCCATTACAGCCATGTATAACAGCCCCATTACAGCCATGCATAACAGCCCCATTACAGCCATGTATTACAGCCCCATTACAGCCATGTATAACAGCCCCATTACAGCCATGCATAACAGCCCCATTACAGCCATGTATTACAGCCCCATTACAGCCATGCATAACAGCCCCATTACAGCCATGTATAACAGCCCCATTGCAGCCATGTATTACAGCCCCATTACAGCCATGTATAACAGCCCCATTACAGCCATGCATAACAGCCCCATTACAGCCATGTATAACAGCCCCATTACAGCCATGCATAACAGCCCCATTACAGCCATGTATAACAGCCCCATTACAGCCATGTATAACAGCCCCATTACAGCCATGTATAACAGCCCCATTGCAGCCATGTATTACAGCCCCATTACAGCCATGTATAACAGCCCCATTACAGCCATGCATAACAGCCCCATTACAGCCATGTATAACAGCCCCATTACAGCCTTGCATAACAGCCCCATTACAGCCATGTATAACAGCCCCATTGCAGCCATGTATTACAGCCCTATTACAGCCATGTATAACAGCCCCATTACAGCCATGTATAACAGCCCCATTACAGCCATGTATAACAGCCCCATTACAGCCATGTATAACAGCCCCATTACAGCCATGTATAACAGCCCCATTACAGCCATGCATAACAGCCCCATTACAGCCATGTATAACAGCCCCATTGCAGCCATGTATTACAGCCCTATTACAGCCATGTATTACAGCCCTATTACAGCCATGTATAACAGCCCCATTACAGCCATGCATAACAGCCCCATTACAGCCATGTATTACAGCCCCATTGCAGCCATGTATAACAGCCCCATTACAGCCATGTATTACAGCCCCATTACAGCCATGTATAACAGCCCCATTACAGCCATGTATAACAGCCCCATTACAGCCATGTATAACAGCCCCATTACAGCCATGTATAACAGCCCCTTTGCAGCCATGTATTACAGCCCCATTACAGCCATGTATAACAGCCCCATTGCAGCCATGTATTACAGCCCCATTACAGCCATGTATAACAGCCCCATTACAGCCATGCATAACAGCCCCATTACAGCCATGTATTACAGCCCCATTACAGCCATGTATAACAGCCCCATTACAGCCATGCATAACAGTCCCATTACAGCCATGTATTACAGCCCCATTACAGCCATGCATAACAGCCCCATTACAGCCATGTATAACAGCCCCATTGCAGCCATGTATTACAGCCCCATTACAGCCATGTATAACAGCCCCATTACAGCCATGCATAACAGCCCCATTACAGCCATGTATAACAGCCCCATTACAGCCATGCATAACAGCCCCATTACAGCCATGTATAACAGCCCCATTACAGCCATGTATAACAGCCCCATTACAGCCATGTATAACAGCCCCATTACAGTCATGTATTACAGCCCCATTACAGCCATGTATAACAGCCCCATTACAGCCTTGCATAACAGCCCCAATACAGCCATGTATAACAGCCCCATTACAGCCATGTATTACAGCCCCATTACAGCCATGTATAACAGCCCCATTACAGCCTTGCATAACAGCCCCATTACAGCCATGTATAACAGCCCCATTGCAGCCATGTATGACAGCCCCATTACAGCCATGTATAACAGCCCCATTACAGCCATGTATAACAGCCCCATTACAGCCATGTATAACAGCCCCATTGCAGCCATGTATTACAGCCCCATTACAGCCATGTATAACAGCCCCATTACAGCCTTGCATAACAGCCCCATTACAGCCATGTATAACAGCCCCATTGCAGCCATGTATGACAGCCCCATTACAGCCATGTATAACAGCCCCATTACAGCCATGTATAACAGCCCCATTACAGCCATGTATAACAGCCCCATTACAGCCATGTATAACAGCCCCATTACAGCCATGTATAACAGCCCCATTACAGCCATGCATAACAGCCCCATTACAGCCATGTATAACAGCCCCATTGCAGCCATGTATTACAGCCCTATTACAGCCATGTATTACAGCCCTATTACAGCCATGTATAACAGCCCCATTACAGCCATGCATAACAGCCCCATTACAGCCATGTATTACAGCCCCATTGCAGCCATGTATAACAGCCCCATTACAGCCATGTATTACAGCCCCATTACAGCCATGTATAACAGCCCCATTACAGCCATGTATAACAGCCCCATTACAGCCATGTATAACAGCCCCATTACAGCCATGTATAATAGCCCCATTACAGCCACGTCTTTACTTTACATTACAAAATCATACTGACCGATTCTCTGCAAAAGTCTGGGTCGTCTTATACAAGAAAGCTTTCCGGGCATGCTCTCAAAGGTCATTTTAAAATTTGGGGAGCTGCTTTTATGAATGGTGGATTGTGTCATCTTTATATAAAAGTGATATCGTTCATTGTACTCCTGACTGGTTAACATAAACACCTGATGTAACCAATAGGACCTTGTCTAATGACTGTGTCAATACATTTAGAAGAAGTAGTCCACGTACACTGACGCCCCCAGTGCACTTTCAGCCGCATTTGCATATGTCTTATATGCTACATTTCTTATTACTAGCACATCAGAGCTATACAAAAAGGTATCGTTTTTATCACGTGACGTGTCTATAGCACTTCTTACATAGTTACAAATGTGCTGACACCTTCACAGGTTTTTAGGCGTCTTTGTGTGACGCTGCATATCGGTAACTCATTGGGAACATCATGCTGCAATCAGTCTCTTTGTTCTTGTCAGTCAAATCCCCAAATTTTATACATTGATGAAACATTCCAAGGATATTCTGTCAACGTTACAAATCAGAAAATCCCTGAAAATGATTGAAATCACATTAGCAACACACACAAAAGCCAACTTCTCAGATTTTATCTTGCGCCTTCTTAGCTGAAGTCGAGTACTGTAAGTCCCAGTAAGTGAAGAATAACATGATGTTGGATTTTGGAGAAATAACTACATTTATATTGGAAATTATACACACATCATCAACGTGAAAGCAACAGGAAAAGTTATGTGTGTGCTGCCACCCACTGGCAGGATGACATATATACCAGATGCCATTTCATCAGCCATCCTGCATCACCAGCTTACTGCAGTAGAGAATTTTCTATATAAAATTATAAACTAAAAAATATTAAGATCAATAGATTATATCTATTCATAGTCTACCTACTGTATACCATATGATGAAATAAAAGGAAAGATATCATGTATCATATCGCAGTGATCGTCATATGACTGCGATGGTTTTCTGCTATGCTTTACCAGCAATAGGCATCCTGTTTGTAAGTGAATGTCCATTTTGATGACCCTTCAGCCTAATGGTTGCTGAAACTAATTAAAACATAACTTTACAGTGAAAAGACTAAAGTTTACATTACAGAAAAATAAACTGCACCATTCCAAGGAATGTTCTGATTTCCGTAGAGGAGATCAGCAACCCCCCAAAAAACAATACAGGAAATCGAAAAGATAGCTCAGTGAGACACTGTTAGTTTAGCTTATCGGCCATGTAAACAAGCAATCTGCCTGTAGCAATTAACACAGATCTGTCACGGTCACGACGACCAACTCCAACTTTGCTTTTACAAAATTCTCAAAATATCTAAAAATAGCAAAAACACAAAGGGCTGCACTTTATACTTGGAACCATAATTTTCATCCTCTCTGCAGATTATTGGCTTCCCTGATTTATATGTTGGGCAGAAATTAATAAAAAAAAAGACATGAAAATGATTTTCCACGTATAATTTTCTATATCTGTAAGCGGAAGCTATGATACCCCTGAAGAGCCCTTGCATCATGTGAAATTAGTAAGGAAAGACTGCCATCTGCTGGCCGGTTGAAATCAGATGGAATCACTAGATACCAGAAGAATTGCAGGGGGGAGTTCTTGTGCTGAACCTGGTCTGGTGACGTTCATGACAGAGTTCCTGGATATAAAAGCCCTGCGCGCCAAGGAAGAGAGCGCCAAGTCTACTGAAACAGACAAAGTGACCTTTTTAAACGTTTAGGAAGCCTGTGCAGGTGTTTTTTGTTAATTAGGCCGGAGTCACACTAGAGCGTAATACGGATGAGTGCTATGCAATAAAAAAATCGCATAGCACTCGCACCAATGTTAACCCCTTCATGACCTTGGGATTTTCCGTTTTTCCGTGTTTGTTTTTCATGCGTGTTTTTTTTTTTTGCTTTTTTTTGCTAGGTTCACTAAATGCTAAAACTGATCTGCCATTATGATTCTCCAGGTCATTTTGAGTTCATAGACACCTAACATGACTAGGTTATTTTTTATCCAAGTGGTGAAACAAAATTCCAAACTTTGCTAAAAAAAAAAAAAATTGCGCCATTTTCCGATACCTGTAGCGTCTCCATTTTTCGTGATCTCGGGTTGGGTGAGGGCTTATTTTTTGCTTGCCGAGCTAATGTTTTTAGTGATACCATTTTGGTGCAGATACGTTCTTTTGATCGCCCATTATTTCATTTTAATGCAATGTCGCGGCAACCAAAAAAATGTAATTTTGGCGTTTCAAATTTTTTTCTCGCTACGCCGTTTAGCGATCAGGTTAATCCTTTTTTTATTTATAAGTTGGCCGATTCTGAACGCAGCGATACCAAATATGTGTATATTTGATTTTATTTTTATTGTTTTATTTTGAATGGGGCCAAAGGGGGGTGATTTAAACTTTTATATTTTTTCTATTTATTTCATATTTTTTTAAACTTTTTTTACTTTTGCCATGCTTTAATAGCCTCCATGGGAGGCTAGAAGCTGGCATAGCCTGATCGGCTCTGCTACATAGCAGCGATCATCAGATCGCTCCTACAGTATGTAGCTTAATTACAGGCTTGCTATGACCGCCGAACACAGGGTGGTCATATAGATCATATTCTAATTTTGTGAGAAGCACCTGTAAGTGTATCTGTGTATATACATATGCAGTATACAGTGTGTGTGTGTATATAGTATTTGTTTACATACTGTATATACAGTATATATGATTGTGCATATCTGTGGTGTGTGTGTGTGTATATATATATATATATATATATATATATATATATATATATATATGCATTTACATACAGTGTATAGTATGATTGTGTATATATATATATATATATATATATATATATATATATATATACAGTCATGGCCAAAATTTTTGAGAATTACACCAAAATTATATTTTCACATGATCTGCTACCCTCTGGTTTTTATTAGTGTTTGTCTGATGTTTATATCACATACAGAAATATAATTGCAATCATATTATGAGTACCAATAGGTTATATTGACAGTTAAAATGAGTTAATGCAGCAAGTCAATATTTGCAGTGTTGACCCTACTTCTTCAAGACCTCTGCAATTCTCCCTGGCATGCTCTCAATCAACTTCTGGACCAAATCCTGACTGATAGCAGTCCATTCTTGCATAATCAATGCTTGCATTTTGCCAGAATTTGTTGGTTTTTGTTTGTCCACCCGTCTCTTGATGATTGACCACAAGTTCTCAATGGGATTAAGATCTGGGGAGTTTCCAGGCCATGGACCCAAAATCTCTATGTATTGTTCCATGAGCCAATTAGTTATCACCTTTGCTTTATGGCAAGGTGCTCCATCATGCTGGAAAAGGCATTGTTGGGCGCCAAACTGCTCTTGGACGGTTGGGAGAAGTTGCTCTTGGAGGACATTCTGGTACCATTCTTTATTCATGGCTGTGTTTTTAGGCAAGACTGTGAGTGAGCCGATTCCCTTGGCTGAGAAGCAACCTCACACATGAATGGTTTCAGGATGCTTTACAGTTGGCATGAGACAAGACTGGTGGGAGCGCTCACCTCTTCTTCTCCGAATAAGTTGTTTTCCAGATGTCCCAAACAATCGAAAAGGGGATTCATCAGAGAAAATGACTTTGCCCCAGTCCTCAGCAGTCCACTCCCTGTACCTTTTGCAGAATATCAGTCGGTCCCTGATGTTTTTTCTGGAGAGAAGTGGCTTCTTTGCTGCCCTCCTTGAAACCAGGCCTTGCTCAAAGAGTCTCCACCTCACAGTGCGTGCAGAAGCACTCACACCAGCCTGCTGCCATTCCTGAGCAAGCTCGGCACTGCTGGTAGTCTGATCCCGCAGCTGAAACAGTTTGAAAATACGGTCCTGGCGCTTGCTGGTCTTTCTTGGGCGCCCTGGAACCTTTTTGACAACAATGGAAGCTCTCTCCTTGAAGTTCTTGATGACGCGATAGATTGTTGACTGAGGTGCAATCTTTGTAGCTGCGATACTCTTCCCTGTTAGGCCATTTTTGTGCAGTGCAATGATGGCTGCACGTGTTTCTTTAGAGATAACCATGGTTAACTGAAGAGAAACAATGATACCAAGCACCAGCCTCCTTTTAAAGTGTCCAGTAATGTCATTCTTACTTAATCATGACTGATTGATCGCCAGCCCTGTCCTCATCAACACCCACACCTGTGTTAATGGATCAATCACTAAAACGATGTTAGCTGCTCCTTTTAAGGCAGGACTGCAATGATGTTGAAATGTGTTTTGGGGGTTAAAGTTCATTTTCTGGGCAAATATTGACTTTGCAAGTACAGTAATTGCTGTTAAGCTGATCACTCTGACATTCAGGAGTATATGCAAATTGCCAATTAGAAAAAATGAAGCAGTAGACTTTGGAAAAATTAATATTTGTCTCATTCTCAAAATTTTTGTCCATGACTGTAGAGTGAGTATATAGTATGATTGTGATTATCTGCGGTGTATATATACACATGTACATACAGTATATAGTATGTGTGTCTGTGTGTATTTATTATATATCTATACTGCATGTGTGCATGTGTGCAGTATATTATGTCAATATATGTATAAACTGCATATGTATGTGAGCATACTGTATATACTGTATATAAACTGAATGTTTGTGTGTATAAACTTTATATATGTGCTTGTACATACTGTATGTCTGTGTCTATATACTGTATATACAATATACCTGTCCCTCAAGGCTCTGTCCTAGGGCCCCTACTTTTTTCCATCTATACCCTTGGCCTAGGACAACTCATAAAGTCCCACGGCTTCCAGTACCACCTGTATGCGGACGACACTCAGATCTACCTCCCTGGCCCAGATGTCACCTCTCTGCTGTCCAGAATCCCGAAGTGTCTGTCAGCCATATCCTCCTTCTTCACCTCTCGCTTCCATAAACTCAATGTAGACAAAACCGAATTAATCATCTTTCCCCCACCTCACATATCCCCCCTACCTAATCTATCTATTATGGTTAATGGCATCACGCTCTCTCCCGCACCTGAAATCCACTGCCTCGGGGTAACTCTCGACTCTGCCCTGTCCTTCAAACCTCACGTCCAAGCTCTTGCTACCTCCTGTCGCCTCCAACTCAAAAATATTGCCAGAATCCGTGCCTTCCTCAGCCCACAATCTCCCAAAACTCTTGTGCATGCTCTCATCATCTCTCGCCTCGATTACTGCAACACCCTCCTCTGTGGCCTCCCAGCTAACTCTCTTGCACCACTCCAGTCTGTCCTCAACTCTGCTGCCCGGCTAGTCCACCTCTCTCCCCGCTACTCCCCTGCTTCTCCCCTCTGCAAATCCCTCCACTGGCTCCCAATTCCCCAACGAATCTAGTTCAAACTACTAACACTGATCTACAAAGCCATCCACAACCTGTCCCCTCCCTATATCTCCGAACTAATCTCCCAATATCTTCCCTCACGTAATCTCCGATCCTCCCAAGACCTCCTACTCTCCTCCACACTTATTCGTTCCTCACACAACCGCCTCCAAGATTTCTCACGAATATCCCCCATCCTCTGGAATTCCACGCCTCAACACGTCCGACTATCCACCACCCTCGGATCCTTCAGACGGAACCTGAAAACCCATCTCTTCAAGAAAGCCTACAGCCTGCAATAACCATTCTGCCGCCTCGCCATCACCAGAGCCGCCACCTTGCCATCACCAGAGCCGCCGCCTCACCGCCGCCAGAGCCACCGCCTCACCCCTACCTTCTGTCTCTTCCCCACTATTCCATAGAATGTAAGTCCACAAGGACAGGGTCCTGTCCCCTCTGTACCAGTCTGTCACTGCAAACCTGTTTACTGTAAATGATATCTATAATCCTGTATGTAACCCTTTTCTCATGTACAGCACCAGGGAATTAATGGTGCTATATAAATAAATAATAATAATAATATGTAGTGTATGTGTCTATATTTATAATGTATATATAAAATGTGTGTACATGTATAGTGTATCTGTGTGCTGCATATATAGTTCTGTAATTGTAGTGTCGCCATAATAGGGATCAGCAGTTTATGTGTAATGCCTGTGCTTTACATTAGGTCCTGTTCCCACTGTCTTTCTTTACTGCGCCCGGTTGGTTCTGCCTGAATCCCCTATAGAGCCATAGATTGAAATAAAAGGAATGGAGTTCAAATGGATTCCACATGTGATTTTTTTTTTCTGAACGTGTCTGTCTGTCCCAACAGCCACAGAAAAGTGGGCACTTTTAGGGTATGTGCACATATTGCGGATTTTGATGCCTTTCCACAGCGGTTTTGGACGCGCGGAATTGCCTCAAATCCGCGGTGGGTTGTGCACACAATGTTAATCAATGGGAAATACAAAAACGCTGTGCACATGCTGTGGAAAAAAACGTGCGGAATAGCAGCGTTTTATTTTTTGCAGCATGTCAATTCTTTTTGCGAATCTGCAGCATTTCTGCACCCATAGACTTCCATCTTCTCAGGCCAATCCGCAGCAAACCAGCAGATGTAAAAAAGATCTGCAGATTTTCTGCAGATATAACGCTGCAGATCGGAGTGTGGGCGGAGACTGTGTGTGTGCAGAGATGTGTGTGTGTGTGTGCGGGTGTTTGTGTGCATCTGTGTGTGTCTGCGGGGCTGTGCCGGGCTGTGTGGGGGTCTGCGGGGCTATGTCGGGGTCTGTGGGGCTGTGCCGGGGTCTGCGGGGCTGTACCGGGCTTTGCGGGGGTATGAAGGTCTGTGCCGGGCTGTGCGGGGGTCTGTTTGCCTGTGCAGGGGTCTGCGGGGCTGTGTGTGTTTGTGTGTATGGGTGTGCGGGGCTGTGTGTGTGCGGATCTGTGTGCGTGCGAGTCTGTGTGTAGGCAGGCATCTTCCGATGGGATTACTAGTCCCATCCGGCTATGCCTGCTACAGTGACCACTAGCCGGATGATGGGACAGTATAGTCCCATCATCCGGCTACTGTGTTCAAGTGTAAAAAAAAACCCACACATTTAGACATACAGTAATAATCTTAATAATAATCTTTATTTTTATATAGCGCTAACATATTCCGCAGCGCTTTACAGTTTGCACACATTATCATCGCTGTCCCCGATGGGGCTCACAATCTAAATTCCCTATCAGTATGTCTTTTGGAATGTGGGAGGAAACCGGAGTACCCAGAAGAAACCCACGCAAACACGGCAAGAACATACAAACTCCTTGCAGACGTTGTCCTTGGTGGGATTAGAACCCAGGACTCCAGCGCTGCAAGGCTGCAGTACATACATTACATACAACACACAGTACATACTCACCACATAGCTAATCCCCGAAGCCATTGATCACCTGTAAGAAATATAAAAATAATAAACCAACAATATACTCCCTGATCCGCAGTAATCCATGTAATAATGAATGTCCCACGACAATCTCCCGTGGATAGCTGCCACATCAGCTTATGCGACCGCTCTCCAGGGTCTCCGGCGATACAATGGTGGAAGGTACAGCTGCACTGTATCCCTCCACCGCTGTGAGTATAGTATAGTTCATACTGTCACTTGCGACACAGCTGCAGGGCCGGCGTCAGCACCCGGCGCACCTGGGCAAATGCCGGGGCCCTGAGCAGGCGAGGGGCCCACTTGCCGTCAGGGACACCAGCGTGCGCAGTGGATGCTTCATGAGACTGTCTGAGATCGGGCTCTGAGCTCTCCATGAGACGGCACAGAGCGCACTGAAAGATGGCAGAGGGCCTGGCAGCGGCTGGAAGAGCAGTTGATGCCAGGCTGTGGCTGCTGCAGGCAGTGAGGACGGAGCCGCAGAGCTCAGGCTCATCCACCCGACGACGCCGCTCTTCTCACCTGGTGGCTGGGGGCTTCTCAAGGAGTCCGCCTGCAGCAACACAGGGCTCCAGGGACGTCTGGTCTGCACTCCGGCGCGTGTAGCAGATGGAGGTACCGGGGTCGGCATGGGAGTGTTGAGCTGCCCCAGGACTCAGCACCCTGCTGTTGCCCCTTTTGCACCTGGCTCTGGGTAAGTCCACACCCATCACAGGGCACTATTTGCACCCAGCACTTACTATCTTGCGCTGCTACCACTCATAGCTGCTGTAAATAGTGACCCCAAACAGCGCCACATATGTGCTGCGACCCCCAATTGTCTGCACCCCTGTATTGTGTGTGATCTTGTAAGTGGGAGCAGACATGGTATAGTGAGAACCCCTATATATCTTTATGTACCCCTAAATGCCTGTCTCTGTGCACCCCATATAGCTATTTGCACCCAATGCCTGTCCTGTGTCTGTGTGCACCCCCATATATCTATATGCACCCCCATACGCCTGTCCTATGTGTCTGTGTGCACCCTATATATCTTTATACACCCCTATACTCCTGTCCTATGTGTTTGTGTGCACTCCCATATATCTATGTACACCTGTCCTGTGTCGGTGTGCACCCCATATCTCTATATGCACCCCTATACGCCAATCCTGTACCCGTGCGCATCCCAATATCTTTATGCACCCCTATATTAATGTACCATGGGCCCCTCATTAAACTGTATGGAGCATTATATGGGCCTCATTATACTGTATGGAGCAATACATGGGGCTCATCATATACTGGAGCATTATATGGGGCCCATTCTGTGTGAAGCAATTTATGGGGCTCATACTGTATGGAGCATTATATTGGGCTCAAACTGTATAAAGCTGATTACACTGTATGGGGCAATATATGGGGCACATTATTCTGCATGAAGCAATATATGGGCCTCATAATACTGTATGGAGAACTATACTGTCCGATTTCTGAGCTATTGTAGAATGTACAATAGATATCACTAATGTAATGTAAGAAGTGAAATCTTTGGCATTGTACTATATCTATATTTATCTGCCGTATCTGTGCATGATGAATTGTGGTATATGTTAAAGGGGCCCACAGACTTTTTCGCCCGGGGCCCAGAAAAACCTGGAGCCGGCCCTGCACAGCTGCGTGGGAAAATTCTCACGCAGCAGTGCAGTAAAGTGAGAGCAATGAACTCATTAACCCTCAGCCATTGTCTCCTGTCAGTGTGTCACTGGAAGCCTATAGAGCATTGACATCACCCGATGTCACTGTTCTATAGGGGAAATAGTCGTGGGACACTTGTTATTAATTGGACTGCGTCGGACTGGGAGTATATGGTTGGTTTATTATTTTTAATTTTTTGCAGGTGATCGATGGTGGTTGTAAGTATGGTGAAATTAAGAATATTAAAATACTTTTTTCTGGCTGTGTCTTTTTTTAACTCTTTCACTACTATAGGATTAGTAATGGATAGGTGTTTTACGCCTCTCCATTACTAACCGGGCTTAATATCACCTTACAATCAAAGGTGACATTAACCCCTTATTATCCCACATGTCACCGCTACAGGGCAGTGGGAAGAGAGTGGCTAAGTGCCGGAATTGGCGCATCCTACAGAAGCGCCATTTCTGGGGCGGCTGGGAGCTGGTATTTGTAGCTGGGAGGGGGCAATATCCATGGTCCCTCTCTAGAATATGAATATAAGCCCGCAGCTGTCTACATAGCTTTTCTGGCTATAAATTATAGGAGGACCCCCACGTCATTTTTTTTTGGGGGGGGTTCCCCTATTTTAATAGCTAGTAAAGGCTAAATGTACAGCTGCGGGCTGATATTCATAGCCTGGGAAGATCCATGGTATTAACCCCTTCCCAGGCTATAAACATCAGCCCCCAGTCGCTGGCTTTTCCTCTCTGGACTTGAAAATTGCGTGGGAGCCCATGCCATTTTTTTTCTATTTTTTTAAATTAAACAGATATTGTGTTTAAGGCCGGTGTCAAACTTGCGAGAAACTCGCATGAGTCTCGCACCTCAATACTCGGCACTGCCACCGACACTCGGGACCGGAGTGTGCCGCTGCATGTATTTCTCGCTAGTGTAACCCCGGCCAACGCAGATTTTGTGTGTGTGTGTGTGTGTCTTTATTTAACTCTTTATGTACCATTTTATTATGTTAATTACTAAACATCGGGCTTGGTATTGTCTATCTATCTATATATCACAACAACTTTCATCTACCATCGAAACCTTCAAAAAGAACCTGAAGACCTACCTCTTCCGGCAAGCCTACAACCTGCAGTAACCACCGATCCACCAAACCACTGCAAGATCAGCTCTATCCTCACCTACTGTATTCTCACCCATCCCTTGTAGATTGTGAGCCCTCGCGGGCAGGGTCCTCTCTCCTCCTGTACCAGCTGTGACTTGTATTGTTATTGTACTTGTTTTTATTATATATACCTCTCCCCACATGTAAAGCTCCATGGAATGAATGGCGTTATAATAATAAATAATAACAATATTACACACATATATATATATATCTATATATATATATATACTAGCTATTGAACCCGTTCTACGCCCAGGTGGCGAGCATTTATATTGGTATATGGTCTCCATCCTGGTATTTGCTGCTCCATCCTGCGTCCCCATCCTGTCATGTGCTGCTCCATCCTGCGTCCCCATCCTGTCATGTGCTGCACCCATCCTGCGTCCCCATCCTGTCATGTGCTGCACGCATCCTGCGTCCCCATCCTGTCATGTGCTGCACCCATCCTGCGTCCCCATCCTGTCATGTGCTGCACCCATCCTGCGTCCTCATCCTGTCATGTGCTGCACCCATCCTGCGTCCCCATCCTGTCATTTGCTGCTCCCATCCTGCGCCCCCATCCTGTCATGTGTTGCTCCCATCCTGCGCCCCCGTTCTGTCATGTGCTGCTTCCATCCTGCGCCCCCGTTCTGTCATGTGCTGCTGCCATCCTGCGCCCCCGTTCTGTCATGTGCTGCTCCCATCCTGCGCCCCCATTCTGCCATCTGCTGCTCCCATCCTGCACCCCCGTTCTGTCATGTGCTGCCCTATTCTGTCATGTGCTGCTCCCATCCTGCGCCCCCGTTCTGTCATGTGCTGCTCCCATCCTGCGCCACCGTTCTTTAATTTGTCTATTCTTCCTAGCATGTCTATTCTTCCTACAGGTATGTTCATGCACCCAGCTCTCCAGCCTGCTCTCCTGCCTTGTCTGTCTATGAAGTGCACATAGTACATCACCCAACTTTCCACACAGACCTTCCTCTGCTCCTAGCATTCTCATGGTATGTTCATGCACCCAGCTCTCCAGCCTGCTCTCCTGCCTTGTCTGTCTATGAAGTGTACATAGTACATCACCCAACTTTCCACACAGACCTTCCTCTGCTCCTAGCATTCTCATGGTATGCCTTTCAGCTAACCCCAACTTACCCAAGTGTTATTTATGACCTTGTTTACTCTGGCTTGATTGTATGCATCTGGTCCACCCTTAATTCTCTGACCAAGATGAACAGAGACCACTCCTCTCTGCTTCACACCTGAATGCACTTAGTTGGACATATATTGCATTTCCCAAATCTGTATTGACTTTAGTCTGCAGTGTGATTCCTATAAGTGTGTCCTAGAAGTGTGTAGATTAACCCCTTAGCGACCGCCGATACGCCTTTTAACGGCGGCCGCTAAGGGTACTTAAACCACAGCGCCGTTAATTAACGGTGCTGTGGAAAAAGTAAATAGCGCCCCCCAGAGTCGGATTTTCTCCGGGGTCTCGGCTGCCGGGGGTAGCCGAGACCCCAGAGAACATGATTCGGGGTTTTTTTAACCCACCCCGCATTTGCGATCGCCGGTAATTAACCGTTTACCGGCGATCGCAAAAAAAAACAAAACGCGATCTCTTTTTAATTTCTCTATCCTCCGATGTGATCGCACATCGAAGGATAGAGAAAAGGGGTCCCAGGTAGCCCCCCAATACTTACCTATCTCCCCCGATGCTCCTCGTGGCTCCCGGTGGGCGCCGCCATCTTGAAAATGGCGGGCGCATGCGCAGTGCGCCCGCCGGCCGGCCCCGCGAGAATCTTTGGGGTCTCGGCTGCCGGGGGTAGCCGAGACCCCAAAGAGCATGATCGGGGGTCGGTTTTAGCGACCCCTGTTTTGCGATCGCCGGTAATTAACTGGGCTAGGGTTAGGGCTAGGGCTAGGGTTAGGGCTAGGGTTAGGGCTAGGGTTAGGGCTAGGGGTAGGGTTAGGGTTAGGGCTAGGGTTAGGGGTAGGGTTAGGGTTAGGGGTAGGGTTAGGGCTAGGGTTAGGGCTAGGGGTAGGGCTAGGGGTAGGGTTATGGCTAGGGGTAGGGTTAGGGGTAGGGTTAGGGGTAGGGCTAGGGTTAGGGCTAAATTTAGGGTTAGGATTGGGGCTAAATTTAGAGTTAGGGTTGGCGCTAAATTTAGGGTTAGGCTTCTTTCACACTTACGTCGGTACGGGGCCGTCGCAATGCATCGGCCCGACATACCGACGCACGTTGTGAAAATTGTGCACAACGTGGGCAGCGGATGTAGTTTTTCAACGCATCTGCTGCCCAATCTATGTCCTGGGGAGGCGGGGGCGGAGTTACGGCCACGCATGCGCGGTCAGAAATGGCGGATGCGACGTACAAAAAAACGTTACATTGAACTTTTTTTGTGCTGACGGTCCACCAAAACACTGATCCAGTGCACTACGGACGCGACGTGTGGCCATCCGTCACGATCCGTCGGCAATACAAGTCTATGGGCAAAAAACGCATCCTGCGGGCACATTTGCAGGATCCGTTTCTTGTCCAAAATGACGGATTGCGACGGATGCCAAACGACGCAAGTGTGAAAGTAGCCTTAGGGCTAGGGTTAGGGTTGGGGCTAAAGTTAGGGTTAGAGTTGGGATTAGGGTTAGGGTTTGGATTAGGGTTGGTATTAGGGTTAGGGTTGGCATTAGGGTTACGTTTGGGATTAGGGTTAAGGTTAGGGTTTTGATTAGGGGTGTATTGGGATTAGGGTTAGGTTTGAGGTTAGTGTTGAGATTAGGATTAGGGGTGTGCTGGATTTAGGGTTTTGATTAGGGTTATGGTTAGGGTTGACATTAGGATTGTTTTGGGTAAGGGTTGGGATTATTGTTAGGGTTAGTGATTAGGATTATGGATCGGGTTGGGATTAGGGTTAGGGGTGTGTTGGAGTTGGGTTGGAGCTAGAATTGGGGGGTTTCCACTGTTTAGGTACATCAGGGGGTCTCCTAACACGACAGCCAATTTTGCGCTCAAAAAGTCAAATGGTGCTCCCTCCCTTCTGAGCTCTGCCGTGCGCCCAAACAGTGGGTTACCCCCACATATTTGGCATCAGCATACTCGGGATAAATTGGACAACAACTTCTGGGGTCCAATTTCTCTTGTTACCCTTGTGAAAATAAAAACTTGGGGGCTACAAAATCCTTTTTGTGGAAAAATATATATATATATTTTTTTTATGACTCTGCATTATAAACTTCTGTGAAGCACTTGGGCATTCAAACTTCTCACCACACATCTATATAAGTTCCTTGGGGGGTCTAGTTTCCAAAATGGGGTCACTTGTGGGGGGTTACTACTGTTTAGGTACATCAGGGGCTCTGCAAACGCAACATAACGCCCACAGACCATTCTATCTAAGTCTGCATTCCAAAACTGCGCTCCTTCTCTTCCGAGCTCTGCCGTGCGCCCAAACAGTGGTTTACCCCCACATATGGGGCATCAGCATACTCAGGATAAATTGGACAACAACTTTAGTGGTCCAATTTCTCCTGTTACCCTTGTGAAAATTAAAACTTGGGGGCTAAAAAATCTTTTTTGTGGAAAATTTTAATTTTTTTATTTTCACGACTCTGCATTATAAACTTCTGTGAAGCACTTGGGCATTCAAAGTTCTCACCACACATCTAGATAAGTTCCTTGGGGGGTCTAGTTTCCAAAATGGGGTCACTTGTGGGGGGTTACTACTGTTTAGGTACATCAGGGGCTCTGCAAACGCAACATAACGCCCACAGACCATTCTATCTAAGTCTGCATTCCAAAACTGCGCTCCTTCCCTTCCGAGCTCTGCCGTGCGCCCAAACAGTGGTTTACCCCCACATATGGGGCATCAGCATACTCAGGATAAATTGGACAACAACTTTAGTGGTCCAATTTCTCCTGTTACCCTTGTGAAAATAAAAACTTGGGGGCTACAATATCTTTTTTGTGAAAAAAAAAATATTTTTTATTTTCACGACTCTGCTTTCTAAACTTCTGTGAAGCACTTGGGCATTCAAAGTTCTCACCACACATCTAGATAAGTTCCTTGGGGGGTCTAGTTTCCAAAATGGGGTCACTTGTGGAGGGTTTCTACTGGTTAGGTACATCAGGGGCTCTGCAAACGCAACATAATGCCCGCAGACCATTCTATCAAAGTCTGCATTCCAAAACAGCGCTCCTCCCTTCCGAGCTCTGCCGTGCGCCCAAACAGTGGTTTACCCCCACATATGGGGTACCAGCATACTCAGGACAAATTGGACAACAATTTTTGGGGTCCAATTTCTCTTGTTACCCTTGTGAAAATAAAAACTTGGGGGCTAAAAAATCTTTTTTGTGGAAAAAATTTTTTTTTTTATTTTCACGACTCTGCATTATAAACTTCTGTGAAGCACTTGGGCATTCAAAGTTCTCACCACACATCTAGATAAGTTCCATGGGGGGTCTAGTTTCCAAAATGTGGTCACTTGTGGGGGATTTCTACTGTTTAGGCACATCAGGGGCTCTCCAAACGCGACATGGCGTCCAATCTCAATTCCAGCCAATTCTACATTGAAAAAGTAAAACGGCACTCCTTCTCTTCCAAGCTCTGCGGTGCGACCAAACAGTGGTTTACCCCCACATATTGGGTATCAGCGTACTCATGAGAAATTGCACAACAACTTTTGTGGTCTAATTTCTCCTGTTACCCTTGTGAAAATAAAAATTTGTGGGCAAAAAGATCATTTTTGTAGAAAAAATGCGATTTTTTTTTTTCACTGCTCTACATTATAAACTTCTGTGAAGCACATGGGGGTTCAAAGTGCTCACCACACATCTAGATAAGTTCCTTAAGGGGTCTAGTTTCCAAAATGGGGTCATTTGTGGGGGATGTCTACTGTTTAGGCACATCAGGGGCTCTCCAAACGCGACATGGCGTCCAATCTCAATTCCAGCCAATTCTACATTGAAAAAGTAAAACGGCACTCCTTCTCTTCCAAGCTCTGCGGTGCGCCCAAACA
Organism: Ranitomeya imitator; assembly: GCF_032444005.1. Classification (NCBI taxonomy): domain Eukaryota; kingdom Metazoa; phylum Chordata; class Amphibia; order Anura; family Dendrobatidae; genus Ranitomeya; species Ranitomeya imitator. Next base: position 345,357,691 of record NC_091282.1, on the reverse strand, counting down.
GTGGTTTACCCTCACATATGGGGTATCGACGTATTCAGGAGAAATCGCACAACAACTTTTGTGGTCTAATTTCTCCTGTTACCCTTGTGAAAATAAGAATTTGTGGGCGAAAAGATCATTTTTGTGTAAACAAAAGCGATTTTTTATTTTCACAGCTCTACGTTATAAACTTCTGTGAAGCACTTGGGGGTTCAAAGTGCTCACCACACATCTAGATAAGTTCCTTAAGGGGTCTAGTTTCCAAAATGGTGTCACTTGTGGGGGTTTTCCACTGTTTAGGCACATCAGGGGCTCTCTAAACGTGACATGGTGTCCGATCTCAATTCCAGCCAATTCTGCATTGAAAAAGTCAAACGGCGCTCCTTCACTTCTAAGTTCTGCGGTGCGCCCAAAAAGTGGTTTACCGCCACATATGGGGTATTGGCGTATTCAGGAGAAATTGCATAACAAAATTTATGGTTACATTTCTGTTTTTACACTTGAGAAAATAAAAAAAATGGTTCTGAATTAAGATGTTTGCAAAAAAAAGTTAAATGTTCATTTTTTCCTTCCACATTGTTTCAGTTCCTGTGAAGCACGTAAAGGGTTAATAAACTTCTTGAATGTGGTTATGAGAACCTTGAGGGGTGTAGTTTTTAGAATGGTGTCACACTTCATTATTTTCTATCATATAGACCCCTCAAGATGACTTCACATGTGATGTGGTCCCTAAAAAAAATGGTGTTGTAAAAATGAGAAATTGCTGGTCAACTTTTAACCCTTATAACTCCCTAACAAAAAAAATTTTGTTTCCAAAGTTGTGCTGATGTAAAGTAGACATGTGGGAAATGTTATTTATTAACTATTTTTCATGACATATCTCTCTGATTTAAGGGCATAAAAATACAAAGTTTGAAAATTGCAAAATTTTAAAAATTTTCGCCATATTTCCGTTTTTTTCATAAATAATCGCAAGTAATATCGAAGAAATGTTACCACTAACATGAAGTACAATATGTCACAAAAAAACAATCTCAGAATCAGCGGGATCCATTGAAGCGTTCCAGAGTTATAACCTCATAAAGTGACAGTGGTCAGAATTGCAAAAATTGGCCCGGTCATTAAGTACCAAATTGGCTCTGTCACTAAGGGGTTAATTCAGAATTAAAACCAGAATTGAACCAGAAGGGAACTGAAGGTCACTGGCCAGTCACTGTAAACAATGTTTCTGTTTGTTTTCACTTTCACTCCTATAATGCTTCACTTTCTACTAACTCCCCTAATCCCAACACCTAGTAAGGAACTGTTCATCTCTTCCTCCATCCTCCCCATCCATCTCACCTCCTCGTCAGAACTGCTCCTCAACATACAATCCTCTGTCTCAAAGCACAGACAGACCCCTCATGCCCTCTCCTGCTCCCACCTGCTAACACTTTCTCTGCTCCTTCTCACTGCTGGTGATTTCTCTCCAAATCCTGGTCCTCCACACCACATCCCCCACAGTCAGTTCTACTTCCCATCCACACTCTATCACAAATTTCTGTAACCTCTCTAACCTTATACCCATTCGCCCAGCCCCCACTTCCCCAGTCCCACTACCCGGAGCTCTGTGGAATGCTCGCTCTGTCTGCAACAAGCTTTCCTACATACATGATCTTTTTGAAACTACCAAACTTTCCTTCCTCGCCATCACCGAAACCTGGCTCACCCCTTCTGACACAGCCTCTCCTGCTGCACTCTCTTATGGTGGCTTCCACCTATCTCACACACCCCGCCCCAGCAGCAAGCATGGCGGAGGACTTGGTTTTCTCCTGTCAGATAACTGCTCCTTCACCCCAATCCCACTGCCACCCTCTGTTACCCTCCCTTCCTTTGCGGTGCACTCTGTGCACATCTACTCCCCCTCCAACCTCCAACTGGCTGTCATTTACCGCCCCCCAGGGCCAGCCACCACCTTCTTTGACCACTTCACCACCTGGCTATTTCATTTCTGCCGACATCCCCACTATCATCATGGGCGACTTCAACATCCCCATTGACATTTCCCTCTCAGCTGCCACTAAACTTCTATCTCTCAATTCCTCCTTCGGCCTCACTCAATGGTCTTCTGCAGCCACTCACAAAGATGGTCACACACTGGACCTCATCTTCATCCGCCTCTGCTCCCTGTCTAACCTCTCTAACTCACCTCTTCCTCGCCACAATCTACTCACATTCTCTTCCCTCTCCACTCTTTGTCTACAATCCCCACCCCACAAACTTGCACACCCTCGCAGAAATCTTAAATACCTTGATCTACATTCACTCTCTGAATCCCTCCTCCGTCTCACAGACATAAGTTCCCTGCACAATGCAGATGACGCTGCCGCTCTATATAACACCACCATAGCTACAGCTTTGGAATCTCTTGCCCCTCTCACACTTACCAAAGCTCGCAAAATCAACAGACAGCCCTGGCACACCAGCCTAACCAAAGAACTGAGGCAAGATTCCAGGGCTGCTGAGCGGAGATGGAAAAGATCCCACTCCAACGAGCACTTCATCGCATTCAAACAGTCCCTCACTACTTTCAAGACCACACTCGCCACAGCAAAACAAACCTACTTCTCATCTCTCATATCCTCCCTGTCTCACAACCCTAAACAGTTATTCAACACCTTCAACTCCCTCCTCCGTCCCCCAGCACCACCTCCCTCTCCACTCATCTCAGCTGAAGACTTTGCCTCATTTTTCAAGCAGAAGATTGAGAACATCAGAGACAGTTTTAGTCGACAACCCCCAGAGCCCTTCTTCCCAACTACCCAGCCCTCCACCTCCTAAACCAACTTTTCCACCATTACAGAAGATTGACTCTCCACTCTACACGCATCTCACCACCTGTGCACTTGACCCGATCCCTTCCCACTTCATCCCAAACCTTGCCACAGTCTTCATCCCAACTCTAACCCATCTCTTCAACCTATCACTAACAACTGGTGTTTTCCCCTCAAGCTTTAAACGTGCCTCAATCACACCTATCCTCAAAAAGCCCTCTCTTGACCCATCCTTTGTATCTAGCTATCGCCTTATATTATTTCTCCCCTATGCCTCAAAACTACTGGAACAACACGTCCATCTTGAACTGTCCTCCCATCTCTCTTCCTGCTCCCTCTTCGACTGCTTACAATCAGGCTTCCGGTCACACCACTCTACTGAAACTGCCCTAAGGTCACCAATGACCTATTAACTGCCAAGAGCAAGCGACACTACTCTATCCTCCTCCTCCTGGACCTGTCCTCTGCCTTTGACACAGTGGACCATTCCCTATTACTACAGACCCTCTCATCCCTTGGCATCACAGACTTGGCCCTATCTTGGATCTCGTCATACCTAACTGACCGAACATTCAGCATCTCCCATTCACACACCATCTCCTCACCTCGCCCCCTATCTGTCGGAGTCCCGCAAGGTTCAGTTCTAGGGCCCCTGCTCTTCTCCATTTACACTAACGGTTTTCAGTATCATCTCTATGCTGATGACACACAGATCTACATCTCTGGACCAGATATCACCACCCTACTAACAAGAATCCCTCAATGTCTGTCCGCTATTTCATCCTTCTTCTCTGCTAGACTTCTAAAACTTAACATGGACAAAACAGAATTCATTGTCTTTCCCCCATCTCACGCGACCCACCCAACGAACCTATCCATTACAGTAAACGGCTGCCCACTCTCCCCAGTCCCACAAGCATGCTGCCTCGGGGTAATCCTTGACACTGATCTCTCCTTCAAACGGCATATCCAAGCCCTTTCCATTTCCTGCCGCCTTCAACTCAAAAATATTTCACGGATCCGTACATTCCTAAACCAAGAATCTGCAAAAGCCCTAGTCCATGCCCTCATCATCTCCCGCCTCGACTACTGTAACCTCCTGCACTGTGGCCTCCCCTCTAACACTCTCGCACCCCTCCAATCTATTCTAAACTCAGCTGCCCGACTAATCCACCTGTCCCCCCGCTATTCCCCAGCCTCTCCCCTCTGTCAATCCCTTCACTGGCTCCCCATTACCCAGAGACTCCAGTACAAAAGCCTAAACATGACATACAAAGCCATCCACAACCTGTGTCCTCCATACATCTGTGACCTCGTCTCCCGATACTTACCTGCACGCAACCTCCGATCCTAACAAGATCTCCTTCTCTACTCCCCTCTTATCTCCTCTTCCCACAATCGCATACAAGATTTCTCTCGCACATCCCCCTACTCTGGAACTCTCTACCACAACATATCAGACTTTCATCTACCATCGAAACCTTCAAAAAGAACCTGAAGACCTACCTCTTCCGGCAAGCCTACAACCTGCAGTAACCACCGATCCACCAAACCACTGCAAGATCAGCTCTATCCTCACCTACTGTATTCTCACCCATCCCTTGTAGATTGTGAGCCCTCGCGGGCAGGGTCCTCTCTCCTCCTGTACCAGCTGTGACTTGTATTGTTATTGTACTTGTTTTTATTATATATACCTCTCCCCACATGTAAAGCTCCATGGAATGAATGGCGTTATAATAATAAATAATAACAATATTACACACATATATATATATATCTATATATCTATATATATATATATATATATATACTAGCTATTGAACCCGTTCTACGCCCAGGTGGCGAGCATTTATATTGGTATATGGTCTCCATCCTGGTATTTGCTGCTCCATCCTGCGTCCCCATCCTGTCATGTGCTGCTCCATCCTGCGTCCCCATCCTGTCATGTGCTGCACCCATCCTGCGTCCCCATCCTGTCATGTGCTGCACGCATCCTGCGTCCCCATCCTGTCATGTGCTGCACCCATCCTGCGTCCCCATCCTGTCATGTGCTGCACCCATCCTGCGTCCTCATCCTGTCATGTGCTGCACCCATCCTGCGTCCCCATCCTGTCATTTGCTGCTCCCATCCTGCGCCCCCATCCTGTCATGTGTTGCTCCCATCCTGCGCCCCCGTTCTGTCATGTGCTGCTTCCATCCTGCGCCCCCGTTCTGTCATGTGCTGCTGCCATCCTGCGCCCCCGTTCTGTCATGTGCTGCTCCCATCCTGCGCCCCCATTCTGCCATGTGCTGCTCCCATCCTGCACCCCCGTTCTGTCATGTGCTGCCCTATTCTGTCATGTGCTGCTCCCATCCTGCGCCCCCGTTCTGTCATGTGCTGCTCCCATCCTGCGCCACCGTTCTTTAATTTGCTGCTCCCATCCATATGCCCCATATGCTGCTCCATAAAGGTTTATGGCCCCCATAAAATGCTCCATAGTATATGCCCCGTACACTGCTCCATAAAGGTTGATGGCCCCCATAAGATGCTCCATAGTATATGCCCCCGTACACTGCTCCATAGAGGTTTATGGCCCCCATAAGATGCTCCATAGTGTATGCCCCGTACGCTGTTCCATAAAGGTTTATGGCCCCCATAAGATGCTCCATGGTATATGCTCCCGTACACTGCTCCATTATGGTTTATGGCCCCCATAAGATGCTCGATAGTATATGCCCCGTACACTGCTCCATTATGGTTTATGGCCCCCATAAGATGCTCCATAGTGTATGCCCCATATGCTGTTCCATAAAGGTTTATGGCCCCCATAAGATGCTCCATTGTATATGCCCCCGTACACTGCTCCATTATGGTTTATGGCCCCCATAAGATGCTCCATAGTGTATGCCCCGTACGCTGTTCCATAAAGGTTTATGGCCCCTATAAGATGCTCCATAGTATATGCCCCCGTACACTGCTCCATTATGGTTTATGGCCCCGTAAGATGCTCCATACTCTATGCCCCCGTACACTGCTCCATTATGGTTTATGGCCTCATAAGATGCTCCATACTCTATGCCCCCATACACTGCTCCATTATGGTTGATGGCCCCCTTAACATGCTCCATTCTATATGCCCCCGTACACTGCTCCATTATGGTTGATGGCCCCCTTAACATGCTCCATTCTATATGCCCCCGTATGCTGCTGCAATATATTAAAAAAAAAAAAAAAAAACCATACTCACCTATCGTCGCTGGGCGCCGAGTGCTGGGGGGCCTGAGCAGGCGGGGACACCGGCGCGCTGTGGGGGTCAGGTGCCGGTATCGCCGTTAGCTCAGGCCCCCGAGCACTTACTATATTCACCTGTCCTCCGTTCCACCGCGTCATCGCGCCTTCTGAAATGAAGGTCACAGGCCGAGGACCGGGAAGATGGCGGCGCGCAGCGGTGGAATGGAGGACAGGTAAATATAGCCGATACTCATCCTCCTGGTGGTCCCTGCTTTTCTGTTGGAGATCGCGGTGTGCGTTCAGTGTTAACGCATACCGCGATCTCCCAGGAGCGTCACTCTGTGAGGCCCAGACTACGCCGGCGCTTGCGCAGTTTATAAAGGCTTCGGACAGAGTGACGCTCCCAGCGTTATATTATAGATATACATATATATTGAATTTCCACAGTGGCTATATTGGTTTCTGATTGCCATTTTCCTTGTATTTAGTATGTCCCTGGTGTAGTGCCCATCTCTGGTATTCTTTTCCCACTCTACCGCATTGTCATATGTTTTAATAAATTTTGTTATATATACTTCATTATTGGACATTGTTTCGGTTCTTTCTTTGTGGTTTCTATCTATCTATCTATAGATCTATCTTTCTATTAGCTATCTATTCTATCTTTCTATTATCTATCTATCTATCTATCTATCTATAGATCTATCTATCTTTCTGTATTTTTGTAAACATTATTCTTCAATGGAGTATGTAAATTAAGAGGTTGGACAAGAAATGACATCACAATTCTTTTTTTCAATAATAGATGTTTATTTAGTTTTCAAACACGCATACAAATCCGCATGAAAAAACGCATCAAAAACGCATCAAATCCGCACAAAAAACAAACCAAAACCACGCTAATTTTTAGCTGCATTTTCTGGCAAGAGATGCAGATTCTGTGCGGAAAAAAACGCAGGGAAATAAGCAACGTGTGCACATACCCTTAGACGAAAACACAAACTGAGACTCTAAGAAAATAAATGAGACGGTCAATTTCAGAAAAAACAAACAAATGGAATTCATTTGAACTCTGCTTGTGTCAGTGCAATCTGTGGCCCTGTCGGGGATTTATGTGAATCCTATTTTAGGGGGATTCAGGCAGAGCCCCCGGATCCACTGCAGAAGCGCAGTGTGAACAGGGCTTAATATACTATTGTGTATAGTGCAGCCTACACGGACACCGGCCAGCAGACACTTTTTTAATAAAGCTGTTGCACGTCATCTTTCAGCATTTCAGCGTTTCTTTTCCCTATTCAAATGAATGGGAAACATATACGCATCATCAATAGTAAAAAGTTGGTCACACAGGGTTAATAGCTGCGTTAATGGAGTGCGTTACACCGTGGCATAACGTGGTCCATCAACGCTGCCACTAACCCTGTGTGAGCGCTGACTGGAGGGGAGTATTGAGCGGGCGCTGACTGAGGGGAGTATGGAGTAGGCGCCGGGCACTGACTGTAGGGGAGTAGGGAGGGACTAATCAGACTGAGGCCGTTGCTGATTGGTCGCGGCAGCCATGATAGGCAGCTGGCGAGATCAATCAGCGACTTGCATTTCCATGACAGACAGAGGCCGCGACCAATGAATATCTGTGCCAGACAGACAGAAAGACAGACAGAAGTGACCCTTAGACAATTATATAGTAGATATTGGACTGTACAAGGTATATATTGTTCTCGCACAGGGGCTTTCTTCTGTCTGTGTCCACTCCTGCCTAAGAGCCTAGTGTCCCCATGACTCAGCACAGAATAGTTAGAATTTTGTCCAACTTCTGTCCTTCATATTCTGTTTCAAACCACATTGTTCCTGTTCCTAGACTTTGCCTACATTTTGCGCCCTTGACTTTGGTTCTTTGTTGAGTTACTGGTGCCTACCATCTGTGTACGTCTGCACCTGCCTGCCAAGTAACCAGTCGTGCCCTCTAGTACCTGCCTACCTGTGTGTCTGTCGTGCCAGTCACTATGCCAGCTGTGCCAGCCAGTACTTGCCTAATCTTCCATTCCTGGCCGTTCCTGCCCCTGTCCCTTGGGGGTCAGCTGCCAACCACCCGAGCTTAGTCCTAGTGTAGCACCTGGTGCCACCCACCTCATCACTCCTCGGATCATGGTTTCATCAGCCGCCATGAGGTAAGGTAAGGCACCTAGTCACACCCCTCCAGGCTTTCCTCGGATCACGACACAGTGGTTCCACCATCCAGTCCGCTACAGACATCACACTCTTCATCATCCTGTCAATGTGCAATAAATGTGTGTGTTGTGAGAACCCATTATGTACAGTGAGCATATTTGTCCTGCTGGTCCCATTATTTATAGCAATAACTTAATGCTTTCTATTTGTTGATTAACTGCCTTTCTGAAATGTATTTCATATTCAGTGTCCTCAGTTTTAGTAGACGACTATGCAGGATAGATTTTTTGCATATTTTTTTCTGGAGGACATTGCTCTAACGACTGCTTTTGACCTGAATCTCTACAATCAAGGCCTGCTGAATGGTGTCCTGTGCAAATCTGCCCATTGGTGCCCACACCCCATTGTTTTTTAACTCCCCAGACTTTCTTCAAACACAATTTTTTCCTGACATGAAATGATACCAGCATATACAGCTCTGGCAAAAATTAAGAGGCCACTGCAAAATATTAAGTTTGTCTGATATTTCTCTTTATAGGTATATTTTTGAGTAAAATGTAAATTGTTCTTTTATTGTATAAACTTCTGACAACATGTCTCCATTTCCAAGCAATATATTTTGTATTTTTTTTTCTGAAAAGGAGAAATGGTCAAAATTTAAAAAAACAGTGTTTTCAGACCTCAAATAATGCAAATAAAACAAGTTCATAATCATTTAGAAACAACAATACTGATCTTTTAACTCAGGAAGAGTTCAGAAATCAATATTTTGTGGAATAACCATGATTTTTAATCACAGCTTTCATGCATCTTGGCATGCTTTCCACCAGTCTTTCACACTGCTCCTGGTGCAAAAATGTAAGCAGTTCTTCTTTGTTTGATGGCTTGTGACTATCCATCATCCTCTTGATTACATTCCAGAGGTTTGCAATGGGATTCAAGTCTGGAGAGATTGGGCTGCCCATGACAGGGTTTTGATGGGGTGGTCTCTTAATTTTTGCCAGAGCTGTATATTGTACTAGAAAATGCTCTATGTTGAGTGGACTTTCCACCTCAAATCCACAACATCTAAATTCATCCTTAGGACACGTACTTTCATTCAATGTTTGGTCAGTATTTTACATTCGTGTTTGTAAGCCATATCCACCAATGGGTAAAAAATGCACGAGTGGTGACGCATTTCTATTATTCCTTTCCTCTGATTGTCCCACTCCTGATTTTGGCTTACAAATACTGATGTGAAATACTGAATGAGTGAACATGGTCTTAAAATCGTTGACGCATGATGTAGCTAACCTCTCGGCGCTACACTTAGGCTACTTTCACACTGGCGTTTTTTTTAATACGTCGCAATGCATCGTTTAGGGGAAAAAACGCATCCTGCAAAGTTGTTTGCAGGATGCGTTTTTGCCCCATAGAGTTACATTACCGACGCATTACGATGTATTGACACACGTCGCAACCGTCTTGTGACGGTTGCGCCGTGTTGTGGCGGACCGCCGGGAGCAAAAAACGTTAAATGTAACGTTTTTTGCAGCCGACGGACCGCTTTTTCCGACCGCGCATGCGCGGTCGGAACTCCGCCCCCACCTCCCCGCACCTCACAACGGGGCAGCGGATGCGACGGAGAAATGCATCCGCTGCACCCGTTGTGCGGCACAACAAACGCTAGCGTCGGAATCTCGGCCCGACGCAATGTGACGGGCCGAATCCGACGCTAGTGTGAAAGTAGCCTTACTCAAAGCCAACAAAATTAAAATAAAAAATGCTCCCCCCAACCCAGCAACAAATAATGCAAATGTTAAAGGGAAACTATTAACCATTTTTTTGTTGTTGTATATCTAAGTAGCATAATGTACAGGCAAATACCCTGATTCTAGCAATGTGTCACTTACCTGACTGCTTGCTGTTGTTTTGCTAAAATCACTGTCTCATCAGCAGGAGATTATTATCACTAAAAAACTAGTAAGATTGTGCTGAGCGGTGTTAAGAGATAGTAATGAAGAAAGACTGCAGTGACTCCAGAAGAGAAGGAAATGTGTGTGAGGATGTTCCATGTTACTAACGTAAAGTCCATGAAGATGTATACCTACTGTCTGTTGTATATAGTTCCTACTAAGTTATTCTTCAGTAAAAGTAGTTTAATTTTTAACTGTGGTCACCCTCAATTAACTCCGTAACATCGGATCCTGGCCAGCCGGGTACAACGGCACCATTAAGTCTGCAGAGGTGAATTACCGAAGTAGCCAGGACTGCCATTTTCATGTAGCATGCCGGTATATGTAGCATACAGTATTTGTTTTCAGATTAAACAACGATCACCAATAACATTATACATAGGAGTTCTATAATATATAGTGTACAGGTAAATCCAGGGACTTATCAGCAATGTCTCCAATTGAAGTAATTCGTCTTCGCTTCCTTTCTTCATCTGGTGATGATTGCTTCTAGAGCACCGTCCCTACTTTTCCCTCACTTCTACTCTGTGCCCAATAAGAAGAAAAGTGCCATAACGCCCTGCACAGTAACAGTGCCCCCAAAATAAAATATTTTACTATAGTGATATCTTTTGTGATCCTCTCACAGTAGAAATGTCTTCCCTCATGCGGTCTACAAGCAATATTAAAGGGTAATAACACGGAAAGAACCAACTGATGAAAATGTTAAAAAGGTTTTACCATGATGACACAAGACCTATTGCACCAACCCCAGTTAACTCTAATACGAAATAAGACACAGGACAACTTCTGTGGTGTAAAAAATTGGCCAAGGTGCCTTTATTAAGAGATTACCTGAAAATATTAGTATGAGTTTAATTTCATAAATCCATAAATGGGATAAATAATAATAATTAATTAAATAAATCAATTTAATAAAATACCAGAATCAATCCGCCTAGATTACTGGGCGATTTTACCTGTAAACAGCAACAAACCAGAAACTCGTCCACCTTAGATAGGTGAGTTATTCTCACTAATAAAGGACCTCGACAGTATCTACTATATAATTGTCTAAGGGGCACTTCCAACTGTCTGTCCCGGAAATCCTGTGTCGCTGATTGGTCGCGGCTGGCTGGGCTCTGACCAATCAGCGACGCAGGATTTCCGGGAAGGGGTGTGGTCTCCACCATCACTGCCGGTGTACAGGAGAGAGAAGCGGGAGAGTGTACCGACCAGGAAGGAACGTGGAGGCGTCTGGACAGTGCATGTACCGTCCCGGGTGAGCGAGGGAGGCAGGGAGGATGCCGGGGACCAGGAGAGGGCAAAGAGTGGAGGGTAGAGGGGGCTGCGAGGACGCCGGCCTGTGACTCCCTATTGTGTGCGGGCACCCAGAGTCCTGCATGTGCGGAGAGACGGGGTGCCGGGGAGAAGGAGCAGGGTCCCCCGGACAGTGCGTGTACCGGCCCGGGTGAACGAGGGAGGCGGTGAGGAAGTCGGGGACCGGGAGAGGGCAAAGAGTGGAGGGCAGAGGGCGCTGCGAGGACGCCGGCCTGTGACTCCCTATTGTGTGCGGGCACCCAGAGTCCTGCATGTGCGGAGAGCCGGGGTGCCGGGGAGAAGGAGCAGGGACCCCCGGGAGAGGGAGCAGAGGTGCCTGAGTGACAAGCAGGGGCGCGGGGAACAGGGAGCAGAGCTGCGGCTACACCAAGCATGTGCAAACCTCCAACATCCTGCACCCCGAACCCCCGACATCCTGCGCCCAGAATCCCCGACATCCTGCGCCCCCAACCCCCGACAGGCGCAGTCCTCCCGCGAATTGGTGCGGGATTTGAGCCACGCTTCACTGATTGGTCGCGGCCAGCCGGCCGCGACCAATCGGCGATTTTGGTGCGGGATTTAAACACCACTCACAGCGCAACATGCATACATACATACATACATATTCTAGAATACCCGATGCATTAGAATCGGGCCACCATCTAGTAAAATAATAAAATCCATAAAAATCAGGGAGAGCGGGCGGGAACTTGAAGAATTCTTCAGTTGGTCTGCAGTCCTGACAGGAATGTCAGTCTAGTTATATCTTACATTTTGGCGCCCTTTCCCTGGCCCAATCATAACAGACCTGCTCTGAGGAGAGAAAAGAACCAATCAAAAAACACAAACTCACTGTTTGGGCGCATGGGAGAGCTCGGAAGGGAAGGAGCGCTGTTTGACTTTTCAATGCAAAATTGACAGGAATTGAGATAGGACGCCATGTTGCATTTGGAGAGCCACTGATGTGCCTAAACATTGAAACCCCCCACAAGTGACACCATTTTGGAAAATAGACCCCCTAAGGAACTTATCTAGATGTGTGGTGAGCACTTTGACCCACCAAGGGCTTCACAGAAGTTTATAATGCAGAGCCGTAAAAATAAAACATTTTTTTATAACAAAAATTATTTTTTAGCCCCCAGTTTTGTATTTTCCTGAGGGTAACAGGAGAAATTGGACCCCAAAAGTTGTTGTCCAATTTGTCCTGAGTGCACTGATACCCCTTATGTGGAGGGGAACCACCGTTTGGGCGCATGGGAGGGCTCAGAAGGGAAGGAGCGCCATTTGGAATGCAGACTTAGATGGAATGGTATGCAGGCGACACATTGCGTTTGCAGAGCCCCTAATGTACCTAAACAGTAGAAACCCCCCACAAGTGACACCATTTTGGAAAGTAGACCCACTAAGGAACTCATCTAGATGTGATGTGAGAGCTTTGAACCCCCAAGTGTTTTACTACAGTTAATAACGCAGAGCCGTGCAAATAAAAAAAATTTTTTTTCCACAAAAATTATTTTTTAGCCCCCAGTTTTGTATTTTTCCAAGGGTAACAGGAGAAATTGGACCATAAATATTGTTGTCCAATTTGTCCTGAGTACCCTGATACCCGATATGTGGGGGGGAATCACCGTTTGAGCGCATGGCAGAGCTCGGAAGGGAAGGAGCATCATTTGGAATGCAGACTTAGATGGATTTGTCTGCAGGCATCACATTGCGTTTGCAAAGCCCCTTATGTACCTAAACAGTAGAAACCCCACACAAGTAACCCCATATTGGAAACTAGACCCCCCCAAGGAACTTATCTAGATGTGTTGTGAGAACTTTGAACCCCCAAGTGTTTCACTACAGTTTATAACGCAGAGCCGTGAAAATAATAAAAAAAAAAATTTCCCCCCAAAATTATTTTTTAGCCCCCAGTTTTGTATTTTTCCAAGGGTAACAGGAGAAATTGGACCCTAAATATTGTTGTCCAATTTATCCTGAGTACGCTGATACCCCATATGTGGGGAGGGGACCACCGTTTGGGCGCATGGGAGGGCTCGGAAGGGAAGGAGCGCCATTTGGAATGCAGACTTAGATGGAATGGTCTGCAGGCGTCACATTGCGTTTGCAGAGCCCCTAATGTACCTAAACAGTAGAAACCCCCCACAAGTGACCCAATATTGGAAACTAGACCCCCCAAGGAACTTATCTAGATTTGTTGTGAGAACTTTGAACCCCCAAGTGTTTCACTACAGTTTAGAATGCAGAGCCGTGAAAAAAAAAAAACAATTCCCCCCAAAATTATTTTTTAGCCCCCAGTTTTGTATTTTCCCAAGGGTAACCGGTTGAAATTGGACCCCAAAAGTTGTTGTCCAATTTGTCTTGAGTACGCTGATACCCCATATGTTGGGGTAAACCTGTTTGGGCACACGGGAGAGCTCGGAAGGGAAGGAGCACTGTTTCACTTTTTCAACGCAGAATTGGCTGGAATTGAAATCGGACACAATGTCACGTTTGGAAAGCCCCTGATGTGCCTAAACAGTGGAAACCCCCCAATTATAACTGAAACCCCAATCCAATCACACCCCTAACCCTAATCCCATCGGTAACCCTAACCACACCTCTAACCCTGACACACCCCTAACCCTAATCCCAACCCTATTCCCAACCGTAAATGTAATCCAAACCCTAACCCTAACTTTAGCCCCAACCCTAACCCTAACTTTAGCCCCAACCCTAACCCTAACTTTAGCCCCAACCCTAACTGTAGCCTTAACCCTATCCCCAACCCTAACCCTAGCCCTAACCCTAGCCCTAACCCTAGCCCTAACCCTAACCCTAACCCTAATGAGAAAATGGAAATAAATACATTTTTTTAATTTTTCCCTAACTAAGGGGGTGATGAAGGGGGGTTTGATTTACTTTTATAGCGGGTTTTTTTGGCGGATTTTTATGATTGGCAGCCGTCTCACACTGAAAGACGCTTTTTATTGCAAAAAATATTTTTTGCGTTACCACATTTTGAGAGCTATAATTTTTCCAAATTTGAGTCCACAGAGTCATGTGAGGTCTTGTTTTTTGCGGGACGAGTTGACATTTTCATTGGTAACATTTTCAGGCACATGAAATTTTTTGATCGCTTTTTATTCCGATTTTTGTGAGGCAGAATTACCAAAAACCAGCTATTCATGAATTTCTTTTGGGGGGAGGCGTTTATACCGTTCCACGTTTGGTAAAATGGATAAAGCAGTTTTATTCTTCGGGTCAGTACGATTACAGCGATACCTCATTTATATCATTTTTTTATGTTTTGGCGCTTTTATACGATAAAAACTATTTTATAGAAAAAATTATTATTTTTGCATCACTTTATTCTGAGGACTATAACTTTTTATTTTTTTGCTGATGATGCTGTATGGCGGCTCGTTTTTTGTGGGACAAAATGATGTTTTCAGTGGTATCATGGCTATTTCTATCTGTCTTTTTGATCGTGTGTTATTCCACTTTTTGTTTGGCGGTATGATAATAAAGCATTGTTTTTTGCCTCGTTTTTTTTCTTTCTTACGGTGTTTACTGAAGGGGTTAACTAGTGGGACAGTTTTATAGGTTGGGTCGTTACGGACGCGGCGATACTAAATATGTGTACTTTTATTGTTTTTTTTTTATTTAGATAAAGAAATGTATTTATGGGAATATTTTTTTTTTCATTATTTAGGATTTTTTTTGTATATTTTTTTGACACATGTGGACATTTTTTTTTTTACTTTTTTACTTTGTCCCGGGGGGGGGGGGGGGGGACATCACAGATCACTAATTTGACAATTTGCACAGCACTCTGTCAGATCAGCGATCTGACTTAGAGCACTGCAGGCTTACCAAGCGCTTGCTCTGAGCAGGCACTTGGTAAGTCACCTCCCTCCCAGCAGGACCCGGATGCCGCGGCCATCTTGGATCCGGGGCCTGCAGCGAGGAAGGAGGTAAGAGACCCTCGCAGCAACGCGATCACATCGCGTTGCTGCGGGGTCTCAGGGAAGCCCGCAGGGAGCCCCCTCCCTGCGCGACGCTTCCCTATACCGCCGTCACACCGCGATCATGTTTGATCGCGGTGTGCCAGGGGTTAATGTGTCGGGGGCAGTCCGTGACCGCACCTGGCACATAGCGCCGGATGTCAGCTGCGATAGGCAGCTGACACCCGGCCGCGCTCCCCCCGATCGCGCTGGACGTACTATTCTGTCCTTGGGAAGTAGGGCCCACCCCACATGGACGGAATAGTACGTCCAATGACAGAAAGGGGTTAAGCTGTTGCTAAGGCTTCTTTCACATTTCCGTCTTCCTCCACACATCGTATTACGTCGGTTTGTGAAAAAACGGGATCCTGCAAATTTGTATGCAGGATCCTGTTTTTTCCCATTGACTTGTATTAGCGATGTATGGGCACACGTTATGTCCGTCGTGCACTGGATCCTGTGCATTTTGGTGGACCGTCATCTGCTAAAAACGTTCAAGGGAACGTTTTTCTGTACGTTGCATCCTGTGTTTCCTACTGCGCATGCCCGGCAGGAAATCTCTCTCTCCTCCCGGGGATTTTAGACTTTAACATTCCAGACAGCAGACCGTTGAAACACTGCATCCGCTGCCACTATTTCCCAAACGTCCGTCGGTACGTCGCGCCGACGCTTTGTGACGGTCGACTACGGAAGGAAATGTGAAAGAAGCCTAAGCCCCCAGTAAGATTAACCCCTGTTAAACCAAACTAAAATTAATACAATGCCAGGTCTGTGACATTATGCAACCACAAGCTTATGCAGCTGTGTGGTTTTCCATTATATACACACAGGTCTAGAAAGGAGAAAATGGTAGGGAAAACATCAATATCCAAAATTTGTATACAACTGCTAGCATACACCACATGACCAGTCCATGTAAATAATCATTCAAATATAGCATCAAAGTGACCATGACCTAAAGTGACACATGCTGTTTAATGTAAAGTATGTTGCTTACCCATAATGAGAGTGGATAGATGAGCCCACAGTGTATGCATTGTGATAGATCAGCTGACTTGGCTCCACACGGAGGTAGACACAGGAAACACGGTCTCTTTAAGTCTTCTACTAGTTTATTAAATACATGCGGCATAAACCAGTGCAAAGTAAAAATAAATACGTTCCTTCTGACAGAACAGGAAAACAAAACAAAATGGTATACAGTCTGTTCAGCTTCAGGAATCTGCTCTCTCAGGATAAGCAATACACAGTTCAGTTTAGCACAAACATGAGCACATCTCTGGAGTTAGGCTCTCCAGACACAATGAACACTAAATGACTCAAAAGACTGGCTATTTATATCCCAGACCATACCCTGGGGTGGAGACATGGTGAACAACCTCCCACCCGCTCTGTTGTTGTTAACAAAAATCCATCCCTTAAAATGGCCGATTAACCCCTCTCAACACAGTGTGCTGGAACAAACTTCTAGGTTTCAAATCACTGAAACTAATAGCCTCAGTAAAACATATCTCGCCCCAGTACTTTACCAGTGACTTTGTCACATATCCCCACCTCTGTCCAAAGTCGAGGTTTTTGGCACTTTCAGTCACCAAACAGGGGAGTCTAGACAGGGCATCTGCATTACAGTGTAGCTTCCCGGGCATGTGCTCTACACGAAAACTAAAGTCTTGGAGCTCTAGAAACCACCTAGTCACCCAGGCATTCTTCCCCCTCCTTTCCCTCATCCATCTCAGGGGCACATAATCTGACACTAGCCTGAACTTCCGACTTAACAGGTAGCACCTCAGCACGTCAATTGTCCATTTGATGGCTAAGCACTATTTTTCCACAATGGCATAGTTTTTCTACAGAGTTTTCTGCTTAGATACAGGTTTGGATGTTCCTCCCCATTTACTTTTGACACAACATGACTCCCAACCCAACCATGGAGGCGTACGTCTGGACCACAAATTCCTTACTGAAGTTAGGTACAATCAGGACTAGTTGCTTACACAGGGTGAACTTCACCTCTTAGAATGCCATCTCAGCTTCTGTAGATCACTTGGCCATCGACGTCTTCGTGCCCTTAAGAATGTCAGTCAGGGATGCAGCTATCATGGCGAAATTCAGGATAAATCCCAGATAGTATCCTACAATTCCCAGAAATGCCCAAACCTGTTTATTGGAGATTGGTTGCTGCCAATTTTGGATTGCCTCCACCTTATTCACTTGTGGCTTTATTTTACCCTTGCAACTATGTAGCCCAAGTATTTTGCCTCTTCTTTCCCCATGGTGCACTTTTTTGGGTTTATGGTAAACCCTGCATTCCTCAGAACATCCAGTACCACCTGGACCTTCTCAAGGTGACTTCCCCAGTCCAGGCTGAAGATCATAATGTCATCGAGGTAAGCTGTGGCTTACTTTTTGTGAGAGGCTAGGATACCAGTCCATGACCCTCTGGAAGGTAGCTGGGGCTCCTTGCAGACCGAATGGCATGGTGGTGTACTGAAAGCACCCATCAGGTAAAGAGAAGGCCATCCTCTCCTTGTCACTTGGGGACACTAGTATTTGCCAGTACCCTTTCTTTACGTCCAGGGTCAGTAAGTTCATCGACCCAGGGCATCAAATATACGTCGAATTTGAACACCTCATTTAGCTTCCTGTTGTTATTACAGAAACTCTACTCTCCATCCAGCTTTGGCACAAGGACAATGAGGCTGAACCAGCCGCTCTTTGACACCTCAGTGATGTCTAGGCTCAACATTCTCCTCACCTTCTTTGAAATCACCTCCTGTCAGGCTTCAATATGGCTTTTGGTTCACTCGAACATGTGGTTCCGTCAAGATCTCATGCTCAACAACCTGTGTTCATCTTGGCAACTACGAATGTACACAGATCTCGGCTTTGCTGAATCAATTCTTGGCACTGTTGTTTCTTGGCCGATGACAGTGTCTCTGCCACTGTGACATCCCCGACCTTAGCTTCAGGATTGCCCCCACCAGGTGTCACGCTGGGTGAGGAAGGAGTAACTGCACAACAACGGGGAGAGGGGGGGGGAGCTGTTATGACACGGTAGTCTAGGAGCAACATGGAACGAGCTCTGAAGGACGTGGTAACTGTACTGATCGCAGTCCCTAAGCTCAACACAACACTAGAAGTAGCCGTGGAATGCTCCTAACTCTCCCTACGCATCTCGTCACAGCCTAAGAGCTAACTACCCCTAAAGAAAGAAGCAGGAAAACTATCTTGCCTCAGAGAAAATCCCCAAAAGATAGATTAGCCCCCCACAAATAATGACTGTGAGTGGAGAGGAAAGAGACATACACAGAATGAAACCAGGATGAGCACAGGAGGCCAGTCTAGCTAAATAGATAGGACAGGATGGAATACTGTGCGGTCAGTATAAAACACTACAAAAATCCACGCAGAGTTTACAAAAAAACTCCACACCTGACTAAAGGTGTGGAGGGCAAATCTGCCTCCCAGAGCTTCCAGCAAGACAGAATTAATACACACTGATAAGCTGGACAAACATAGAAAGCACAGAATGGATAAGTCCACAATCTATGGACAGAAAAGAGCAAGCAAAAACTTAGCTTTGCTGAACTGGTCAGGACAACAGGGAACACCAAAGAGATGTGAATCCAACCAGGAACCATTTACAAGTGGCACTGGCTGAAGACAGAGCCAGACCTAAATAACCGAGCAAAAGAGAAGATAAGTGGAGGCAGCTGATGACAGCTAACTCCAAGGAGCAGCCATACCACTAGAAGCCACAAGAGGGAGCCCAAGAGCAGAACTCACAAAAGTGCCACTTACAACCACCGGAGGGAGCCCAAGAGCGGAATTCACAACAGTACCCCCCCCCCCTTGAGGAGGGGTCACCGAACCCTCACCAGAGCCCCCAGGCTGATCAGGATGAGCAAACTGAAAAGCACGAACCAAATCGGTGGCATGGACATCGGAGGCAACAACCCAAGAATTATCCTCCTGGCCATAACCCTTCCACTTGACAAGATACTGAAGCCTCCGCCTCGAAAAACAAGAATCCAAAATTTTCTCAACCTCATATTCCAACTCTCCCTCAACCAACACCGGGGCAGGAGGATCAACCGAGGGAACAACGGGCACCACATATCTTCGCAACAAAGATCTATGGAAAACATTATGAATGGCAAAAGAGGCTGGAAGAGCCAAACGAAAAGACACCGGATTGATAATTTCAGAAATCTTATGAGGACCAATAAACCGAGGCTTAAACTTAGGGGAAGAAACCTTCATAGGAACATGACGAGAAGACAACCAAACCAAATCCCCCACACGAAGTCGGGGACCAACACACCGACGGCGGTTAGCAAAACGTTGAGCCCTTTCCTGAGACAACGTCAAATTGTCCACCACATGAGTCCAAATCTGCTGCAGCCTGTGCACCACAGAATCCACACCAGGACAATCAGAAGGCTCAACCTGCCCAGAAGAAAAACGAGGATGAAAACCAAAATTACAAAAGAAAGGTGAAACCAAAGTAGCCGAACTAGCCCGATTATTAAGGGCAAACTCGGCCAACGGCAAGAAAGCCACCCAATCATCCTGATCAGCAGACACAAAGCATCTCAAATAGGTCTCCAAGGTCTGATTAGTTCGCTCAGTTTGGCCATTAGTCTGAGGATGAAACGCCGAAGAAAAAGACAAATCAATGCCCATCCTAGCACAAAAGGCCCGCCAAAACCTAGAGACAAACTGAGAACCTCTGTCAGACACAATATTCTCCGAAAATGCCATGCAAACGAACCACATGCTGAAAAAACAATGGAACCAAATCTGAGGAGGAAGGCAACTAAGGCAAAGGTACCAGATGGACCATTTTAGAGAGCCGGTCACAAACAACCCAGATAACAGACATCTTCTGGGAAACAGGAAGATCCGAAATAAAATCCATGGAAATATGCGTCCAGGGCCTCTCAGGGACCGGCAAAGGCAAAAGCAACCCACTAGCGCGGGAACAGCAAGGCTTGGCCCGGGCGCAAGTCCCACAGGACTGCACAAAAGCACGCACATCGCGCGACAAGGAAGGCCACCAAAAGGACCTAGCAACCAAATCTCTGGTACCAAAAATCCCAGGATGACCAGCCAACACTGAACAATGAACCTCAGAAATCACCTTACTTGTCCATCCATCAGGAACAAACAGCTTCCCCACTGGACAGCGGTCAGGTCTATCAGCCTGAAATTCCCGAAGCACCCGCCGCAAATCAGGGGAGATGGCAGAAAGAATCACCCCTTCCTTAAGAATGCCAACCGGCTCAAGGACTCCAGGAGAATCAGGCGAAAAACTCCTAGAGAGGGCATCAGCCTTAACATTCTTAGATCCCGGAAGATACGAGACCACAAAATCAAAACGGGAGAAAAACAGGGACCATCGAGCCTGTCTAGGATTCAGCCACTTGGCCGACTCGAGGTAAATCAGATTCTTATGGCTGGTTTCACACTTGCGTTTCAAAACGCATGCGTTTTTAAAAAAAACCGCATGGTGAAAAAACGCGTGCAAACACTGCGTTTTTTTGACGCATGCGTTTTTGCATGTGGTGAAAAAAACGCAGCGTTTTGACGCGTTTACATGTGTTTTTTCATGCGTTTGCGTTTTTTAAACGCATGCTGAGAAATGTGTGACAGCTGCCAATCATCAAAATAAAGTTAAAAACCCACTATAAACAGAAATAGTTAGGGTTAGGGGTAGGGTTAGGGATCATAACCCTAACCCTAAAGGGATCCTAACCCTAACCCTAACCCTAAAGGGATCCTAACCCTAACCCTAAAGGGATTAGGGTTAGGGGTAGGGTTAGGATCCCTTTAGGGTTAGGGTTAGGGGTAGGGTTAGGGGTAGGGATAGGGTTAGGGTTAAGATCCCTTTAGGGTTAGGGTTAGGATCCCTTTAGGGTTAGGGTTAGGATCCCTTTATCACCTTTATGGTGGGGGGTGGCATATCAGTGTGTTTTCTGTTTTTTTTTAATAAAAACGCATGCGTTTTTAAAGCAAACAAACGCATGTGCTTAAGGACGCATGCGTTTACATTGACTACAATGTATTTTTTGACACAAAAAAACGCATGAAAACGCATGCGTTTTTATGTGTCAAAAAAAGCCTCTCAAAAATACTACAAGTTGCATTTCTGAAAAAGAACGCATGCAGCAAAAAAAGCATGTGTTTCAAAACGCGACCAAACGCGTACAACAAAAAACGCATGCGTTTTCAATGTTAAATATAGGAAAAAAACGCATGCTTTTTTTGTGCAAAAAACGCTGCAGACAAAAACGCAAGTGTGAAACCACCCTTAGATCAGTCAAGACCACAACGTGGTGCTTAGCTCCCTCAAGCCAATGTCGCCACTCCTCAAACGCCCACTTCATAGCCAACAACTCCCGATTGCCGACATCATAATTGCGTTCCGCAGGCGAAAACTTTCTGGAAAAAAAAGCACACGGTTTCATCAAAGAACCATCAAAATCCCTCTGAGACAAAACGGCCCCTGCCCCAATCTCAGAAGCGTCAACCTCAACCTGAAAAGGAAGAGAAACATCCGGCTGACGCAACACAGGGGCAGAAGTAAATCGGTGTTTAAGCTCCGGAAAGGCCTCAACAGCCGCAGAGGACCAATTCGTCACATCAGCGCCTTTCTTCGTTAAATCAGTAAGGGGCTTAACCACACTGGAAAAGTTGGCAATGAAACGGCGATAGAAATTAGCAAAGCCCAAAAATTTTTGAAGGCTCTTCACAGATGTGGGTTGAATCCAGTCATGAATAGCTTGGACCTTAACAGGATCCATTTCCATAGACGAGGGAGAAAAAATAAAACCCAAAAAAGAGACCTTCTGAACTCCGAATAGGCACTTAGACCCTTTCACAAATAAAGCATTATCACGAAGGATCTGGAACACCATCCTGACCTGCTTCACATGAGACTCCCAATCATTGGAAAAAATCAAAATATCATCCAAATATACAACCATGAATTTATCAAGATAATTGCGGAAAATATCATGCATGAAGGATTGGAACACAGATGGAGCATTAGAGAGCCCGAATGGCATCACAAGGTATTCAAAATGGCCTTCGGGCGTATTAAATGCAGTTTTCCATTCGTCACCCTGTTTAATACGAACAAGATTATATGCCCCTTGGAGGTCAATCTTAGTAAACCAACTAGCCCCCTTAATCTGAGCAAACAAATCAGAAAGCAAAGGCAAAGGGTATTGGAATTTGACCGTGATCGTATTAAGAAGACGATAATCTATACAGGGTCTCAAGGAGCCATCCTTCTTAGCAACAAAAAAGAGACCCGCTCCCAATGGTGACGAAGACGGCCGAATAAGCCCCTTCTCCAAAGATTCCTTAACATAGCTCCGCATGGTGGCATGCTCTGGCACAGACAGATTGAAAAGTCGGCCCTTAGGGAACTTACAACCTGGAATCAAGTTAATAGCACAATCACAGTCCCTATGTGGAGGAAGGGAACTGGACTTGGGCTCATCAAATACATCCTGGAAATCCGACAAAAACTCAGGGACCTCAGAAGAGGGGGAAGAGGAAATTGACATCAAAGGAACGTCACTATGTACCCCTTGACAACCCCAACTAGTCACAGACATAGTTTTCCAATCCAGCACCGGATTATGTTCCTGTAACCATAGAAAACCCAGTACAACAACATCATGCAGGTTATGCAACACCAGAAAACGGCAATTTTCCTGATGTGCTGGAGCCATGTACATGGTCATCTGCGTCCAGTACTGAGGTTTATCCTTGGCCAATGGTGTAGCATCAATGCTCCTCAAAGGAATAGGGCTCTGCAAAGGCTGCAAGGAAAAACCACAGCGCCTGGCGAATTCTAAGTCCATTTTCAGGGCAGCGCCTGAATCCACAAATGCCATGACAGAAAAGGACGACAATAAGCAAATCAGGGTCACAGATAAAAGAAATTTAGGCTGTACAGTACTGATGGTAACAGACCTAGCGACCCTCCTAGTACGTTTAGGGCAATCAGAAATAACATGAGCAGAATCACCACAGTAAAAACACAGCCTATTCTGACGTCTGAATTCCTGCCGTTCTGTTCTAGTCAAAATCCTATCACATTGCATAGGCTCAGGACTCTGCTCAGAGGATACTGCCATATGGTGCATAGCTTTGCGCTCGCGCAGACGCTGATCAATCTGAATGGCTAGAGACATAGATTCGCTCAAACCAGTAGGCGTAGGGAAGCCCACCATAACATCTTTAAGGGCTTTAGAAAGACCTTTTCTGAAAATAGCAGCCAGAGCATCCTCATTCCATTTAGTGAGCACAGACCATTTCCTAAATTTCTGGCAGTATAATTCTGCCGCTTCCTGACCTTGACACAGGGCCAACAGGGTTTTTTCTGCATGATCCACAGAATTAGGTTCGTCATACAATAATCCGAGCGCTTGAAAAAATGCGTCTACATTCAGCAATGCCGGATCCCCTGATTCAAGGGAGAATGCCCAGTCCTGAGGGTCACCACGCAGCAAGGATATGATGATTTTAACTTGCTGAATGGGATCACCAGAAGAACGGGGTTTCAAAGCAAAAAACAATTTGCAATTATTTTTAAAGTTCAAAAACTTGGATCTGTCCCCAAAAAAACAAATCAGGAGTAGGAATTCTAGGCTCCAAAGCCAGAGTCTGGACAACATAATCTTGGATACTCTGTACTCTTGCAGCAAGTTGATCCACACGAGAAAACAAACCCTGAACATCCATGCCAGAGCATAAATCCTGAACCACCCAGAGATCAAGAGGAAAAAAAAGACAAAACAGAGCACAGAAAAAAAAAATGGCTCAGAATTTTTTTTTCCTTCTTTTGAGATGCATTTAATTCATTTTTGGCCACTTGTACTGTTATGAACTGGTGGTTTAGGAGCAACATGGGACGAGCTCTGAAGGAAGTGGTACCTGTACTGACCGCAGTTCCTAAGCTCAACACAACACTAGAAGTAGCCGTGGGATACTCCTGACACTCCCTAGGCACCTCGTCACAGCCTAAGATCTAACTACCCCTAAAGATAGAAACAGGAAAACTATCTTGCCTCAGAGAAAATCCCCAAAGGATAGATAGCTGTTGTGAATTCTGTTGTCGAGCTCCCTCCTGTGGTCGTGAATGGTACTTCGGTGAGTTCTGTCCGTGGGCTCCCTCTGGTGGCTGTGAGTGGAGCTGCTGCTTCTGAGGTTCCTTACACAGGTGACTTGGTTTATCCTTTGGTTGGCTGCTCTATTTAACTCCACTTAGATCGTTACTCCATGCCAGCTGTCAATGTTTCTGCATTGGTTCAGTTCGCTCTTGGATCTTTCTGGTGACCTGTCTACTCCAGCAAAAGCTAAGTTCCTGATAGTATCTAATTTGTTCATTGTTTTCTTGTCCAGCTGGATATCATGATTCTGTCTTGCTAGCTGGAAGCTCTGGGATGCAGAGTGGCATCTCCGCACCGTTAGTTGGTGCGGAGGTCTTTTTGCACACTCTGTGTGGTCTTTTGTAGTTTTTTGTGCTGATCGCAAAGCTACCTTTCCTATCCTTTGTCTATTTAGTAAGTCTGGCCTCCCTTTGCTGAAACCTCTTTCATTTCTGCGTTTGTGACTTTCATCTTTACTCACAGTCAATATATGTGGGGGGCTGCCTTTTCCTTTGGGGAATTTCTCTGAGGCAAGGTAGGCTTTATTTTCTATCTCTAGGGCTAGCTAGCTCTTAGGCTGTGACGAGGCGCCTAGGGAGCGTCAGGAGCGCTCCAGGGCTATTTCTAGTGTGTGTGATAGGATTAGGGATTGCGGTCAGCAGAGCTCCCACATCCCAGAGCTTGTCCTGCGTGAGTTTTAACTATCAGGTCATTCCGGGTGCTCCTAACCACCAGGTCATAAAAGTACAGCTGGCCAAAAGTATTAATGCATCTCAATAGAGGGATAAGAGAAGTTCTGAGACCATTTTTTTTTCTTTGCACTGTGTTTTGTCTTTCTTTTCCCCTAAACCTTTGGGTAGTTCAGGACACAGGTGTAGATATGGACATTCAAGGTCTGTCCTCTTGTGTGGATCATCGCACTGCAAGGGTACAGAACATTCAAGATTTTGTGGTTCAGAATCCGATGTTAGAGCCTAGAATTTCTACTCCTGATTTATTTTCTGGGAATAGATCTAAGTTTCTGAATTTCAAAAATAATTGTAAACTGTTTCTAGCTTTGAAACCCCGCTCCTCTGGTGACCCCGCTCGACAAGTAAAAATCATTATTTCTTTGTTGCGTGGTGACCCTCAAGACTGGGCATTTTCCCTTGCGACAGGAGATCCTGCATCGCGTGATGTTGATGCGTTTTTTCTGGCGCTTGGATTGCTTTATGATGAACCAAATTCCGTGGATCAGGCAGAGAAAATCTTGCTGGCATTGTGTCAGGGTCAGGATGAAGCGGAGGTGTACTGTCAGAAGTTTAGAAAGTGGTCTGTGCTTACTCAGTGGAATGAATGTGCCCTGGCAGCAATTTTCAGAAAGGGTCTTTCTGAAGCCCTTAAGGATGTCATGGTGGGATTTCCCACGCCTGCTGGTCTGAATGAGTCTATGTCCTTGGCCATTCAGATTGATCGGCGCTTGCGTGAGCGCAAAGCTGTGCACCATTTGGCGGTGTTCTCTGAGAATAGGCCTGAGCCTATGCAGTGTGATAGGATTTTGACCAGAGCTGAACGGCAAGAACACAGACGTCGGAATGGACTTTGTTTTTACTGTGGTGAATCCACTCATGCTATCTCCGATTGTCCTAAGCGCACTAAGCGGTTCGCTAGGTCTGCCACCATTGGTACGGTACAGTCTAAATTTCTTTTGTCCGTTACTCTGATTTGCTCTCTGTCGTCCTATTCTGTTATGGCATTTGTGGATTCAGGCGCTGCCCTGAATTTGATGGACTTGGAGTTTGCCAGGCGCTGTGGTTTTTCCTTGGAGCCCTTGCAGTATCCTATTCCATTGAGAGGAATTGATGCTACGCCTTTGGCCAAGAATAAACCTCAATACTGGACGCAATTGACCATGTGCATGGCTCCTGCACATCAGGAGGATATTCGCTTTTTGGTGTTGCATAATCTGCATGATGTGGTCGTTTTGGGGTTGCCATGGCTACAGGTCCATAATCCAGTATTGGATTGGAAATCTATGTCTGTGTCCGGCTGGGGTTGTCAAGGGGTACATGGTGATGTTCCATTGTTGTCAATTTCGCCTTCCACTCCTTCTGAAGTCCCTGAGTTTTTATCAGATTACCGGGATGTATTTGAGGAGCCCAAATCCGGTGCCCTATCTCCTCATAGAGATTGCGATTGTGCTATCAATTTGATTCCCGGTAGTAAGTTTCCTAAGGGCCGACTGTTTAATTTATCTGTGCCAGAGCACGCTGCTATGCGGAGTTATATAAAGGAATCCTTGGAGAAGGGTCATATTTGCCCGTCGTCGTCACCATTGGGAGCAGGGTTCTTTTTTGAGGCCAAGAAGGATGGCTCTTTAAGACCTTGTATTGATTACCGCCTTCTTAATAAGATCACAGTCAAATTTCAGTATCCTTTGCCGCTGATGTCTGATCTGTTTGCTCGGATTAAGGGGGCTAGTTGGTTCACCAAGATAGATCTTCGAGGGGCGTATAATCTGGTGCGAATTAAACAGGGCGATGAATGGAAAACAGCATTTAATACGCCCGAGGGCCATTTTGAGTACCTGGTTATGCCATTCGGGCTTTCTAATGCTCCATCTGTGTTTCAGTCCTTTATGCATGACATCTCCCGAGAGTACCTGGATAGATTCATGATTGTATATTTGGATGACATTTTGGTCTTTTCGGATGATTGGGAGTCTCATGTGAAGCAGGTCAGAATGGTGTTCCAGGTCATTCGTGCGAATTCCTTGTTTGTGAAGGGGTCTAAGTGTCTCTTTGGAGTTCAGAAGGTTTCATTTTTGGGTTTCATTTTTTCCCCTTCTACTATCGAGAGGGACCCTGTTAAGGTCCAGGCCATTTATGATTGGACTCAGCCGACATCTGTGAAGAGCCTACAGAAGTTCCTGGGCTTTGCTAATTTTTACCATCGCTTCATCGCTAATTTTTCTAGTGTTGCTAAACCGTTGACTGATTTGACCAAGAAAGGTGCTGATGTGGTCAATTAGTCCTCTGCGGCTGTAGAGGCTTTTCAGGAGTTGAAGCGTTGTTTTTCTTCTGCCCCTGTGCTGTGCCAGCCAGATGTTTCGCTCCCGTTTCAGGTCGAGGTTGATGCTTCTGAGATTGGAGCAGGGGCTGTTTTGTCGCAAAGAAGTTCTGATGGCTCGGTGATGAAACCATGTGCCTTCTTTTCTAGAAAATTCTCGCCTGCTGAGCGCAATTATGATGTTGGCAATCGAGAGTTGTTGGCCATGAAGTGGGCATTTGAGGAGTGGCGACTTTGGCTTGAAGGAGCTAAACATCGCGTGGTGATCTTGACGGATCACAAGAATTTGACTTATCTCGAGTCTGCCAAACGGTTGAATCCTAGACAGGCTCGTTGGTCGCTCTTTGTCTCCCGTTTTGATTTTGTGGTTTCATACCTTCCGGGATCTAAGAATGTGAAGGCTGATGCCCTGTCAAGGAGTTTTGTGCCTGACTCTCCGGGTGTTCCGGAGCCGGCGGGTATTCTTAAAGAGGGGGTAATTTTGTCTGCCATCTCCCCTGATTTGCGGCGCGTGCTGCAGAAGTTTCAGGCTGATAGACCTGACCGTTGTCCAACATAGAAACTGTTTGTCCCTGATAGATGGACTAGTAGAGTTATCTCTGAGGTTCATTGTTCGGTGTTGGCTGGTTATCGTGGAATCTTTGGTACCAGAGATTTGGTGGCTAGATCCTTTTGGTGGCCTTCTTTGTCACGGGATGTGCGTTCTTTTGTGCAGTCCTGTGGGACTTGTGCTCGGGCTAAGCCCTGCTGTTCTCGTGCCAGTGGGTTGCTTTTGCCCTTGCCGGTCCCGAAGAGGCCCTGGACGCATATTTCCATGGATTTTATTTCTGATCTCCCTGTTTCTCAAAGGATGTCGGTCATTTGGGTGGTTTGTGATCGCTTCTCTAAGATGGTCCATTTGGTACCCTTGTCTAAATTGCCTTCCTCCTCTGATTTGGTGCCATTGTTTTTCCAGCATGTGGTTCGTTTGCATGGCATTCCGGAGAACATCGTCTCGGACAGAAGTTCCCAGTTTGTTTCGAGGTTTTGGCGGTCCTTTTGTGCTAAGATGGGCATTGATTTGTCTTTTTCTTCGGCTTTCCATCCTCAGACTAATGGACAAACCGAACGAACTAATCAGACTTTGGAAACATATCTGAGATGCTTTGTTTCTGCTGATCAGGATGATTGGGTGTCCTTCTTCCCTTTGGCTGAGTTCGCCCTTAATAATCGGGCCAGCTCGGCTACTTTGGTTTCTCCTTTTTTCTGCAATTCTGGTTTCCATCCTCGTTTCTCTTCAGGGCAGGTTGAGCCTTCGGACTGTCCTGGTGTGGATACTGTGGTGGACAGGTTGCAGCAGATTTGGACTCATGTGGTGGACAATTTGACATTGTCCCAGGAGAAGGCTCAACGTTTCGCAAACCGCTGGCGCTGTGTTGGTCCCCGACTTCGGGTTGGGGATTTGGTTTGGTTGTCATCTCGTCATGTTCCTATGAAGGTTTCCTCTCCTAAGTTTAAGCCTCGTTTCATTGGGCCATATAAGATTTCTGAAATTCTTAATCCTGTGTCATTTCGTTTGGACCTTCCAGCTTCTTTTGCCATCCATAATGTGTTCCATAGGTCGTTGTTGCGGAGATACGTGGCGCCTATGGTTCCCTCCGTTGATCCTCCTGCCCCGGTGTTGGTCGAGGGGGAGTTGGAGTATGTGGTGGAGAAGATTTTGGCTTCTCATGTTTCAAGACGGAAACTCCAGTACCTGGTCAAGTGGAAGGGTTATGGTCAGGAGGATAATTCCTGGGTTTTTGCCTCTGATGTTCATGCTGCCGATCTAGTTCGTGCCTTTCATTTGGCTCATCCTGATCGGCCTGGGGGCTCTGGTGAGGGTTCGGTGACCCCTCCTCAAGTGGGGGGTACTGTTGTGAATTCTGTTGTCGAGCTCCCTCCTGTGGTCGTGAATGGTACTTCGGTGAGTTCTGTCCGTGGGCTCCCTCTGGTGGCTGTGAGTGGAGCTGCTGCTTCTGAGGTTCCTTACACAGGTGACTTGGTTTATCCTTTGGTTGGCTGCTCTATTTAACTCCACTTAGATCGTTCCTCCATGCCAGCTGTCAATGTTTCTGCATTGGTTCAGTTCGCTCTTGGATCTTTCTTGTGACCTGTCTACTCCAGCAAAAGCTAAGTTCCTGATAGTATTTAATTCGTTCATTGTTTTCTTGTCCAGCTGGATATCATGATTCTGTCTTGCTAGCTGGAAGCTCTGGGATGCAGAGTGGCATCTCCGCACCGTTAGTTGGTGCGGAGGTCTTTTTGCACACTCTGCGTGGTCTTTTGTAGTTTTTTGTGCTGATCGCAAAGCTACCTTTCCTATCCTCTGTCTATTTAGTAAGTCTGGCCTCCCTTTGCTGAAACCTGTTTCATTTCTGCGTTTGTGACTTTCATCTTTACTCACAGTCAATATATGTGGGGGGCTGTCTTTTCCTTTGGGGAATTTCTCTGAGGCAAGGTAGGCTTTATTTTCTATCTCTAGGGCTAGCTAGCTCTTAGGCTGTGACGAGGCGCCTAGGGAGCGTCAGGAGCGCTCCACGGCTATTTCTAGTGTGTGTGATAGGATTAGGGATTGCGGTCAGCAGAGCTCCCACATCCCAGAGCTTGTCCTGCGTGAGTTTTAACCATCAGGTCATTCCGGGTGCTCCTAACCACCAGGTCATAACAGATAGCCCCCCACAAGTAGTGACTGTGAGTGGAGAGGGAAAAGACATACACAGAATGAAACCAGGATGTAGCACAGGAGGCCAGTCTAGCTAGATAGATAGGACAGGATGGAATACTGTGCGGTCAGTATAAAACACTACAAAAAATCCACACAGAGTTTACAAAAATCTCCACACCTGACTAAAGGTGTGGAGGGTAAATCTGCTTCCCAGAGCTTCCAGCTTAACTGAATTAATTCATACTGACAAGCTGGACAAAACATAGAAAGCACAGAACGGATAAGTCCACAGCCTGTGGACAGAAAAGAGCAAGCAAGGACTTAACTTTGCTGAACTGGTCAGGATAACAGGGAAATCCAAAAGAGATGTGAATCCAACCAGGAACCATTGACAAGTGGAACTGGCTGAAGTGAAGAGCCAGGCAAAAATAGCCGAGCAGAAAGACAATCAGTGGAAGCAGCTGCAGACTGCTAAATCCAAGGAGCAGCCATACCACTTAAAACCACTGGAGGGAGCCCAAGAGCAGAACTCACAAAAGTGCCACTTACAACTACCGGAGGGAGCCCAAGAGCGGAATTCACAACATTTCTCATAACCTCTTGAATTGCCGTATCCAGGAGGTTACAATAAGCCTTGATCAAGTGAAAGCCGACCTCCAGAGGCCAGCTCATAATTTTTTCAACCAAATTGAGCAGGGCATGTCGGAATACCTTAGCCCTGATCTCCAGCTCAGTGTGATGCAGGCCTGCAATGCTGCTTTTGTGCAGGCTATGCAGCAGAGTCGGAATTTACAGCAGACAGTGGCGGCATATCCAACTGTGCCGTCACTGTCACGATTAACCTCCATGCCGACCTCTGCTGTATATCACTGCACGGCCACCTCAATTCCTTCCAGAAGTGGACTCCACTACAGCGCCAACACCATGACGAGTGCAGTTGAACATCCCACCGCCACCACCGTGACAACCGCTGCTCCGGCTTGGACCTCCTCCCTGGCGTGGCTTTTTGGACCCCCCCCCCCCCGATGCAGCAGGACCCAGGCATGGCTTTCCGGCCAGGACCCACCCCGATGCAGCAGGACCCAGGCATGGCTTATCGGAGCGGCCCCCCCCGGTGCAGCAGGTCCCTGGCATGGCTTATCGGACCGCCCCCCCCCATGCAGCAGGACCCAGGCATGGTTTTCCGGCCAGGACCCACCCCGATGCAGCAGGACCCAGGCATGGCTTATCGGAGCGGCCCCCCCTCCCCCGATGCAGCAGGACCCAGGCATGGCTTATCGGACTGGCCCCCCTCCCATGCAGCAGGACCCAGGCATGGCTTATCGGACCGGCCCTACCACGATGCAGCAGGACCCTGGCAGGGCTTTATGTTCCCCCCCCAACGATGCAGCAGGACCCTGGCAGGGCTTTATGTTCCCCCCCCCCACCACGACGCAGCTGGACTCTGGCATGGCCGAGCACTCGACAAGCGCAATGGACTGTGAGACAGTGCAGCCGGACCCTGACGTGTCTCCCGCCACCACGCTACAGCATATGAGCCCACCAAGACGTCCCCCTACCAGGCAAACCCAAACAAAAACTCAGAAAAACAAAACAAAAAAAAAACTCTTAGTATTCCTCCCCCATCACCTTCCGATGTGTCTGTATTGTCAGTTTTGTCTCACCCTTCCAGTGCGTCTCAAGCCCCTCATGTGTCAAGCCCCATCCCCGAACTTCCAGACCCTTCTAGTTTCATTGCCCCTTCTCCTGCCACCTCTGCATCGTCCACGGTTAGCCAGGCCTCAGTTCTTCACACCCCCCGTTTACATCACTCTACCCCAAGCCGTCGCGGTACAAGCCGTCGCTGTACCAAAAAATAAGTCTTAGACTTTGTTAACTAAATAAAAAAAGTTTAATTTGCCACAATTATATTTGGTTTATTGTGTTTATCGCCGCTGGCAACACACACCGTGCGCCAAGAAACTTCGCCACACACGTATTCTTTGGGCCACAACATATCTCCAGTAGTTAAAAATACAAGACTGCAGCTATATGTGTGTCTTTAGTATAGAGATATGAGGTGGCCCCAAAAATATAACATTTATTTCCATACTCTCTTTTTGTATATGCCTAGTGTGACAGTACGGAGAGAAAATGGTGGAAATCCAGTTCAGTCCTCTACTGAACAGGTCAGGTGTCCAAAAACTCATAAGTTAGGACACCTGACCTGTTGAGTAGATAACTGCCTTGTATATTCACCATATTCTCTTCTTTATACCTAATCTATTACACACCAATTGAGGTGACAATGGTAGTCACACGCTACATATCTATGCTCACCTGCCCAGGTGTAAGAAATAGTGAATTCATGAGCCTGTATATGTTTATCATGAATTCATTATTTCTGACACTTGACTTGATGAGTATAGATAGCGTGACAGTGATTGTCTCTCCATTTTGTGTCCAATGGATATATGATGTTGTGAATTCTGTTGTCAAGCTCCCTCCTGTGGTCATGAATGGTACTTCGGCTGGTTCTGTCCATTGGCTTCCTCTGTTGGTTGTGAGTGGGGCTGCGGCTTCTGAGTTTCCTTCCACAGGTGACGAGGTTAATTCGTTAGCTGGCTGCTCTATTTAACTCCACTTAGATCATTGCTCCATGCCACCTGTCAATGTTCCAGTATTGGTCTAATTCCCTCCTGGATCGTTCTTGTGACCTGTCTTCCCAGCAGTAGCTAAGTTCCTGCTTGTTTTTCTTGTTTGCTATTTTTCTGTCCATCTTGCTATTCTGATTTTTGTCTTGCTTGCTGGAAGCTCTGGGACGCAGAGGGAGCGCCTCCGCACCGTGAGTCGGTGCGGAAGGTCTTTTGCGCCCTCTGCGTGGTCTTTTTGTAGGTTTTTGTGCTGACCGCAAAGTTACCTTTCCTATCCTCAGTCTGTTCAGTAAGTCGGGCCTCACTTTGCAAAATCTATTTCATCTCTGTGTTTGTATTTTCATCTTTACTCACAGTCATTATATGTGGGGGGCTGCCTTTTCCTTTGGGGAATTTCTCTGAGGCAAGGTAGGCTTTATTTTTCTATCTTCAGGGCTAGCTAGTTCCTTAGGCTGTGATGAGTTGCATAGGGAGCGTTAGGAGCAATCCACGGCTACTTCTAGTGTGTGTGATAGGATTAGGGATTGCGGTCAGCAGACTTCCCACGTCTCAGAGCTCGTCCTATATTATTTGTAACTATCAGGTCATTCCGTGTGCTCTTAACCACCAGGTCCATTATTGTCCTAACCACCAGGTCATAACAGTACAGGTGGCCCAAAGTATTAATGCATCTCAATAGAGGGATAAGAGAAGTTCTGAGACCATTTTTTTTTCTTTGCAGTGTGTTTTGTCTCTCTTTTCCCCTTTACCTCTGGGTGGTTCAGGATACAGGAGTAGATATGGACATTCAAGGTCTGTCCTCTTGTATGAATAATCTCACTGCAAGGGTACAAAACATTCAAGATTTTGTGGTTCAGAATCCGATGTTAGAGCCTAGGATTCCAATTCCTGATTTGTTTTTTGGGGATGGATCTAAGTTTCTGAATTTCAAAAATAATTGTAAATTGTTTCTTGCTTTGAAACCTCGCTCCTCAGGTGACCCTGTTCAACAAGTGAAAATCATTATTTCTTTGTTACGTGGCGACCCTCAAGACTGGGCATTTTCCCTTGCGCCAGGAGATCCGGCGGTGATGTTGATGCGTTTTTTCTGGCGCTCGGATTGCTTTATGATGAACCAAATTCAGTGGATCAGGCAGAGAAAATCTTGCTGGCTCTGTGTCAGGGTCAGGATGAGGTAGAGATATATTGTCAGAAGTTTAGGAAGTGGTCTGTACTCACTCAGTGGAATGAATGTGCCCTGGCAGCAATTTTCAGAAAGCGTCTCTCTGAAGCCCTTAAGGATGTCATGGTGGGATTTCCCATGCCTGCTGGTCTGAATGAGTCTATGTCTTTGGCCATTCAGATCGATCGACGCTTGCGTGAGCGTAAAGCTGTGCACCATTTGGCAGTATTATCTGAGTATAGACCTGAGCCTATGCAATGTGATAGGACTTTGACCAGAGCTGAACGGCAAGAACACAGACGTCGGAATGGGCTGTGTTTTTACTGTGGTGATTCCACTCATGCTATCTCCGATTGTCCTAAGCGCACTAAGCGTTTCGCTAGGTCTGCCACCATTGGTACGGTACAGTCGAAATTTCTTTTGTCCGTTACTCTGATTTGCTCTTTGTCATCCTATTCTGTTATGGCATTTGTGGATTCAGGCGCTGCCCTGAATTTGATGGACTTGGAGTTTGCTAGGCGCTGTGGTTTTTTCTTGGAGCCCTTGCAGTATCCTATTCCATTGAGAGGAATTGATGCTACGCCTTTGGCCAAGAATAAGCCTCAGAACTGGACCCAATTGACCATGTGCATGGCTCCTGCACATCAGGAGGATATTCGCTTTTTGGTGTTGCATAATCTGCATGATGTGGTGGTTTTGGGGTTGCCATGGCTACAGGTCCATAATCCAGTATTGGATTGGAAATCAATGTCTGTGTCCAGCTGGGGTTGTCAGGGGGTACATGGTGATGTTCCATTTTTGTCTATTTCGTCATCCACCCCTTCTGAAGTCCCGGAGTTTTTGTCGGATTACCGGGATGTATTTGATGAGCCCAAACCTAGTGCCCTACCTCCTCATAGGGATTGCGATTGTGCTATCAATTTGATTCCTGGTAGTAAGTTTCCTAAGGGCCGACTGTTCAATTTATCTGTGCCAGAGCACGCCGCTATGCGGAGTTATGTAAAGGAATCCTTGGAGAAGGGTCATATTCGCCCGTCGTCGTCACCATTGGGAGCAGGGTTCTTTTTGTGGCCAAGAAGGATGGTTCTTTGAGACCTTGTATTGATTACCACCTTCTTAATAAGATCACAGTCAAATTTCAGTATCTTTTGCCGCTGCTGTCTGATTTATTTGCTCGGATTAAGGGGGCTTGTTGGTTCACCAAGATAGATCTTCGTGGTGCGTATAATCTTGTGCGTATTAAACAGGGTGATGAATGGAAAACAGCATTTAATACGCCCGAGGGCCATTTTGAGTACCTGGTTATGCCATTCGGGCTTTCCAATGCTCCATCAGTATTTCAGTCCTTTATGCATGACATCTTCCGAGAGTACCTGGATAAATTCCTGATTGTATATTTGGATGATATTTTGGTCTTTTCGGATGATTGGGAGTCTCACGTGAAGCAGGTCAGAATGGTGTTCCAGGTCCTTCGTGCGAATTCTTTGTTTGTGAAGGGGTCAAAGTGTCTCTTTGGAGTTCAGAAGGTTTCATTTTTGGGTTTCATTTTTTCCCCTTCTACTATCGAGATGGACCCTGTTAAAGTCCAGGCCATTTATGATTGGACTCAGCCGACATCTGTGAAGAGTCTGCAAAAGTTCCTGGGCTTTGCTAATTTTCATCGTCGCTTCATCAGTAATTTTTCTAGTGTTGCTAAACCGTTGACTGATTTGACCAAGAAGGGTGCTGATGTGGTCAATTGGTCTTCTGCGGCTGTGGAAGCTTTTCAGGAGTTGAAGCGTCGTTTTTCTTCTGCCCCTGTGTTGTGCCAGCCAGATGTTTCGCTCCTGTTTCAGGTCGAGGTTGATGCTTCTGAGATTGGAGCAGGGGCTGTTTTGTCGCAAAGAAGTTCTGATGGCTCGGTGATGAAACCTTGTGCCTTCTTTTCTAGAAAGTTTTCACCTGCTGAGCGCAATTATGATGTTGGCAATCGAGAGTTGTTGGCCATGAAGTGGGCATTCGAGGAGTGGCGTCATTGGCTTGAAGGAGCCAAGCATCGCGTGGTGGTCTTGACGGATCACAAGAATTTGACTTATCTCGAGTCTGCCAAACGGTTGAATCCTAGACAGGCTCGTTGGTCGCTATTTTTCTCCCGCTTTGATTTTGTGGTTTCGTACCTTCCAGGCTCTAAGAATGTGAAGGCTGATGCCCTGTCAAGGAGTTTTGTGCCCGACTCTCCGGGTGTTCCTGAGCCGGCGGGTATTCTCAAAGAGGGGGTAATTTTGTCTGCCATCTCCCCTGATTTGCGGCGGGTGCTGCAAAAATTTCAGGCTGATAGACCTGACCTTTGCCCAGCAGAGAAACTGTTTGTCCCTGATAAATGGACTAGTAGAGTTATCTCTGAGGTTCATTGTTCGGTGTTGGCTGGTCATCCTGGAATCTTTGGTACCAGAGATTTGGTGGCTAGATCCTTTTGGTGGCCGTCTTTGTCGCAGGATGTGCGTTCTTTTGTGCAGTCCTGTGGGACTTGTGCTCGGGCTAAGCCCTGCTGTTCTCGTGCCAGTGGGTTGCTTTTGCCCTTGCCGGTCCCGAAGAGGCCCTGGAGGCATATCTCTATGGATTTTATTTCGGATCTCACTGTCTCTCAAAAGATGTCGGTCATTTGGGTGGTTTGTGATCGCTTCTCTAAGATGGTCCATTTGGTACCCTTGTCTAAATTGCCTTCCTCCTCTGATTTGGTGCCATTGCTTTTCCAGCATGTGGTTCGTTTACATGGCATTCCGGAGAACATCGTTTCGGACAGAGGTTCCCAGTTTGTTTTGAGGTTTTGGCGAGCCTTTTGTGCTAGGATGGGCATTGATTTGTCTTTTTCCTCGGCTTTCCATCCTCAGACAAATGGCCAAACCGAACGAACTAATCAGACTTTGGAAACATATCTGAGATGCTTTGTTTCTGCTGATCAGGATGATTGGGTGTCCTTTTTGCCTTTGGCTGAGTTCGCCCTTAATAATCGGGCCAGCTCGGCTACTTTGGTTTCGCCGTTTTTTTGCAATTCTGGTTTCCATCCTCGTTTCTCTTCAGGGCAGGTTGAGTCTTCGGACTGTCCTGGTGTAGATACTGTGGTGGATAGGTTGCAGCAGATTTGGACTCATGTGGTGGACAATTTAACATTGTCCCAGGAGAAGGCTCAACGTTTCGCTAACTGCCGGTGCTGTGTGGGTCCCCGACTTCGTGTTGCGGATTTGGTTTTGTTGTCGTCCCGTTATGTTCCTATGAAGGTTTCCTCTCCTAAGCTTAAGCCTCGTTTCATTGGTCCGTATAAGATTTCTGAGGTTCTCAATCCTGTGTCGTTTCGTTTGACCCTTCCAGCTTCTTTTGCCATCCATAATGTATTCCATAGGTCGTTGTTGCAGAGATACGTGGCGCCAGTGGTTCCATCCGTTGATCCTCCTGCCCCGGTGTTGGTTGAAGGGGAGTTGGAGTATGTGGTGGAGAAGATTTTGGATTCTCGTGTTTCGAGACGGAAACTCCAGTACCTGGTCAAGTGGAAGGGTTAAGGTCAGGAAGATAATTCCTGGGTCTTTGCCTCCGATGTTCATGCTGCCGATCTGGTTCGTGCCTTTCATTTGGCTCGTCCTGGTCGGCCTGGGGGTTCTGGTGAGGGTTCGGTGACCCCTCCTCAAGGGGGGGGGGTACTGTTGTGAATTCTGTTGTCAAGCTCCCTCCTGTGGTCATGAATGGTACTTCGGCTGGTTCTGTCCATGGGCTTCCTCTGTTGGTTGTGAGTGGGGCTGCGGCTTCTGAGTTTCCTTCCACAGGTGACGAGGTTAATTCGTTAGCTGGCTGCTCTATTTAACTCCACTTAGATCATTGCTCCATGCCACCTGTCAATGTTCCAGTATTGGTCTAGTTCACTCCTGGATCGTTCTTGTGACCTGTCTTCCCAGCAGAAGCTAAGTTCCTGCTTGTTTTTCTTTTGTTTGCTATTTTTCTGTCCAGCTTGCTATTCTGATTTTTGTCTTGCTTGCTGGAAGCTCTGGGACGCAGAGGGAGCGCCTCCGCACCGTGAGTCGGTGCGGAGGGTCTTTTGCGCCCTCTGCGTGGTCTTTTTGTAGTTTTTTGTGCTGACCGCAAAGTTACCTTTCCTATCCTCAGTCTGTTCAGTAAGTCGGGCCTCACTTTGCTAAATCTATTTCATCTCTGTGTTTGTATTTTCATCTTTACTCACAGTCATTATATGTGGGGGGCTGCCTTTTCCTTTGGGGAATTTCTCTGAGGCAAGGTAGGCTTTATTTTTCTATCTTCAGGGCTAGCTAGTTCCTTAGGCTGTGACGAGTTGCATAGGGAGCGTTAGGAGCAATCCACGGCTACTTCTAGTGTGTGTGATAGGATTAGGGATTGCGGTCAGCAGAGTTCCCACGTCTCAGAGCTCGTCCTATATTATTTGTAACTATCAGGTCATTCCGTGTGCTCTTAACCACCAGGTCCATTATTGTCCTAACCACCAGGTCATAAGAATATGAGTATAGAGTCTTGACGCAATGACGTCAACAAGCTTACCAATAAATCAACATGGTTGCCATTATTAGAAGTATGTAGCCAGTGTTTTAGATCATTATTTGTAAACCAAAATAGGGAGTGGAACAATAAGAGGTCAATTACGATATTAACATAATAACTAGCACCTCTGCCTGTATCACCGACTCCTGGTTTTGGATTACAAAAAATGATATTACATACATACCTACTGCCCGTTTTTGGGCAACCTTGGTTTGGAGAGGAAAAAGATAGGAGACACGGTCAACACAACCAACACTAAAGTTTATTAATGAGAAATATTATTTTCATTATAGAAACTTACTGGTACAGATAAAGATACAACTGGACATTTAAACAACATTGTCCTGCCATGACACCCGTCCAATATCTGAATCAAAATAGCCTGCAAATTGGTCCCGCATGAGACCAACGGCTGCAGTTGACCGCAGCGGGTGATGCTGGAAATCAGGCAGTGGGTGTGCAACTGGTTCATCCAGTTCAATGTGGGGTCACTCCTTAGTAATTATGTAATTGTGGAGAACCACACAGGCTTTGACCACCTCGTCAACTGTTTCCACTTTTAGATTTATGGCTGTTGCAAGAATGCGCCATTTAGCAACCAGAATGCCAAAGGTACACTCTACTGTTCTCCGGGCCCTGGTCAGTAGTTGAAGATC
Source organism: Ranitomeya imitator (assembly GCF_032444005.1). NCBI lineage: Eukaryota > Metazoa > Chordata > Amphibia > Anura > Dendrobatidae > Ranitomeya > Ranitomeya imitator. The sequence goes on along the minus strand of NC_091282.1, from coordinate 345,318,382 downwards.
CTTCTAGTGTGGTCCAAGTCCCGACTGGAATATGGCTTCAGTAGATTTTCACACATCTGGAAGGCCTCATCCCCAACCATAACAAATGGCAGCGGTGGGCCTTGAGTGTTGGGGAGAGGCTGTGGAGGGGGAAAATTAAAATTGTTGCCATACACACGCCGGCCCATATCCGAGCTCTTGAAAGTCTGGGAATTATTGCCACGGCTAAAAGCTCCAATGTCCACGGCGATGAAGCGACAGTCCGCATCAGCTATTGCCATGAGCACTACAGAAAAATATTTTTTGTAGTTGAAAAACTCCGATCCAGTTCTGGCAGGTTTGATAATGCGGATGTGCTTTCCATCCAACGCTCCTAAACAGTTGGGGAAATCACACACATTCAAGAATTTATCTGCAATTTCACGCCACATGTCAGCGGTGGGTAGGGGTATAAACTCCTCACGGAGTACATTCCATAAAGCCCGACAGGAGTCCACAACTATTCTGGACAGGGTGGATATTCCAATCCGGTATTGGAAGTGGAGGGAAGATAAACTCTCCCCTGTGGCAAGAAATCTAGAAGAAAAACACAAACAAAAAACAACATTACAATCTACTCTTTTTATGGTGTGGTTAAAAAAAAAAGAGGAAAACACAAAAAAAAATGTCAGAATAAACAAAATTGGGACTGTCATTGGTTTAGATTTTGAACGTACCTTAATGTCACAAGCAGACGTTCCTCGGGTGGAATCGCTCTACGGAGCTGGGTGTCCTGTCGCCATATGGCTCCTTGGACACGGGACAGCAAATCCCGAAATGATTCTTGCGACATTCTCGTGTACTCCTGGAATTTCTCCGGGTTGGCATTCAGCTCGGCAAAGAGCGTGTGATAGGCTCCACGGCTCTCACGCACTTCTATTATGGGGTGCCTCCAAAAACGCCTACGTTGTCTCCTTCTCCATCTTTGGCGGTTTTGGTCTTGCTCCCAAGCAAAAGCACAGGTCAGAAAAATCTTGAAGCTGAAATCCAGGTTGAAATAAAAGCTCTCCATGCGAAGATCCATCATGACACAGGAAACAGTAGCAAGCTGTTAAAATTTCAGTAGCCCTAGGGTCTATATATAGAGAGCCCATCATATACGCCCTCTCTATTCCTATTGGTGGTGTCTGGTTATCTTTTTTTGGCTCCTGTGATATTTTTGGACATGTGCACAAAAAAACGCAAACGCATGAAAAAACGCATGTAAACGCGTGCAAACACTGCGTTTTTTAGCCGCATGCGTTAACGCATGCGTCTAAAAAAACGCAGCATTTGCACGCGTTTACATGCGTTTTTTCATGCGTTTGCAAACGCATTTAAAACGCTGCAGATCAAAACGCAAGTGTGAAACCAGCCTTAGACAATTATATAGTAGATATATACACACTGCTCAAAAAAATAAAGGGAACACTTAAACAACAGAATATAACTCCAAGTAAATCAAACTTCTGTGAAATCAAACTGTCTACTTAGGAAGCAACACTGTCTGACAATGAATTTCACATGCTGTTGTGCACATGGAATAGACAACAGATGGAAATTATTGGCAATTATCAAGACACACTCAATAAAGGAGTGGTTCTGCAGGTGGGGACCACAAACCACGTCTCAGTACCAATGCTTTCTGGCTGATGTTTTGGTCACTTTTGAATGTTGGTTGTGCTTTCACACTCGTGGTAGCATGAGAAGGACTCTACAACCCACACGAGTGGCTCAGGTAGTGCAGCTCATCCAGGATGGCACATCAGTGCAAGCTGTGGCAAGAAGGAGGCAGGCCAGTACACCAGGAGATGTGGAGTGGGCTGTAGGAGGGCAACAACCCAGCAGCACGACCACTACCTCTGCCTTTGTGCATGGAGGGACAGTAAGAGCACTGCCAGAGCCCTGCAAAATGACCATCAGCAGGCCACAAATGTGCATGTGTCTGCACAAACGGTTAGAAACTGACTCCATGAGGATGGTCTGAGTGCCCGATGTCCACAGATGGGGGTTGTGCTCACAGCCCAACACCATGCAGGATGCTTGACATTTGCCACAGAACACCAGGATTGGCAAATTCGCAACTGGCGCCCTGTGCTCTTCAGAGATGAAAGCAGGTTCACACTGAGCACGTGTGACAGATGTGACAGACTCTGGAGACGCCATGGAGAGCAATCTGCTCCCTGCAACATCCTTCAGCATGACCGGTTTGGCAGTGGGTCAGTAATGGTGTGGGGTGGCATTTCTTTGGAGGGTCGCACAGCCCTCCATATACTCGCCAGAGGTAGCCTGACTGCCATTAGGTACTGAGATGAGATCTTCAGGCCCCTTGTGAGACCATATGCTGGTGCGGTTGGCCCTGGGTTCCTCCTAGGCCGGGGTCACACTAGACCGTAGTACGGCCGAGTGCAATGCGATAAAAAATCGCATTGCACTCGGACCAATGTTACCATATGGGGCCGCTCCCACCAGCCAACGTTTTTTCGGCCGTTTTCCTCGGTCCGAGACAATCGCAGCATGCTGCGATTGTCTCGGACCGAGGAAAACTCTCGGCTCACTCGCACCCATATAAGCCTATGGGTGCGAGTGAGACAGTGCACACCACTCGGATATCATCCGAGTGATGTGCGCTATAAGCGGACCCCAGCAATGGAGGAGATGGAGAAATTCATTTGTCCGCCTCCTCCGCAGCTGTGCTCCGATCCTCCCTGTGCGAGAGAATCGGAGCACAGACGCATGACACTCGGCTCCTGCTCTGCTCGCATCGGATGCAATATGCTAGTGTGACCCCGCACTAATGCAGGTGGTTGGAGTGTGTCAGCAGTTCCTGCAAGATGAAGGCATTGAAGCTAGGGACTGGCCCGCCCATTCCCCAGACCTGAATCTGATTGAACACATCTGGGACATCATGTCTCGCACCATCCACCAACGTCATGTTGCACCCCAGACTGTCTAGGAGTTGGCGGATGCTTTAGTCCAGGTCTGGGAGGAGATCCCTCAGGAGACCATCTGCCGTCACATCAGGAGCATGCCCAGGTGTTGTAGGGAAGTCATACAGGCACGTGGAGGCCACACACACTACTGAGCATCATTTCCTTGTCTTGAGGCATTTCCACTGAAGTTGGATCAGCCTGTAACTTCATTTTCCACTTTGATTTTGAGCATCATTCCAACTCCAGACCTCCGTGGGATATTAGTTGTGATTTATGTTGATAATTTTTAGATTTTATTGTTCTCAACATATTCCACTATGTAATGAATAAAGATTTACAACTGGAATATTTCATTCAGTGATATCTAGGATGTGGGATTTTAGTGTCCCCTTTATTTGTTTGAGCAGTGTGTATATATATATATATCTAATATATAATTGCCTAGAATACTACTTCCTGCAATTTGTGCCAACTTCCTGTCCGGAGCTAATGTCCGGAGCTAATGTCCGGAGCTAATGTCCGGAGATAAGTGACGTCAACAGTGTCCAGTGTCTGATTGGTTGCCGCCTGCTGCGAGCGACCAATCAGAAACGTGCCGTACTGTGACACACTCCGCCCGCCATTTTGGTGTGATTTTTGAATTTTTACCTCAAAGCAAGTTTCTACTGCGTGGAGGCGGGCCCAGTGACGTTGCTCTTCAAGCTCCTGCCGAATTTCGTCAAAAAAATGATAATACCATTTACCAAAACTATATATATTTAGTTGTGAAGTGGTTCAGTGACATTTTCACACCAATTTTGAACTTTTGTTTGGTGTTTTCTCCATATACTGCCTATTATTCACTGACTGTTATACTGAGAGACTGCCGTTTATTAACCTCTTCTTTGCCACATTGGGTATATTGCTCTATTATTTGCCACATAAGGACATTGTCCATTATTGCCCAGCAATTTCTCTGCAATATAAACTGCCTATTTAATACCTGATGGGCACACAAGTATGCGCCAGTATGGGTACTAAGAGCCTTTCCACATAATAATGAAATATTTTAAAATGTCATAGAACATACCAATATACATAGTTATTGATACATATTATTTATTATTTACATTATTGTTCTTAAGCAAAGAACCGTTGTTGTGGCATTTGCCACAACACGCAAAGTTGTCGTCTGATGTCTTTCATCCCTCCCCTCATAAGCATGTTCATGGATCCTGTGTAACTGTACCTTAAATAACAAGAATTGTCAAGAGCTGGTGAGTGCAGCCATTTTTTGTTCTTTCTTACTATTATTTATTAATTGTATTATTCTTACATTTGAATAAATAAAGTATATATGGATTCTAGACTCCTGATTCTTTAGAATCGGGCTGCCATCTAGTATATATATATATATATCTATATATATATATATATATATATATATATATATATATATATATATATATATATAAATTTGAGTCACTTGGATGCCCTCTTATTATTGTAGTGGGGTTAGGCTAGGTTCACACTTGCGTTGTGCAGTCCGTTCAACAAATCCGTTAAACGGACTGCACTAACGCAAGTGCCGACTTTGGCACTGCGCTAGCGCAGATGTAGCATCTACGAGCTCCATCTAGCAGTGACGGACCTAGAAACGCTGCAGCCCGCGTCTCGGGTCCGTCACCCAATGACGGCACATCGCTAGCGCACGCCCATTGTGGGCGTGCGCTAGCGATGCGTTCGCCATTGCAAGTAATGGCGGCGTTAACGGACTACGTTACACCGCGTTATGCCACGGTGTAACGTAGTCCGTTAAACGGGTTCACACAACGCAGTGTGAACCCAGCCTTGCTATTATGGCCTTTCTGTGTGCCCCATCCTCTTTATCAGTCATCTAGTTCTTAATTAAACATAGTTATTTATGTTGATAATTATTCAATCAAATCCATACTAGTTTGTGTGGCATTGTAGCATCACTTTTGCAGGCACTTAGCAGTTTTTGCTTATTTTCGGTATTATTACCTGTCCCCATGCTCCTGCACAGTAGGGAGCACCAACCATGTCTTTGGTCCAGCCATCACTATGAGGGGGTGTGTCTGCCCCCCACTGCTCCCACTCTGTAGTTACCACCAGTAATGAAGGCTGTGGTGGTCCTTGCTCCAGCCATGTCAGCTGCACTCGGGCACATCTAATGGCTGCAGTGCCGCCCGCTTCTCCCTGTGGCACAGCAGGAGATCATGGGCTCCGTGTCTCCTGGAGATGAGACTGCAGCCCTCATGTGCCTATAGCTGACACTGCGGGTCCTGTACAGAGCACACACTGTCTGTCTGTCAGCAGCAGCAGCAGCAGCACAAGGAGGCGATCATGTCTGCTCCCCGCAGCCCGATCCTGCGCTGTGCCCCACTCCATCCCTGCAGCTGAGCTGATGACACACGGCTGGGGGGCTGCAGCACAGGATCCCGCTCCATTCTCCGGGGTCACTGACTGCTCACCCCACCCTCTGCTTCCACCTGAAGACTGCACCGAGCCTGCAAGAAGCCGGGACTGCGACCTCTTCACACTTGTCGCTAAGCAAGAGCCATAGCTGCACACAGAGGCAGAAGCACACCCAGCAAAGGAGGCAGAGACTGTCACCCACAGGGAGGCACCAAGAAGCCCCCCTCCAGCCCTGGGGGACACCAAGCTCCCCAACTGTGCCCCACCATGGGAACATCACACAAGGGAGGTCAGGATATGGTCTGCTGACAGGAGAGGACAGTGAGTACATCCATGGATGGTCATGGAAGAATGATGGATGCTTGGATGGATAGCCTTTCTGCATTACTGGGCTCATTTCATGGGTGTTGTGATCCGCTAGAAAGCAGCTCTACTGATGGATTGGGAAGAATAACCCTTTATATTTTCCGCTATTACACACTTGTGTCTGCATAGAGACAAGGAATCTAAAAACCATGAAATGAACCCAGTACTGTGTGTATGGCGAGAAGCTTCACTGCCAGGTCCTATGTGTTTAGTATGCTGAGATTGTGCAGAGCATAGCCGTGCGACAGTGCACGAGACTACAAATACACCATTTTCCCAATCTGTTTTTTTTTTTTTTTGCAGATGTCCTCCTCTTCCATTAAATGCTTATGGACATCTGGCCTCAAGAACTGACACCTGACCTCCAGGACTTGTATGTAGAGCAGCCTCCCTTAGGGGGACATTGGAGGCTGCACCGCATGAGGCAGAACTACAGTGTGCACCTTCACCAGACTCATAGCTGGCGTGACAATGACTTATCTGATAAAGATGGGAAATTCTGCTGTAAACACCCCGTTATTGCTTTAATATATTATTCTGCATTCGTGCCACATGTGAAAAGCAGCAGTGAATATGCCATTTCGTCATTATTCCTAGGCTTCCTCAGTGCAAAGTTCTGCTCCACTCCAACCACTTGTTCCACCAGTCACATACCTGCCTAATACTGGGGTGAAAAATTCTAGAGCCTGTGATTCCTTCTTCTATCTGCCATGTCACGACCAGGTATTATTCAATCGGTTAGTGGTCAAAATTTTGTTGGTCAAGGAGCTCCTCCAAGAGTTGTGGTCTGGGAATGGTTGAATGAGCATGGGCGCTGGAGACCGTACACTGCAACTGTATGTCATCACATCGAGAATGCCCTGCGAGAGGATGGAAGGGGACGAGTGGCATTAGGTCAGGTGGACACGCAGCTAGCGCCGTACGTCATTGATCTCCAGACTATGCATCAATACCGCCAGGACACAGGTAATACTTTAAATATTATGTAAGGGATATACATTGCTCCGTGTACAAAATGATTCACATATTAAATTGTATTTCTTATTTTTAAGTTTCATTTCTGTGAACAGTACAGATCTCAAAATTTCCCCACGTATGTTAAGAGGCCGCTCTTAGACATGGCATCAAACAAAATGTACAATTAGCGCTTCTGCTGCTTCCTCCAATCTCACAGCATTGAATATACATATTGACACAGAAAAAAAATGACAACATTTCTTTTAAAACCTATCTATAAGGTTTCTATACATTACAGCCAGAGTCACGAGCGAACTACGTTAAGGCTGTGCCCGTGAGCCCATGGCCAAAAGAAGCCCATAGCCACTTGACCAATTACTCTTATATTTTAACTTTAGACCTTGTCAAATGAAAAATAAAGGAGAAATGTAAGTGTTCTTCAAATCAAATCAAATTTATTTTGGTTATATGGTGATTCTACAATTTTCATGCCCTTTAATAAAGGACTCCAAGTCAGTCATAGTCCATCAGTCCCTAAGGGCACTGTGATTATGGCTATTAGCGACTTATACTGGTATGTACAGTATATGTGACCTAAAATGCCAATTCTGGGACTCCGTTTTTCCTAAAGGCACTGTCCTCTGTAGAGGTTCTTTAGGACATTAAAGGGTCTGTTCTGGATATTTTTTTTGCAAAAATAAAAACACAAATATTACTTCCGGTTGCTCCTGTGTTGCCTCACTGGTCTCTGTTCAGTGCTCGGCTACTATGTGTAATCTACCCATTTGACCACTGCAGCCAATCACTGGCCTCAGCGGTGATGCCGGCATGTACTTCATGAGACCACTGATGCCAGCCATTGGGTAGATGGTGTGTGATCAGCTGCAGGGAACTAAACAAAGACTAGCAAGGACCAGGAGAGTGGAGGGTTAAAAAAAAAGAAGTAATGTTTTTGTTATTTATTTATTTAATTTAAAGCATTCCCCCATTGTAAAAAATGTATATTCTTTAAGCTTGATTGCATTCCTTGATAAATGTTTGATATCAGGGGTCTAAGTCAAAGCTCTCAGCCGTAGTGAAGGAGCTATCGGTGCTATATTACCAATTCACAATATCTATGACTGAGTAAATAGTGAACGTTGGCCTAATGGTAGGATACCCACCAGTAAAACATTAATGGTCCACGCTAAAGATAGGGTCCCGGAAAATTCTTTTGTTGCATGTTTCCAGCCTGCTGCTTCTTGGTAATCATCTCAATCTTATGTTTTCATTCCCGCTTCTATAGAGTAATTTTGGATGTTTTGTTGCTTGTCTGAGAACAATAAATCAAGCATTGACATTTTCTATTTAACACAAGACGGCATGTTTGCACGCAAACGTTATCGAAATAAGGAAATATTTGTCATCACATCCGCGCTACTGTCAACTGAGCTGTAGTCTAACTTACAATTAGGTCCCACGGGCTGATCACATAATTTGCATTTAGGGGGAATATACGCTACATACATCTATGATTAAAAGTCTGCCACAGTGGCCTAACTTGAAGTTCATGGGCCCCAATGCAAAATCTCCAATGGGGCCCCCAACTTAATAATAATAGTCTTTTCATATAGGTCAAAGGGACCTTTAGGGCCCCTCGAGGCTCGTAGTTAAACCCCTGGTCAGCCAGACTTGATACTTTTATATCCCATGCTACAATTTATGCTTGCCTGTGCCTATGCGTAGCCCGTGTGTGGTTATTTCACCATGTCCACATAGCGACTCCATTATTCTTGCTTATGTGCCCCCTTCCCAGTCCTTACATTACCTGTACAGTCATGCACTGACATACAGTTAGGGCCAGAAATATTTGGACAGTGATACAATTTTCGCAAGTTGGGCTCTGCATGCCACCACATTGGATTTGAAATGAAACCTCTACAACAGAATTCAAGTGCAGATTGTAACGTTTAATTTGAAGGGTTGAACAAAAATATCTGATAGAAAATGTAGGAATTGTACACATTTCTTTACAAACACTCCACATTTTAGGAGGTCAAAAGTAATTGGACAAATAAACATAACCCAAACAAAATATTTTTATTTTCAATATTTTGTTGCAAATCCTTTGGAGGCAATCACTGCCTTAAGTCTGGAACCCATGGACATCACCAAACGCTGGGTTTCCTCCTTCTTAATGCTTTGCCAGGCCTTTACAGCCGCAGCCTTCAGGTCTTGCTTGTTTGTGGGTCTTTCCGTCTTAAGTCTGGATTTGAGCAAGTGAAATGCATGCTCAATTGGGTTTAGATCTGGAGATTGACTTGGCCATTGCAGAATGTTCCACTTTTTGGCACTCATGAACTCCTGGGTAGCTTTGGCTGTATGCTTGGGGTCATTGTCCATCTGTACTATGAAGCGCCATCCAATCAACTTTGCAGCATTTGGCTGAATCTGGGCTGAAAGTATATCCCGGTACACTTCAGAATTCATCCGGCTACTCTTGTCTGCTCTTATGTCATCAATAAACACAAGTGACCCAGTGCCATTGAAAGCCATGCATGCCCATGCCATCACGTTGCCTCCACCATGTTTTACAGAGGATGTGGTGTGCCTTGGATCATGTGCCGTTCCCTTTCTTCTCCAAACTTTTTTCTTCCCATCATTCTGGTACAGGTTGATCTTTGTCTCATCTGTCCATAGAATACTTTTCCAGAACTGAGCTGGCTTCTTGAGGTGTTTTTCTGCAAATTTAACTCTGGCCTGTCTATTTTTGGTATTGATGAATGGTTTGCATCTAGATGTGAACCCTTTGTATTTACTGTCATGGAGTCTTCTCTTTACTGTTGACTTAGAGACAGATACACCTACTTCACTGAGAGTGTTCTGGACTTCAGTTGATGTTGTGAACGGGTTCTTCTTCACCAAATTAACCCCTTTACCCCCAAGGGTGGTTTGCACGTTAATGACCAGGCCAATTTTTACAATTCTGACCACTGTCCCTTTATGAGGTTATAACTCCGAAACGCTTCAACGGATCCTGGTGATTCTGACATTGTTTTCTCGTGACATATTGTACTTCATGATAGTGGTAAAATTTCTTTGATAGTACCTGCGTTTATTTGTGAAAAAAACGGAAATTTGGCGAAAATTTTGAAAATTTCGCAATTTTCAAACTTTGAATTTTTATGCAATTAAATCACAGAGATATGTCACACAAAATACTTAATAAGTAACATTTCCCACATGTCTCCTTTACATCAGCATAATTTTGGAACCAATTTTTTTTTTTTGTTAGGGAGTTATAAGGGTTAAAAGTTGACCAGCAATTTCTCATTTTTACAACACCATTTTTTTTTAGGGACCACGTCTCATTTGAAGTCATTTTGAGGGGTCTATATGATAGAAAATGCCCAAGTGTGACACCATTCTAAAAACTGCACCCCTCAAGGTGCTCAAAACCACATTCAAGAAGTTTATTAACCCTTCAGGTGTTTAATAGGAATTTTTGGAATGTTTAAATAAAAATGAACATTTAACTTTTTTACACAAAAAATTTACTTCAGCTCCAATTTGTTTTATTTTACCAAGGGTAACAGGAGAAATTGGACCCAAAAAGTTGTTGTCCAATTTGTCCTGAGTACGCTGATACCCCATATGTGGCAGTAAACCACTGTTTGGGCGCATGGGAGAGCTCGGAAGGGAAGGAGCGCTATTTGACTTTTCAATGCAAAATTGACAGGAATTGAGATGGGACGCCATGTTGCGTTTGGAGAGCCACTGATGTGCCTAAACATTGAAACCCCCCACAAGTGACACCATTTTGGAAAGTAGACCCCCTAAGGAACTTATCTGGATGTGTGGTGAGCACTTTGACCCACCAAGTGCTTCACAGAAGTTTATAATGCAGAACCGTAAAAATAAAAAATCATATTTTTTCACAAAAGTTATATTTTTGCCCCCAATTTTTTATTTTTCCAAGGGTAAGAGAAGAAATTGGACCTCAAAAGTTGTTGTCCAATTTGTCCTGAGTACGCTGATACCCCATATGTGGCAGTAAACCACTGTTTGGGCGCATGGGAGAGCTCGGAAGGGAAGGAGCGCAGTTTGACTTTTCAATGCAAAATTGACAGAAATTGAGATGGGACGCCATGTTGCGTTTGGAGAGCCACTGATGTGCCTAAACATTGAAACCCCCCACAAGTGACACCATTTTGGAAAGTAGACCCCCTAAGGAACTTATCTAGAGGTGTGGTGAGCACTTTGACCCACCAAGTGCTTCACAGAAGTTTATAATGCAGAACCGTAAAAATAAAAAATCATATTTTTTCACAAAAATTATATTTTTGCCCCCAATTTTTTATTTTTCCAAGGGTAAGAGAAGAAATTGGACCTCAAAAGTTGTTGTCCAATTTGTCCCGAGTACGCTGATACCCCATATGTGGCAGTAAACCACTGTTTGGGCGCATGGGAGAGCTCGGAAGGGAAGGAGCGCCGTTTGACTTTTCAATGCAAAATTGACAGGAATTGAGATGGGACGCCATGTTGCGTTTGGAGAGCCACTGATGTGCCTAAACATTGAAACCCCCCACAAGTGACACCATTTTGGAAAGTAGACCCCCTAAGGAACTTATCTGGATGTGTGGTGAGCACTTTGACCCACCAAGGGCTTCACAGAAGTTTATAATGCAGAGCCATAAAAATAAAACAAAATTTTTTTCCCACAAAAATTATTTTTTAGCCCCCAGTTTTGTATTTTCCCTAGGGTAACAGGAGAAATTGGACCCCAAAAGTTGTTGTCCAATTTGTCCTGAGTACGCTGATACCCCATATGTGGGGGGGAACCACCGTTTGGGCGCATGGGAGGGTTCGGAAGGGAAGGAGCGCCATTTGGAATGCAGACTTAGATGGAATGGTCTGCAGGCGTCACATTGCGTTTGCAGAGCCCCTAATGTACCTAAACAGTAGAAACCCCCCACAAGTGACACCATTTTGGAAAGTAGACCCCCTAAGGAACTCATCTTGATGTGTTGTGAGAGCTTTGAACCCCCAAGTATTTCACTACAGTTTATAACGCAGAGCCATGCAAATAAAAAATATTTTTTTTTCCACAAAAATTATATTTTAGCCCCCAGTTTTGTATTTTTCCAAGGTTAGCAGGAGAAATTGGACCCTAAATGTTGTTGTCCAATTTGTCCTGAGTACGCTGATACCCGATATGTGGGGGGGAACCACCGTTTGGGCGCATGGGAGGGCTCGGAAGGGAAGGAGCATCATTTGGAATGCAGACTTAGATGGATTGGTCTGCAGGCGTCACATTGCGTTTGCAGAGCCCCTAATGTACCTAAACAGTAGAAACCCCCCACAAGTGACCCCATATTAGAAACTAGACCCCTCAATGAACTTATCTAGATGTGTTGTGAGAACTTTGAACCCCCAAGTGTTTCACTACAGTTTATAACGCAGAGCCGTGAAAATAAAAAATCTTTTTGTTTTCCCACAAAAATTATTTTTTAGCCCCCAGTTTTGTATTTTCCCAAGGCTAACAGGAGAAATTGGTCCACAAAAGTTGTTGTCCAATTTGTCCTGAGTACGCTGATACCCCATATGTTGGGGTAAACCCCTGTTTGGGCACACAGGAGAGCTCGGAAGGGAAGGAGCACTGTTTTACTTTTTCAACGCAGAATTGGCTGGAATTGAGATCGGACGCCATGTCGTGTTTGGAGAGCCCCTGATGTGCCGAAACAGTGGAAACCCCCCAATTATAACTGAAACCCTAATCTAAACACACCCCTAACCCTAATTCCAACGGTAACCCTAACCACACCTCTAACCCTGACACACCCCTAACCCTAATCCCAACCCTATTCCCAACTGTAAATGTAATCTAAACCCTAACCCTAACTTTAGCCCCAACCCTAACCGTAGCCCCAACCCTAACCCTAACCCTAGCCCTAACCCTAGCCCTAACCCTAACCCTAGCCCTAACCCTAGCCCTAACCCTAGCCCTAACCCTAGCCCTAACCCTAGCCCTAACCCTAACCCTAGCCCTAACCCTAGCCCTAACCCTAGCCCTAGCCCTAACCCTAGCCCTAACCCTAGCCCTAACCCTAGCCCTAATGGGAAAATGGAAATAAATACATTTTTTTTTATTTTTCCCTAACTAAGGGGGTGATGAAGGGGGGTTTGATTTACTTTTATAGCGAGTTTTTTAGCAGATTTTTATGATTGGCAGCCGTCACACACTGAAAGACCCTTTTTATTGCAAAAAATATTTTTTGCAATACCACATTTTGAGAGCTATAATTTTTCCATATTTTGGTCCACAGAGTCATGTGAGGTCTTGTTTTTTGCGGGACGAGTTGACGTTTTTATTGAAAACATTTTTGGGCACGTGACATTTTTTTATCGCTTTTTATTCCGATTTTTGTGAGGAAGAATGACCAAAAGCCAGCTATTCATGAATTTCTATTGGGGGAGGCGTTTATACCGTTTCGCGTTTGGTAAAATTGATAAATCAGTTTTATTCTTCGGGTCAGTACGATTACAGCGACACCTCATTTATATCATTTTTTTATGGTTTGGTGCTTTTATACGATAAAAACTATTTTACAGAAAAAATAATTATTTTTGCATCGCTTTATTCTCAGGACTATAACTTTTTTATTTTTTTGCTGATGATGCTGTGTGGCGGCTCTTTTTTTGCGGGACAATATGACGCTTTCAGCGGTACCATGGTTATTTATATCTGTCCTTTTGATCGCGTGTTATTCCACTTTTTGTTCGGCGGTATGATAATAAAGCGTTGTTTTTTGCCTCGTTTTTTTTTTTTTTTTCTTACGGTGTTTACTGAAGGGGTTAACTAGTGGGACAGTTTTATAGGTCGGGTCGTTACGGACGCGGCGATACTAAATATGTGTACTTTTATTGGTTTTTTTTTTTTATTTAGATGAAGAAATGTATTTATGGGAATAATATTTTTTTTTTTTTTTCATTATTTTGGAATATTTTTTTTTATTTTTTTTACACATTTGGAAAATTTTTTTTTTACATTTTTACTTTGTCCCAGGGGGGGACATCACAGATCAGTGATCTGACAGTTTGCACAGCACTCTGTCAGATCACTGATCTGACATGTAGCGCTGCAGGCTTCACAGTGCCTGCTCTGAGCAGGCTCTGTGAAGCCACCTCCCTCCCTGCAGGACCCGGATCCGCGGCCATCTTGGATCCGGGGCTCGAGCAGGGAGGGAGGTGAGGAGACCCTCGCAGCAACGCGATCACATCGCGTTGCTGCGGGGGGCTCAGGGAAGCCCGCAGGGAGCCCCCTCCCTGCGCGGTGCTTCCCTGCACCGCCGGCACATCGCGATCATCTTTGATCGCGGTGTGCCAGGGGTTAATGTGCCGGGGGCGGTCCGTGACCGCTCCTGGCACATAGTGCCGGATGTCAGCTGCGATAAGCAGCTGACACCCGGCCGCGATCGGCCGCGCTCCCCCCGTGAGCGCGGCCGATCGGCTATGACGTACTATCCCGTCCAGGGTCAGATAAGCCCAGGGCACCTCGACGGGATAGTACGTCTAAGGTCACAGAGGGGTTAAGTATGCGGCGATCATCCACCACTGTTGTCATCCGTGGACGCCCAGGCCTTTTTGAGTTCCCAAGCTCACCAGTCAATTCCTTTTTTCTCAGAATGTACCCAACTGTTGATTTTGCTACTCCAAGCATGTCTGCTATCTCTCTGATGGATTTTTTCTTTTATTTCAGCCTCAGGATGTTCTGCTTCACCTCAATTGAGAGTTCCTTTGACAGCATGTTGTCTGCTCACAGCAACAGCTTCCAAATGCAAAACCACACACCTGGAATCCACCTCTGACCTTTAAACTACTTCATTGATTACAGGTTAACGAGGGAGACGCCTTCAGAGTTAATTGCAGCCCTTAGAGTCCATTGTCCAATTACTTTTGGTCCCTTGAAAAAGAGGACGCTATGCATTACAGAGCTATGATTCCTAAACCCTTTCTCCGATTTGGATGTGGAAACTATCATATTGCAGCTGGGAGTGTGCACTTTCAGCCCATATTATATATATAATTGTATTTCTGAACATGTTTTTGTAAACAGCTAAAATAACAAAACTTGTGTCACTGTCCAAATATTTCTGGCTCTAACTGTACTATGGTTGGCATACTTGTAAGACGTATTTCAGAGAAGCCAGTTACAGGGTCATTCCTTCAGCATGCAGCGGAGGGCACAGCATTGTATGTAACACAATACAGTCACTGAACCACACAGGCCTCCTGAAGCCAGTTCTTCTGCCCGGGGACTCTTTAGGTTGGATGGCCCTTGGGGACAGATTCATCTCACACATAAAGCACACCTCCCAACAGGATTGTTAATTATCTGCTTGTTGTTGTGACCGCAGACCTGCAGAGTCAGAGGAGAGGGGGGGAGCGTTTGGCAAGAAAAGGAAACCTAGCTTCTATATACTCGTAATATTACAGCAAATGTTGGTGTATAAAAAAAAGCGTAGCACCTAAATATATTATTATTATTATTTTGAACAAGTAAAAGGTTTAACTCATTCATTCTCTTACATTTTGAACAGTGTGTAGTTAACAAATCAATAAATCAATGCACCTTGTTAAAGGTTTCAATTGTTAATATGGGCCTTTCTGCTGACACAAACTTTGCCAAGAATGTTGCCTGAACCCCCTGTGTCTGAAGCAAAATGATTTTGCTTAAATGAGCTGGACACATTTTAGGCTTTGACCCATTTAAAGGGAATTTGTCACTAGGTTTTTGCTACCTCATCTGAGAGCAGCATAATGTAGAGAAAGGGATTCCAACGATGTATCACTTAGTTTTCTCGGTGCAGCACTTGTGACACAATCAGAGTTTTTAGATTTAGAATACAGCAGAGCTGAGAAGGCTAACCCCACCCACAACACAGCTTTAGACAGGGGGCATGGTCGGACCAGGGCTCAGGTGCCATGTAGTCCAGGCATGGATAATCTCCTGTGATAAAACATTTGTTGTATGGAAATAACAGCACACACAGCCTAATAAGTGACACATCACTGAAATGTGAAATCTGTATCTCACCCCCAACCTCATTCTGTCCTCAGAATACATAGCAAAAATCTGCTGACAGATTCCATTTAAACCTTTTTTTAGTATCAGACATAAGGGGAAATGTAGCAAATCTGGTACATTGATAGAGTGGAATAGTTGATCAAACTGTTAGCATCGTTTAGTTTCCAAAGGGCCTCTAAAAATAAGAGGTGTTATTCAGTTGGTTGCCAAAAGGAGCTACTTTAGATTTCAGCTACTGATGGTAATTATACCTGGGGCGTAAGCAGTCATATAAAGAAACAAGCCAATCATATCCGTAAAATGTGGCCATGATCGTCTCATCGAATCACGGATGTGAGCAGGAGCTGCTTTTTACTGAATGCAGTGTTCTGTGAAACAGACCAGACTAGTGCAGGATTTGTGTGATAAATTGCTGGCGTAAACTGGCCTATAGGTTATCATTCGGTCAGCGTGGTGTGCCATGCACACATTCAGGCTCCCTCACATGGACATATTTTTGGATAGTGTGCTGGCTGAGCATACAATGAATAATGCAATGACCCAAATGTAATCTATGGGTCAGTGCACACCAGTGGTCCATGTGAACATAGGGCCAGTCACATAACTAGTCCATTTTTTGATATGGCTGTCTAAGCAAGGCCTCATAGTTTGAAGGGTGGAGATATTAACCTTTTTTGTCATTACATCCTGCAATATATTGGAATCAGTAGTTTTTATTAACATTCTGTGTGACATTTTTACCTCAGAATTTGTCCTTTTCTCTGATGGACATAGCTGGCGCATTACTGCAGGGGCACCTTTGTGATCACTGCGGGGACACCTTTATAAGGTCGGAAGGGTAAATCAGCAGACATAAACTTGGCAGTCAACTTTTATCAGTTTGTCATTATGTCACCCTGTGGTTGGATTTTTTTGTTCTTTTACTGTGCTGAATAATCTGCTGCTTGGTGCAAAGTCACCGTGTTTTCCTGGCTGGCATGGGCATCACCATCAAGCACTGGTCATTATAAAATGCCTCTTATGTAAATGATAGGTATTTATCTGACTGCTACACTACAAACCCAATCATTCTGTACCCGTGTACCTGGTACAAATATTGATTCGGCACTAAAGTAGTTTTTGGCTTTTTAGAAGTACGTTGCATTGCTCTATAACATCTTTACTTTTTTCCACAGGCACTGTCCGTCCAGTAAGACGGAGTTTTTTTGAACCATCTTCTGCTCCAGGCAAAGGTATCGTTTGGGAATGGGAAAATGATGCCGGTTCCTGGACTCCTTATGACACAGAAATCTGCATTGCTATTCAGAATGCCTATGAGAAGCAGCACCCTTGGCTGGACCTCACTACACTTGGTTTCTGTTACCTGGTGCATTTCCATAGCATGTGTCAAGTCAACCGGCAGACACATCGTAAGCGGCGCCTCAGGCGGCGCATGGATCTTGCATATCCCTTGACAATGGGATCCATACCTAAGTCTCAGTCATGGCCTGTAGGGTCTGGCTCTGGATTACCCTGTTCGTGCCCTCAGTGTCTGTTAGTAAACAGTACCAGAGCAGCTTCTAATGCTATCCTAGCATCACAGAAAGTTAAGGTTTCCCCTGGGCCTCCACCTAACTTGCCACCTCCACCTCCTCCTCCACTGCACCCATCTGGAATAAGACAGAGTAATACATATTCTGGAGGGGCAGCAGGTTGGGGAAGACCAGGGGAAGGAGGTCGACCTACAGGAGGAATTAGGAATGGATCCGGATTTTCTCGTAGTCAGAGTGTGCCGGGACCAGCACCATACCCAGGACAGAACAATCTGAACAGACCGGGAGTTCAAAGAACCAGTGGGAGCAGCAGTAGGGCATCTATCCCTCCAGGGTAAGTCAGTAGTAAGCATTGCATATTTTATACTAAGGCACAATATGGTACCAAATACATATCTCCTTGTCTGTATGGTTTAATTGTGAATCTTAGGCCGATATTTCTAGGTGTTTTTTTTGCTCTGCCACTGAAAAACACTGGTTTCTCAATTTTTTTAATTTTATTATGGACTATCTTCATACAACCCCAAGTCTAAAAAAGTTGGGACGCTGTGTAAAATGTAAAAAAAAAAACAAGAATGCAATGATGTGGAAATCTCTTATAGCCATGTTTAATGCACAATAGAATATAGACCACACATCAGAAGGTGAAAGATATTTCTCTATTTCATTTGAAAAAATTAACTCGGTTATAAATTGATGGCTTCAATGCACTTCTAAAAAGTTGTGACGGGGTTAAGAAAAGCCTGGAATAGTAAGTGGTACTAATGAAAACTGCTGGTGGTTCAGTGTTAAAGTAAGTCACATGACTGTATAAAAAAGCAAGTTAGAAAGGCAGAGTCTCTCCGAAGCAAAGAGGGTGAGAGGTTCACCAATCTATGAACAACTGCATCTAAAGTTTGCAGAACAAGTTCAGAAAAATGTTCTTCAACATAAATTGCAAAGACTTTGAATATCCCACCATGTACAGTACATAATGTCATCGGATGCTTGTGACCTATACGGCAAAAGCAGTAATGCATTAAAAACGAGCATGATCCTGACATGCAAATCACAGCATGGGCTCAGGAGTACTTACCAAAAATCATTGTCTGTGAGCAAAGTTTGCCAAACATTAGTGCTGATTACATGGGCAGCTTATGCATCTTGAAAGACGCTATCAGTGCTGTGCATTATTTATAGGTTGTAAACAACATATGATCCCTTCCAGACGAATTATATTTCAGGGAAGGCTGTGTATAGTTTGGCAAGATGATGCTAAACCACATGCTGCTTCCAACACAACAGCATGGCTTCACAGAAGAAGCCCAACTTTTGAATTTTGCATTTCCGTGCGGTCGCCGCACACCTCAAATTGCCGCATGCAGACACATCCGCATACAACGCATGTCCCTGCGTACCCAATGATAAAGATAGGTACGCAGGGAAACGCTGGACGCAGGTAGCAGTAGGCGGAGCCTGAGCGGAGCTTCTTGGAGTAAGCAAGGAGCAAGTACGCTGCCATCCACAGCCCTCCTCAACGCAAGTGTGAAACCAGCCTCAGTGGCTGCTGTCAAACCCTGCACCTTATTTCCCATTCAAAGGGAACTTGTCAGCAGATGTCAGAGCAATGGACAGTATGAATCAGATGCTGGCTGTGCAGTTACAGGTTATGTATCTCTGATGAGTAGTATGAAGCTGGACCCTGGTGGTTTCTACACACCTCATTCTCCTAGACCATGGGTGGGGAAACGCTTGCCCACCCTGGCCGTTTGTGGACCGTGGTGTCCTTTTCTGCAGCCCCCGTGCAAATTCCCGGGGACCACAATGTTCCAGCTGGCGGCCGTGCTTTGCTCGCTGAGGGTTCTTTATTCGCTCCTGAGACTGCGAGCATGCAGCGTTCACTACAAAACCCTGCTGCACATGCACCGAAGACGCAGAATACCTTTTAGTCAGCGTGCTGTGCGCTTTGAGTTCCAGTCCTATCAATGATGACGACAGCAGCAGCAGCAGCCCCAGCCCGTCATGTGATGTCTATATGCCCCAAGCCCGTCATGTGATGTCTATGTGCCCCAAGCCCGTCATGTGATGTCTATATGCCCCACAGGAAAAAAAAGGGGAAGTCCAGCTCACCATAGTAGTAATCCCAGAAGGCTCGGAGCACGGAGATGTCTATATGCCCCAAGCCCATCCTGTGATGTTGGCATGCGTTTTTGCATGCGGACAAAACCGCAAATCTGAAACCGACCTTAGCAAGGAACTGTCCAGCGAGCTATATAGCTGAGAGGGGGGAGCTGCTGCATGGTGCACAAGAACTGCTGAGTCCTGACAACTTTCCTCTGTGATAGAGAAATCAGTTCCCACTGCGATAGAGAAATTGGTGCGGGATTTGAACCACGCTTCGTTGATTGGTCGCGCCCGACCCACTTCCAATGTGTGGCAATGTAGTATTGCCGTAGTGCAATTTTCAGCCATGCCACAACTGCCATAATCACTATTTAATGCTAATCTAAATTAGTGGATGCACATCTGCATTTGTAAACATACATTGTACAGATTTTGGACCCTCTCAGAATTTCTTTCCCCCATGCTGAACCTCTAGCTATGCCTTGGAAGGAAGATCAAGAATGAGGATGAGAACATAATAAATAACCATGTGGGCAATATTATGGATGCACCACAATCAGGACATCAGCAACTTAACCTTCATGGGAATAGATGTAATGCTACTGCCAATGCCCCTGCATGGTGCCCCCTTCCCCCTCAATGCTGGGACGCCGGCTCACTCAACACCCCAGCCCTGCGGCGTTGTCTCCCGGTGTGTCCCTTCAACTGCTTACTGCTTTCTGTGTGTGTTCACTGCAGTCCGGCGGCATGCCTAGAACGTGCTTGTCCGTGCTTCCCCGTTTTTAAAGGGGCAGCATGCACATTATGCTAAATGCTTTCAGCCTGCAGCTGAGAGGCATTTAGCATAAGTAGTACACCTGCAAGATGGCTTACAGTCTGGCCAGTCCTGTGTATGTAGTGCCTCAATGTCGTCTCCTGGTCCTAGAACGGCCAGTGCCTGAACCTTGTCCCCTGGTCCTGGAGCCACCAGTGCATAGACCTCGTCCCTTGATCACGGAGCAGTCTGTGACTAAACCATGTCCTAAACCACATCTCATGGTCCCAGAGCAGCCAGTGCCTGAACCTTTTCTACTGTTCCTGGAGCAGCCAGTGCCTGAACCCGGTCACCTGGTCCTGGAGCAGCCAGTTCCTGAACCTCGTCCCTTGGCCCGGAGTGGCCAGTGCTTGAACATTGTCCCCTGTCCCAGAGCAGTAAGTGCCTGAACATTGTCCACTGGTCCCAGAGCAGCCAGTCCTGTTCCCAAAGTCGCCTGGTCTCAGTGCAGCCAGTGCATGAACTCTATTCCCCAATCATGAGTGGCCTATCCCTGATCCTGAATCCTAGACCGGTGTGTCTGAACTAGGCTGTAAAGTTGTGTGAGCATCAGCAGCTGTAGTACCAGGTTCTGCCCAGGAGTGGTACCTGGCAGCTACCTGCCACCCAAGCCTGACCTCACCACTAGGGGCTCCAGTGAACACCAAGGTAGCTGCTTAGTTACGCCCCTTCCTGTTTCACAGTTTGTCCACAAATCCACGTGCTGGGCGTAACAGTCTGCTTGACCCAGCCATGACCACAACAATAGAATAGATCAGACCACACATTCACCAGGGAATGTGGGATGAAGGGATCCTGAAAAAGCTGTCTAAATGGATCTTCAAACTCAGTACCGCAGTACCCAAGGGTTAAAAAAGCATCTAACACTTAGCCATTTTGTATAATGGCATACATGTGTATTATTCACCCTTGATATGATCAGCTTTAGTAATGTATGTAGAAATTTCTTCCTGTGTTCCCATTCCCTTCTGATTATGAGTAGTGCCACTTGATTATCTAATTTTCTGAGCCTGTTTCTTCTCTTGTATCTGTTAGCACTCCTCATTTTAATGTGAAATTGCTCCATATCCACCTGCTTTTTGTAATAGGGTCCTGTTATCCCTTTGTTAGGTTGTCTCTTTATGTATCGGATAAAATTGCGTGACTTACTGGACATAACGTGGTCCTCTTTTTGAGATCATCCTCTAACCAACAACAAAGCATCTTTATATTTGGATATAAAAATGAGTCAGTGTTCGTTGACTATAATAATAAAGGATTTTGTATTAACTTTCACATGAACGGACTTTCATACAAAACGCTCGCAATAGTTGTAACATGTAGATGTTAGTGAAAGATCATCTATCTACTCGCTACATGGACGATCAGCGCTAGTTGCATGCAGCTTTTCTGACACTTAGGTCTCAGTGAGATGATTGTTTTAGTGTAATATACCGGTACATATTTTTAACGGATAGAGCACATACCCATTATAATCTGTGGAGCTGTTCACATGTCCATTTTTTTGTGGACCATGTGTCCATAAAAAAATCAAGGAAACATGTCTGTTAATGTATGACCAATCACTGATGGCACACCTTGCCATACGTATGTAGTTTGTTTTTAACATTGTGATTTCTAGGAAAAGTTTAGCTTTTGTTTTTTTTTTTCAAAGGAAAATCACTGATAAAACACCGATAGTAAAATCTGAAACACTGGTCAATCACCGATTAAAATCAGACACAAAACATTGATGAAAGTCAGACCGTTGTTTGAGAAAATGAAGCCTTATTGACAGGCCGGTTCATTTTCTTTGATTATTACTAGTGATGAGCGAATATATTCGTTACTCGAGATTTCCCGAGCACGCTCGGGTGTACTCCGAGTGTTTTTTACTCCTCGGAGATTTAGTTTTTCTTCCCGCAACTGAATGATTTACATCTGATAGCCAGCATAAGTACATGTGGGGATTCCCTAGCAACCAGACAACCCCCACATGTACTTATGCTGGCTAACAGATGTAAATCATTCGGCTGTGGCAAGAAAAACTAAAACTCCGAGCACTAAAAAATACTCGGAGGACCCCCCGAGCATGCTCGAGAAATCTTGAGTAACGAGTATATATTCGCTGATCACTAATTATTACCAAGTTGTGTGTTATACAGTACAGACCAAAAGTTTGGACACACCTTCTCATTTAAAAGATTTTTCTGTATTTTCATGACTGTGAAAATTGTACATTCACACTGAAGGCATCAAAACTATGAATTAACACATCTGGAATTATATACTTAACAAAAAAGTGTGAAACAACTGAAAATATGTCTTATATTCTAGGTTCTTCAAAGTAGCCACCTTTTGCTTTGATGACTGCTTTGCACACTCTTGCATTCTCTTGATAAACTTCAAGAGTTAGTCACCGGGAATGGTTTTCACTTCACAGGTGTGCCCTGCCAGATTTAATAATTGGGATTTCTTGCGTTATAAATGGGGTTGGGACCATCAGTTGTGTTGTGCAGAAGTCTGGTGGATACACAGCTGATAGTCCTAGTGAATAGACCAGGGGTCCCCAACTCCAGGCCTCGAGGGCCGCCAACAGTGCAGGTTTTCAGGATTTCTTTAGTATTGCATCAGTGGTAATGTGATCATCTGCAGAGGTGATGATTCCAACCCCTGTGCAATACTAAGGAAATCCTGAAAACCTGCACTGTTGGCGGCCCTCGAGGCCTGGAGTTGGGGACCACTGGAATAGACTGTTAGAATTTGTATTATGGCAAGAAAAAAGCAGCTAAGTAGAGAAAAACGAGTGGCCATCATTACTTTAAGAAATGAAGGTCAGTCAGTCCGAAAAATTGGGAAAACTTTGAAAGTGTCCCCAAGTGCAGTAGCAAAAACCATCAAGTGCTACAAAGAAACTGGCTCATATGAGGACTGCCCCAGGAAAGGAAGACCAAGAGTCACCTCTGCTTCTGAGGATAAGTTTATCCGAGTCATCAGCCTCAGAAATCGCAGGTTAACAGCAGCTCAGATTAGACACCAGGTCAATGCCACACAGAGTTCTAGTAGCAGACACATCTTTACAACAACTGTTAAGAGAAGACTTTGTGCAGCAGACCTTCATGGTAAAATAGCTGCTAGGAAACCACTGCTAAGGACAGGCAAAGCGCAGAAGAGACTTGTTTGGGCTAAAGAACACAAGGAATGGACATTAGACCAGTGGAAATCTGTGCTTTGGTCTGATGAGTCCAAATTTGAGATCTTTGGGTCCAACCACCGTGTCTTTGTGCGACGCAGAAAAGGTGAACGGATGGACTCTACATGCCTGGTTCCCACCGTGAAGCATGAAGGAGAAGGTGTGATGGTGTGGGGGTGCTTTGCTGGTGACACTGTTGGGGATTTATTCAAAATTGAAGGCATACTGAACCAGCATGGCTTCCACAGCATCTTGCAGCGGCATGCTATCCAGTTTGCGTTTAGTTGGACCGTCATTTATTTTTCAACAGGACAATGACCCCAAACACACCTCCAGGCTGTGTAAGGGCTATTTGACCAAGAACGAGAGTGATGGGGTGCCACGCCAGATGACCAGGCCTCCACAGTCTCCAGACCTGAACTCAATCAAGATGGTCTGGTCTGGGGTGAGCTGGACTGCAGAGTGAAGGCAAAGGGCCAACAAGTGCTAAGCATCTCTGGGAACTCCTTCAAGATTGTTGGAAGACCATTTCGGCTGACTACCTCTTGAAGCTCATCAAGAGAATGCCAAGAGTGTGCAAAGCAGTCATCAAAGCAAAAGGTGGCTACTTTGAAGAACCTAGAATATAAGGCATATTTTCAGTTGTTTCACACTTTTTTGTTAAGTATATAATTCTACATGTGTTAATTTATAGTTGCAGCAGTAGGGACTGCTGACATCAATTCGGTTTAACTTACGGTGTTGTATAATTACCATACAAACTATAGATCTTTTGCTTAGGAGTCTTTACTATAGTTGGAATTTATTCTGGGAAGAGTGCAAGCTTATATTTGTAGATTGTTTGTTTACAGGTTCATGTATTTATTGTTCTATTAAACTTACGTCCACTTTATTTTTTATCTCGTTGTGCGCGAATTTATATATATTTTTTTATATTAAATTTTTTGACAAATAAGTGGTTATTGTCTAAATTCGCAGCAATACGAGATCTGTATACTCTGCTCTGCAGTAATTTTTTATAATTTAATTTATAGTTTTGATGCCTTCAGTGTGAATGTACAATTTTCATAGTCATGAAAATACAGAAAAATCTTTAAATGAGAAGGTGTGTCCAAACTTTTTGTCTGCACTGTATGTAGGATGACGGGGGGTCTATTTCTCATATTAGTCATAGTATGAGTATCATATGGCGGTATTATATTAGTGCCATAAAAAGGACAAGTATACCCCACATACTAGTCTTTATTTTATAGACTGCCCTTAGCCTTCCTTACTCTTGCAAAAGCATATGTTTAAAAGAAAACCTGTCATGATTTATTGTGCCCAAAACACAGACTGCATGAAACAAAGACATACTCCCTCATTGCAGACATCTATTATTTATTTATTTATTATGCTTTGCTTATATAGCGCTATCTTATTCTGCAGCGTTTTACATACATTATCATTGCTGTCCCAAATGAGACACACAATCTAAACTGGTAACAGAAAAACAGGTTGTCCGGTTCAAATGAAAATAAAAAGTTCATATACAGTCCTGCCCACTTCCTGTGGGACAAGACCTGTGGCAGCTCTCGGGGGAGCTAGCAGTCAGGAGGCTTCCTTTCCTCCACACAAATACAGAAAAAGAAAGTAGCTGGACATTTAACTCCCTCCAGCCACACCCTGGAGGTGGAGACATGGTGGGTAGGCGTCCCGCCCATCTCTGACCTACCACCATGAAAGTCATGCCCATATAGCGACTGCATTGCTCTCAGCACATATCATGCTGGAGAAAACACGGCTTTCACATCACGCAAGAAAGCAACCTTTGTGACACATATCTCCTGTCATGTACGGCACCAGTGACTCTGTCAGAATATATATATATACAGTCATGGCCAAAAGTATTAACACCCCTGCAATTCTGTCAGATAATATTCAGTTTCTTCCTGAAAATGATTGCAATCACAAATTCTTTGTTGTTATTATCTTCATTTAATTTGTCTTAAAGGAAAAAAACACAAAAATAATTGTCCTAAAGCCAAATTGGATATAATTCCACACCAAACATAAAAAAGGGGGTGGACAAAAGTATTGGCACCGTTCGAAAAATCATGTGATGCTACCCTAATTTGTGTAATTAACAGCACTTGTAACTTACCTGTGGCACCTAACAGGTGTTGGCAATAACTAAATCACACTTGCAGCCAGTTGACATGGATTAAAGTTGACTCAACCTCTGTCCTGTGTCCTTGTGTGTACCACATTGAGCATGGAGAAAAGAAAGAAGACCAAAGAACTGTCTGAGGACTTGAGAAACCAAATTGTGAGGAAGCATGAGCAATCTCAAGGCTACAAGTCCATCTCCAAAGACCTGAATGTTCCTGTGTCTACCGTGCGCAGTGTCATCAAGAAGTTTAAAGCCCATGGCACTGTGGCTAACCTCCCTAGATCTGGACGGAAAAGAAAAATTGACAAGAGATTTCAACGCAAGATTGTGCGGATGTTGGATAAAGAACCTCGACTAACATCCAAACAAGTTCAAGCTGCCCTGCAGTCCGAGGGTACAACAGTGTCAACCCGTACTATCCGTTGGCGTCTGAATGAAAAGGGACTGTATGGTAGGAGACCCAGGAAGACCCCACTTCTTACCCCGAGACATAAAAAAGCCTGGCTGGAGTTTGCCAAAACTAACCTGAAAAAGCCTAAAATGTTTTGGAAGAATGTTCTCTGGTCAGATGAGACAAAAGTAGAGCTTTTGGGGCAAAGGCATCAACATAGAGTTTACAGGAGAAAAAAAGAGGCTTTCAAAGAAAAGAACACGGTCCCTACAGTCAAACATGGCGGAGGTTCCCTGATGTTTTGGGGTTGCTTTGCTGCCTCTGGCACTGGACTGCTTGACCGTGTGCATGGCATTATGAAGTCTGAAGACTACCAACAAATTTTGCAGCATAATGTAGGGCCCAGTGTGAGAAAGCTGGGTCTCCCTCAGAGGTCAAGGGTCTTCCAGCAGGACAATGACACAAAACACACTTCAAAAAGCACTAGAAAATGGTTTCAGAGAATGCACTGGAGACTTCTAAGGTGGCCAGCAATGAGTCCAGACCTGAATCCCATAGAACACCTGTGGAGAGATCTAAAAATGGCAGTTTGGAGAAGGCACCCTTCAAATATCAGGGACCTGGAGCAGTTTGCCAAAGAAGAATTGTCTAAAATTCCAGCAGAGCATTGTAAGAAACTCATTGATGGTTACCGGAAGCGGTTGGTCGCAGTTATTTTGGCTAAAGGTTGTGCAACCAAGTATTAGGCTGAGGGTGCCAATACTTTTGTCTGGCCCATTTTTGGAGTTTTGTGTGAAATGATCAATGTTTTGCTTTTTGCTTTATTCTCTTTTGTGTTTTTTCATTTAAGACAAATTAAATGAAGATAATAATACCAAAGAATTTGTGATTGCAATCATTTTCAGGAAGAAACTGAGTATTATCTGACAGAATTGCAGGGGTGTTAATACTTTTGGCCATGACTATATATATACATACAGTGGGGCAAAAAAGTATTTAGTCAGTCAGCAATAGTGCAAGTTCCACCACTTAAAAAGATGAGAGGCGTCTGTAATTTACATCATAGGTAGACCTCAACTATGGGAGACAAACTGAGAAAAAAAAATCCAGAAAATCACATTGTCTGTTTTTTTATCATTTTATTTGCATATTATGGTGGAAAATAAGTATTTGGTCAGAAACAAACAATCAAGATTTCTGGCTCTCACAGACCTGTAACTTCTTCTTTAAGAGTCTCCTCTTTCCTCCACTCATTACCTGTAGTAATGGCAGCTGTTTAAACTTGTTATCAGTATAAAAAGACACCTGTGCACACCCTCAAACAGTCTGACTCCAAACTCCACTATGGTGAAGACCAAAGAGCTGTCAAAGGACACCAGAAACAAAATTGTAGCCCTGCACCAGGCTGGGAAGACTGAATCTGCAATAGCCAACCAGCTTGGAGTGAAGAAATCAACAGTGGGAGCAATAATTAGAAAATGGAAGACATACAAGACCACTGATAATCTCCCTCGATCTGGGGCTCCACGCAAAATCCCACCCCGTGGGGTCAGAATGATCACAAGAACGGTGAGCAAAAATCCCAGAACCACGCGGGGGGACCTAGTGAATGAACTGCAGAGAGCTGGGACCAATGTAACAAGGCCTACCATAAGTAACACACTACGCCACCATGGACTCAGATCCTGCAGTGCCAGACGTGTCCCACTGCTTAAGCCAGTACATGTCCGGGCCCGTCTGAAGTTTGCTAGAGAGCATTTGGATGATCCAGAGGAGTTTTGGGAGAATGTCCTATGGTCTGATGAAACCAAACTGGAACTGTTTGGTAGAAACACAACTTGTCGTGTTTGGAGGAAAAAGAATACTGAGTTGCATCCATCAAACACCATACCTACTGTAAAGCATGGTGGTGGAAACATCATGCTTTGGGGCTGTTTCTCTGCAAAGGGGCCAGGACGACTGATCCGAGTACATGAAAGAATGAATGGGGCCATGTATCGTGAGATTTTGAGTGCAAACCTCCTTCCATCAGCAAGGGCATTGAAGATGAAACGTGGCTGGGTCTTTCAACATGACAATGATCCAAAGCACACCGCCAGGGCAACGAAGGAGTACCTTCGTAAGAAGCATTTCAAGGTCCTGGAGTGGCCTAGCCAGTCTCCAGATCTCAACCCTATAGAAAACCTTTGGAGGGAGTTGAAAGTCCGTGTTGCCAAGCGAAAAGCCAAAAACATCACTGCTCTAGAGGAGATCTGCATGGAGGAATGGGCCAACATACCAACAACAGTGTGTGGCAACCTTGTGAAGACTTACAGAAAACGTTTGACCTCTGTCATTGCCAACAAAGGATATATTACAAAGTATTGAGATGAAATTTTGTTTCTGACCAAATACTTATTTTCCACCATAATATGCAAATAAAATGTTAAAAAAAACAGACAATGTGATTTTCTGGATTTTTTTTTCTCAGTTTGTCTCCCATAGTTGAGGTCTACCTATGATGTAAATTACAGACGCCTCTCATCTTTTTAAGTGGTGGAACTTGCACTATTGCTGACTGACTAAATACTTTTTTGCCCCACTGTATATATATATATATATATATATATATATATATATATATATATATATATTTATAAGCAAAGCATAATAAATAATTAAATATGTATTTTTCTGAAACACATTTAAGAGTAAAACATATGTGTCTATAATGAGGCATCCTGTCCCTGTTTGCTGTGTGAGATTTATAGTTATAGACACGGAGGAGGTTAAATGAATAACCATAGAGTATATAGCCTTAAAACATTAGATTTGTATTAAACATGTTCAAAACAACAAGAAATTTAGTAAAGACATAAAGGCTGCTGAACAGACATGAATGGAGATGCTATATAGTACAAACTACCTTGGGTGATATGTTTTCACTACTTGTCAATCTACATGTGACGTAATACCGCCGCAATGCACATTTCATCTAGTACTTCATCAGGAGCTTGTTTTGGGGAGGGGGTACATGCCATATTTATAGTAGTGATCAGCAAATCACATTGCTCGGCTAGGGAGGTGTGTATGATTGACATGAGCTTCAGGCAATAGTAGATGGTTAATCCTACAGATAACTTACGGAGTATAAACACACCCAAATGTAAAAGTTGCTAACAAATTTATTAAATCTCCTGTTACATAAATGACACAATTACAAAAAAGTCACAGACTTGACATAAAATGTACACGAGTAGTTCATGTGCGGCAGACAGAACACGCCACATATACCACCTCGGGTGCAGACTAGGCAAATACCCAAAAGCCTATCAGGGATGTAGTAGTCCTTCAAAATATCCTTTCCTATATAAAGTGCATAGTGCCTCCTACATCTGCCCAATAGCACTACATTTTATAAACTGAATGGCATCTTAGAATAGTAGAAAGGTGCATAGCCTGTCTTACCCGCGTTAGTCCAGGTGTCAGCGTCCGTCCGGCGGCCCCCGGGCCGCCGGACGGACGCTGACACCTGGACTAACGCGGGTAAGACAGGCTATGCACCTTTCTACTATTCTAAGATGCCATTCAGGACTACTACATCCCTGATAGGCTTTTGGGTATTTGCCTAGTCTGCACCCGAGGTGGTATATGTGGCGTGTTCTGTCTGCCGCACATGAACTACTCGTGTACATTTTATGTCAAGTCTGTGACTTTTTTGTAATTGTGTCATTTATGTAACAGGAGATTTAATAAATTTGTTAGCAACTTTTACATTTGGGTGTGTTTATACTCCGTAAGTTATCTGTAGGATTAATCTAATATTGGAGTTTCCCCGGTATTTATTTCTAGTCCATGATAGGGAGTTTCCCTGAATTTGATATGCATTGAAATATGCATCAGTGGTATGTATAAATAGTAGATGGTGTTTACACAGCCAATAATATGGCTTCATTCAGTGGAAATCACATGAACAGTGTCATGAAAATCATATGATGTGATGATGCGTCCAGCCCTATAAACGGTGTATGCTTTGTGTACCAGTGATCACCATGGAACGCACCGACTTGCGGTCCTCAAAGCATGAACTCCAGGCCATCAGGGTAAGATGGCACACGCGCATGCACATGAACTGGCCACTTGTCAGTGTGCCCGTCAGGGCCGGACTGGGGCTAAAATTCAGCCCTGGCATTTGAAGTTACATAGGCCCACTTGTCACATGGTGACTGTATAATATCTTTGTACACTTGTAGGCAGGGCCGGTTTTAGGCAAAGTGGGGCCCTAGGCAAAGTTTAAAATGGGGCCCCAAATGCTAACATATTGCACATCACACAAAAGCATTTCGGTTGCATTTACATGCGCTGAGTTCAGGCCGCTAAATGAGTTTGATCGACAGTACTGAAGTTGTTCAACACTTGTTTCCCGGCCTCTTTCCACCAGCTGAGGAATAATGATGGGACAGAACGATCACAAATAGATTACTAACAGATCACCATACAGTATCATGTTATCAGCAGCACATCTACAGTTTACACCGACAATGTGCTGCTGAGAACAATGATTATTGTTTCAGCAAAAACAATTTGAATATGCAGCATTTTACTTGTTTAGTAAAGTTCACCCCATAGTCCTCCATATATTATAATGTGCACCACAGTCCTCCATATAGTATAATACACTCCCTATAGTCCTCCTTATATTAAAATACACTGCTCTGTCCTCCATATAGCATAATACACTCCTCATAGTGCTCCATATAGTATAATGCCCCGCCATAGTCATCCATGTAGTACAATTCACTTCCCATAGTATAATGTACCCCATAGTTCTTCATATCGTATAACATATTCCCTATAGTCCTCAATACAGTACAATGAAACCCACATATAGTATAATGCAGCCACCACCCTACAGAATATAATGCAGCCACCCCAGAGTATAATGCAGCCACCCCATAGAATAAAATGCAGCCCCCTCATAGTTTAATGCAGCCCCCTCATAGAGTATGATGCAATCACCCCTCAAAGAATATAAATATAATACAGCTCCCCATAAAATATAATGTAGCCCCGAATAGAATCTAATACAGCCTACCTCCCCACAAAATATAATGCATCCCCATCAAAGAGTATGATGCAATCATCCCTCATAAAATCTAATACAGCCCCCCATAGAATATAATACAGCCCACTTCCCCATAATATATAATGTAGCCCACCATAGAATATAATGCAGCCCCCCATAGTATATAACACAACCTCCCCCATAGAATATCATATACCCCCCCATAGTATATAACACAGCCTCCCCCATAGAATATAATATACCCCCACAATAGTATATAACAGCCACATAGTATATAACACGGCCTCCCCATAGAATATAATATACCCCCATAGTATATAGCAAAGCCCGCATAGTATATAGCAAAGTCCGCATGGTATATAGCACAACCCGCATAGCATATAGCACAACCTGCATAGCAGATAACACAGCCCACGTAGTAGTATACAGCACAGCCCACACTGTAGTATACAGCACAGCCCACACAGTAGTATACAGCACAGCTCACACAGTAGTATGCAGCACAGCCCACATAGTAGTATACAGCACAGCCCACGTAGCAGTATACAGCACAGCACATGTAGCAGTATACAGTACAGCCCATGTAGCAGTATACAGCACAGCCCACGTAGCAGTATACAGCACAGCTCACACAGTAGTATATAGCACAGCCCACATAGTAGTATACAGCACAGCCCATATAGTAGTATATTGCACAGCCCACACAGTAGTATATAGCACAGCCCACATAGTAGTATACAGCACAGCCCACACAGTAGTATATAGCACAGCCCACATAGTAATATATAGCACAGCCCACATAGTAGTATATAGCACAGCCCACACAGTAGTATATAGCACAGCCCACATAGTAGTATACAGCACAGCCCGCATCTCTCCTCCCCCCCCCCCCCCCCGAGAATGGCCCCACAGTACAGTAAAAAAACAAAAAAAACACACTCCTCACCTCTCCTCGTGCCTGCGTTGCTCCCTGCTCCTGTCTCGGCGGCTGCCGCTGCACTGCCTGGCACACAGTGAGTGCGCACACACCTGCAGTGTCAGAGGCAGAGCGGGGAATGATGGGAGAGGGAGCGTCAGCAGACACTTTCCCCTCCATCATTGCATTCAACTGTTCCAGCGTCATAGACGCCAGTATAGTTGAATGCGGCAGGGGTGGTGCTGGTGGGGGGGGGAGATAAATGCGCAGGCGCACGGACAGTTGAAAACAACGCGGAGGAGGCGGCGCCAGGCGCCAAGAGGGCATGAGTGACGGCGGTGCTGCTTCTGCATTAGGGGGAGAAAGACCTGCCCCCAGGACTGTTTCAAGGTATTTTGGACAAATTGCAAAATCGATTATTTCTGCAGTTACAGCACCAAGAACTAAAAGAGCCACCTTGTCAGAATGCAGTATTAGTGCTGCACAAGTGGCTCTTTTAGTTACAAATGCCTGGGGAGTGACAGGTTCCCTTTAACCCCTTTACCCCCAAGGGTGGTTTGCACGTTATGGACCGGGCCAATTTTTACAATTCTGACCACTGTCCCTTTATGAGGTTATAACTCTGGAACGCTTCAACGGATCCCGGTAATTCTGACATTGTTTTCTCGTGACATATTGTACTTCATGATAGTGGTAAAATTTCTTTGATATTACCTGCGTTTATTTGTGAAAAAAACGGAAATTTGGCAAAAATATTGAAAATTTCGCAATTTTCCCACTTTGAATTTTTATGCAATTAAATCACAGAGATATGTCACACAAAATACTTAATAAGTAACATTTCCCACATGTCTACTTTACATCAGCACAATTTTGGAACCCAAAATTTTTTTTGTTAGGGAGTTATAAGGGTTAAAAGTTGACCAGCAATTTCTCATTTTTACAACACCATTTTTTTTTAGGGACCACATCTCATTTGAAGTCATTTTGAGGGGTCTATATGATAGAAAATACCCAAGTGTGACACCATTCTAAAAACTGCACCCCTCAAGGTGCTCAAAACCACATTCAAGAAGTTTATTAACCCTTCAGGTGTTTCACAGGAATTTTTGGAATGTTTAAATAAAAATGAACATTTAACTTTTTTTCACAAAAAATTTACTTCAGCTCCAATTTGTTTTATTTTACCAAGGGTAACAGGAGAAAATGGACCCCAAAAGTTGTTGTACAATTTGTCCTGAGTACGCCGATACCCCACATGTGGGGGTAAACCACTGTTTGGGCGCATGACAGAGCTCGGAAGTGAAGGAGGGCCATTTGACTTTTCAAAGCAAAATTGACAGGAATTGAGAAGGGACACCATGTTGCGTTTGGAGAGCCACTGATGTGCCTAAACATTGAAATCCCCCACAAGTGACACCATTTTGGAAAGTAGACCCCCTAAGGAACTTATCTAGAGGTGTGGTGAGCACTTTGACCCACCAAGTGCTTCACAGAAGTTTATAATGCAGAGCCGTAAAAATAAAGCAAAAATTTTTTCCCACAAAAATTATTTTTTAGCCCCCAGTTTTGTATTTTCCCGAGGGTAACAGGAGAAATTGGACCCCAAAAGTTGTTGTCCAATTTGTCCTGAGTGCGCTGATACCCCATATGTGGGGGGAACCACCGTTTGGGCACATGGGAGGGCTCGGAAGGGAAGGAGCGCCATTTGGAATGCAGACTTAGATGGAATGGTCTGCAGGCGTCACATTGCGTTTGCAGAGCCCCTAATGTACCTAAACAGTAGAAACCCCCCACAAGTGACACCATTTTGGAAAGTAGACCCCCTAAGGAACTCATCTAGATGTGATGTGAGAGCTTTGAACCCCCAAGTGTTTCACTACAGTTTATAACGCAGAGCCGCGCAAAAAAAAAAATTTTTTTTCCACAAAAATTATTTTTTAGCCCCCAGTTTTGTATTTTTCCAAGGGTAACAGGAGAAATTGGACCCTAAATATTGTTGTCCAATTTGTCCTGAGTACGCTGATACCCGATATGTGGGGGGAACCACCGTTTGAGCGCATGGCAGAGCTCGGAAGGGAAGGAGCATCATTTGGAATGCAGACTTAGATGGATTGGTCTGCAGGCGTCACATTGCGTTTGCAGAGCCCCATATGTACCTAACAGTAGAAACCCCCCACAAGTGACCCCATATTGGAAACTAGACCCCACAAGGAACTTATCTAGATATGTTGTGAAAACTTTGAACCCCCAAGTGTTTCACTACAGTTTATGACGCAGAGCCGTGAAAATTAAAAATCCTTTTTTTTCCCACAAATATTATTTTTCAGCCCCCAGTTTTGTAACAGGATAAATTGGACCCCAAAAGTTGTTGTCCAATTTGTCCTGAGTACGCTGATACCCCATGTGTTGGGGTAAACCCCTGTTTGGGCACACGGGAGAGCTCAGAAGGGAAGGAGCACTGTTTTACTTTTTCAACGCAGAATTGGCTGGAATTGAGATCAGACGCCATGTCGCGTTTGGAGAGCCCCTGATGTGCCGAAACAGTGGAAACCCCACAATTATAACTGAAACCCTAATCCAAACACACCCCTAACCCTAATCCCAACGGTAATCCTAACCACACCTCTAATCCAGACACACCCCTAATCCTAATCCCAACCCTATTCCCAACCGTAAATGTAATCTAAACCCTAACCGTAACTTTAGCCCTAACTCTAACTTTAGCCCCAACCCTAACTGTAGCCTTAACCCCAGCCCCAACCCTAGCCCTAACCCTAGCCTTAACCCTAGCCCCAACCCTAACCCTAGCCCCAACCCTAACCCTAGCCCTAACCCTAATGAGAAAATGGAAATAAATACATTTTTTAATTTTTTTAATTTTTCCCTAACTAAGGGGGTGATGAAGGGGGGTTTGATTTACTTTTATAGCGGGTTTTTTAGCAGATTTTTATGATTGGCAGCCGTCACACACTGAAAGACGCTTTTTATTGCAAAAAATATTTTTTGCGTTATCACATTTTGAGAGCTATAATTTTTCCATATCTTGGTCCACAGAGTCATGTGAGGTCTTGTTTTTTTGCGGGACGAGTTGACGTTTTTATTGGTAACATTTTCGGGCACGTGACATTTTTGATTGCTTTTTATTCCGATTTTTGTGAGGCAGAATGACCAAAAACCAGCTATTCATGAATTTCTTTGGGGGAGGCGTTTATACCGTTCCGCGTTTGGTAAAATTGATAAAGCAGTTTTATTCTTCGGGTCAGTATGATTACAGCGATACCTCATTTATATAATTTTTTTATGTTTTGGCGCTTTTATACGATAAAAACTATTTTATAGAAAAAATAATTATTTTTGCATCGCTTTATTATGAGGACTATAACTTTTTTATTTTTTGCTGATGATGTTATATGGTGGCTCGTTTTTTGCGGGAGAAGATGACGCTTTCAGCGGTACCATGATTATTTATATCTGTCTTTTTGATCGCGTGTTATTCCACTTTTTGTTCGGCGGTATGATAGTAAAGCGTTGTTTTTTGCTTCGTTTTTTTTTTTCTTACGGTGTTTACTAAAGGGGTTAACTAGTGGGCCAGTTTTATAGGTTGGGTCGTTACGGACGCGGCGATACTAAATATGTGTACTTCTATTGTTTGTTTGTTTTTATTTAGATAAATAAATGAATTTATGGAAATAATTTTTTTTTTTTTTCATTATTTAGGAATTTTTTTTTTATTATTTTTTTTTACACGTGTGGAAATTTTTTTTTTAACTGTTTTACTTTGTCCCAGGGGGGGACATCACAGATCGGTGATCTGACAGTTTGCACAGCACTCTGTCAGATCACCGATCTGTCTGAGAGCTATGCAGGCTTACCAAGCCCTGCTCTGAGCAGGCTCTGTGAAGCCACCTCCCTCCCTGCAGGACCCGGATGCCGCGGCCATCTTGCATCCGGGTCTGGAGCAGGGAGGGAGGTAGGAGACTCTCGCAGCAACGCGATCACATCGCGTTGCTGCGGGGGGCTCAGGGAAGCCCGCAGGGAGGGGGCAACCGCCGGCACATCGCGATCATGTTTGATCGCGGTGTGCCGGGGGTTAATGTGGCGGGGCGGTCCTTGACCGCTCCTGGCACATAGTGCCGGATGTCAGCTGCGATAGGCAGCTGACACCCGGCCGCGATCGGCCGCGCTCCCCCTCTGAGCGCGGCCGATCGCGCTGGACGTACTATTCCGTCCTTGGGAAGTAGGGCCCACCCCACATGGACGGAATAGTACTTCCATTGGCAGAAAGGGGTTAAAGTCTATTAATGTTTGTGAACAAACAATACCATATAGATCGCACATCAGGAATCAGATATGAAAACAACATCTAAAAGGGACCTCAAAAGTGTCAAAACAGCACATATTAAATATCTAAAAAATTGCACCCAAATTAAACAGTAAAGGTGACTGTATTATTATTATTATTATTTATTTATTTATATAGCACCATTAATTCCATGGTGCTGTACATGAGAAAAGGGGCTACGTACAGAGTTATAGATATCGTTTACAGTAAAAAAATTTACAATGACAGACTGGTACAGAGTGGAGAAGACCCTGTTCTTGCGGACTTACACATATTTTAATGTACTGTATATCATTAACAGTAATAATATAAGAGACAAATGATATTATAAATAAAAATTATTTGACAATAATAAAATAAGTGTGAAAAATAAAATAATAATGCAAAATTGTGTGCAAATGTATAAAGTGCACCTGTATGTACATAAATACATTTTAAAAAATGGAGAAAGTACATCAGAAATTGCATGTTGTAAGTGAAATATATAAAAACTATATTACTCATATGTCACTTAGGAAGGATTATCAATCTTATAATGACTAGAACACTTATATATTACTAGATGGTGGCCCGATTCTAACGCATAGGGTATTCTAGAATATGTATGTATGTAGATAGCAGCCACATAGTATATAGCACAGGCCACGTACCAAACAGTATATAACACAGCCCACGCAGTATATAACATTGCCCACGTAGTATATAACACTGCCCACGTAGTATATAGCAGCCACGTATTATATAACACTGCCCACGTAGTATATAGCACAGCCCACGCAGTATATAACACAGCCCACGCAGTATATAACACAGGACACGCAGTATAT
Source organism: Ranitomeya imitator (assembly GCF_032444005.1). NCBI lineage: Eukaryota > Metazoa > Chordata > Amphibia > Anura > Dendrobatidae > Ranitomeya > Ranitomeya imitator. Next base: position 345,281,327 of record NC_091282.1, on the reverse strand, counting down.
AACACAGCCCACGTAATATATAGCACAGCCCATGCAGTATATAACACAGCCCATGCAGTATCTAACACTGGCCACGTAGTATATAGCAGCCACGCAGTATATAACAGTCCATGCAGTATATAGCACAGCCCACGCAGTATCTATCACTGGCCACGTAGTATATAGCAGCCACGCAGTATACAGCACAGCCCATGTAGTATATCTGGGTAATTTCGCAATGCATCTCTGGGAACGGAAGCTGGCGGCAGCCGCGCGCGCCTCGGGGGACAACGGAAGGTGAGAATAGCAGGTTTTTTGTTTTTTTATTATTTTTAACATTAAATCGTTTTACTATTGATGCTGCATAGGCAATAGTAAAAAGTTGGTCACACAGGGTTAATAGCAGCGTTAACGGAGTGCGTTACCCGCAGCATAACGCGATCCGTTAACGCTGTCATTAACCCTGTGTGAGCGCTGACTGGAGGGGAGTATGGAGTGGGTGCCGGGCACTGACTGGACGGAAGTAGGGAGGGACTAATTCTCGGCCGGGCTGTGTCCATCGCTGATTGGTCGCGGCAGCCAGGACAGGCAGCTGGCGAGACCAATCAGCGACGTGGGATTTCCGTGACGGAAGTTGCAGACAGAAAGATAGACAGACAGACAGACAGACGGAAGTACCCCTTAGACAATTATATATATAGATAAACATTAATACCGTATATATGTTAGGACAAAGCTGAAAAAGCTGCATACTAAAGAGGCGAAACGTGCGTTGGGGCGTCTTTAAGATCCATCCCGATACCACCAGCCTATCCAGTTCTGTTACCCTACCATATATCTTTTTGGTAAGCGCTGCTCCAGTGTATCTATTATGTCTATGTAAACCACTTGGTTGCTGCATGTGTTCATTATATGGAGAGTCAGTGTATTGCCTCTGAGAAATTCTCTGAATTTATGGGGGGTTGATGGTGCCGGGGATCGTCCATACATCCTGTCCTTGCTTTTAATATATATATATATATTTGTACTGTTTGTCACTTGACGGATTTATTAATAAAGTATTTTTCTTAACCCTTCACACTCAGATTTCCTCCGGTTTTCATATGTTAGGACATATAGACTCTTTCAATGTGATTAAAGTGACACTCAAAAAAACCATGATATCGTGCCATACATAATTATAGATGAAGTGTAGCCAAAGCATCCAACTAGGACTTGTAGATTGTATATTCCAGTATGACTTTAATGTGTAGCAGAGATCTACTCAAATATAAATCATTAGCAGAGTCTTTCAGGGTTAGAAGATGATGATACTCTGCATACAACACCCCACTAATACATTCTCTCGAAATGTCGGAGAATTCTATTTACCAGAAATAGACAACGAGTAAAGGCAAAGAAAATTCAAGGAATTAAAACATTATAGCTGCATAATACTAACCTATCCCCTAAAATATGGTATCTGTGTGGCATATGCTTGTCTCCTTTGTTGCCATCATGTGACCACTACTTTGGTGACACTTGGAGATGATACCCAGCAGTGTGCGCCGGCTGCGCATGCACAATGCGACCGTGCATCATTTGGATTGCAATCATGTCACCGCTCCTTAATGACGTTTGCTGGCCAGCTCATGTTATCGGGCGTTTCATGCTCTTGTTCGATGGACCATGGAGATCAGAGTGACGACAGGGCTAATGTTTCCATGATAACTTTGATGCTTTACTATGAGTGTGGCTGTGAGTTTTACCAGTTTTAGTTAAAGGGAACCTGTCACCCCCCAAAATTGAAGGTGAGCTAAGCCCACTGGCATCAGGGGCTTATCTACAGCATTGTGTAATGCTCTAGATAAGCCCCCGATGTATCCTGAAAGATGAGAAAAACAGGTTAGATTATACTCACCTAGGGGCGGTCCCGGTTCTGTTCTGGTCCGATGGGCGTCGCGATCCAGTCCAGGGCCTCCCATCTTCATAAGATGACGTCCTCTTCTTGTCTTCAGGCTGCGGCCCCGGCGCAGGTGTACTTTACCTGCCCTGTTGAGGGCAGAGCAAAGTACTGCAGTACGCAGGCATCGGGCCTCTCTGACCTTTCCAGGCGCCTGCGTACTGCAGTACTTTGCTCTGCCCTCAACAGGGCAGGTAAAGTACGCCTGCGCCGGGGCCGCAGCCTGAAGACAAGAAGAGGACGTCATCTTAAGAAGATGGGAGGCCCTGGACTGGACCGCGACGCCCATCGGACCAGAACAGAACCGGGACCGCCCCTAGGTGAGTATAATCTAACCTCTTTTTCTCCTCTTTCAGGATACATCGGGTGCTTATCTACAGCATTACAGAATTCTGTGTAAGCCCCTGATGCCGGTGGGCTTAGCTCACCTTCGATTTTGGGGGTGACAGGTTCCCTTTAAATGAAATTTGATTCATTGCCTCAAAATATCCACAATGAGAGCTCAGCATCTATAAAACACTCACCACATTCTGAAAATCCAGGACTAGATTACAGGGAGGGGAAAATGAGCAATGGCCCATGGGCTTTCAGCATTTAGGGTCATCTAACACCAGTTTTCTCCAGTCTGTCCAATCCTTTCCAGTGGTGCGATATGGAAATTTGAAAAGATTTAATCTCCAACTGTTTTATGTAAAAGAACTTATTATGCCTGTCTTATTAATGATTGTTATTAGTGATAGGAGCTCCATTCTTCTGCCTGCATTGCCAACTGGAAGAAATCCTGTGATTGAACATGTTATTACCATAAGAAGAGGGAAATAAGCAGACACAAGAGCTCCTGGCTGATCAAAGGATCAATTGTCTTAAAATCTGACATGTACAACCTTGTTTCCCAAAACAACAGACACCTGGGAACAGCGGGGCAGTGTTAATTCACATTATGTTGTCATTGAATACAGCTTATTCATATGTGGGATCTATTGACAATGAGCCCTAGTGTGTAGTGAGATACTAAGCTGGAAGACCTCAGTCAGACATATGTTTTTCTCACGCATGAGAAAAATGCACCATTTTAATGAGACTTTGATCAGTGTGGTCTGAGTGTCATCAGTTTTTCTTGTACGTGGGGAGAAAAAAAGTTTTTGCACCTTCTCCTTTCTGACAGTTCATGGAAGTCAGACCACACAAAAACACCTTCTTCTCCACGGTATTCACGGTGGAAAATGAAATGCTAGGTGAAATCCCAAGAAACAATGAAAAGCCTATATTAAGGGTCACCAATCTAACCCAAGAAGAGGTGCGAAACCAGCTAAATAAGATTAAAATAGATAAATCTCCGGGGCCGGATGGCATACACCCACGAGTACTAAGAGAACTAAGTAATGTAATAGATAAACCATTATTTCTTATTTTTAGGGACTCTATAGCGACAGGGTCTGTTCCGCAGTATTGGCGCATAGCAAATGTGGTGCCAATATTCAAAAAGGGCTCTAAAAGTGAACCTGGAAATTATAGGCCAGTAAGTCTAACCTCTATTGTTGGTAAAATATTTGAAGGGTTTCTGAGGGATGTTATTCTGGATTATCTCAATGAGAATAACTGTTTAACTCCATATCAGCATGGGTTTATGAGAAATCGCTCCTGTCAAACCAATCTAATCAGTTTTTATGAAGAGGTAAGCTATAGGCTGGACCACGGTGAGTCATTGGACGTGGTATATCTCGATTTTTCCAAAGCGTTTGATACCGTGCCGCACAAGAGGTTGGTACACAAAATGAGAATGCTTGGTCTGGGGGAAAATGTGTGTAAATGGGTTAGTAACTGGCTTAGTGATAGAAAGCAGAGGGTGGTTATAAATGGTATAGTCTCTAACTGGGTCGCTGTGACCAGTGGGGTACCGGAGGGGTCAGTATTGGGACCTGTTCTCTTCAACATATTCATTAATGATCTGGTAGAAGGTTTACACAGTAAAATATCGATATTTGCAGATGATACAAAACTATGTAAAGCAGTTAATACAAGAGAAGATAGTATTCTGCTACAGATGGATCTGGATAAGTTGGAAACTTGGGCTGAAAGGTGGCAGATGAGGTTTAACAATTATAAATGTAAGGTTATACACATGGGAAGAAGGAATCAATGTCACCATTACACACTGAATGGGAAAACACTGGGTAAATCTGACAGGGAGAAGGACTTGGGGATCCTAGTTAATGATAAACTTACCTGGAGCAGCCAATGCCAGGCAGCAGCTGCCAAGGCAAACAGGATCATGGGGTGCATTAAAAGAGGTCTAGATACACATGATGAGAGCATTATACTGCCTCTGTACAAATCCCTAGTTAGACCGCACATGGAGTACTGTGTCCAGTTTTGGGCACCGGTGCTCAGGAAGGATATAATGGAACTAGAGAGAGTACAAAGGAGGGCAACAAAATTAATAAAGGGGATGGGAGAACTACAATACCCAGATAGATTAGCGAAATTAGGACTATTTAGTCTAGAAAAAAGACGACTGAGGGGCGATCTAATAACCATGTATAAGTACAGTTAGGTCCATATATATTTGGACAGAGACAACATTTTTCTAATTTAGGTTATAGACATTACCACAATGAATTTTAAACAAAACAATTCAGATGCAGTTGAAGTTCAGACTTTCAGCTTTCATTTGAGGGTATCCACATTAAAATTGGATGAAGGGTTTAGGAGTTTCAGCTCCTTAACATGTGCCACCCTGTTTTTAAAGGGACCAAAAGTAATTGGACAGATTCAATAATTTTAAATAAAATGTTCATTTTTAGTACTTGGTTGAAAACCGTTTGTTGGCAATGACTGCCTGAAGTCTTGAACTCATGGACATCACCAGACACCGTGCTTCCTCCTTCTTGATGCTCTGCCAGGCCTTCACTGCGGTGGTTTTCAGTTGCTGTTTGTTTGTGGGCCTTTCTGTCTGAAGTGTAGTCTTTAACAAGTGAAATGCATGCTCAATTGGGTTGAGATCAGGTGACTTACTTGGCCATTCAAGAATATTCCACTTCTTTGCTTTAATAAACTCCTGGGTTGCTTTGGCTTTATGTTTTGGGTCATTGTCCATCTGTAGTATGAAACGACGACCAATCCATTTGGCTGCATTTGGCTGAATCTGAGCACACAGTATGGCTCTGAATACCTCAGAATTCATTCGGCTGCTTCTGTCCTGTGTCACATCATCAATAAACACCAGTGACCCAGTGCCACTGGCAGCCATGCATGCCCAAGCCATCACACTGCCTCCGCCGTGTTTTACAGATGATGTGGTATGCTTTGGATCATGAGCTGTACCTCGCCTTTGCCATACTTTTCTCTTTCCATCATTCTGGTAGAGGTTGATCTTGGTTTCATCTGTCCAAAGAAAGTTCTTCCGGAACTTTGCTGGCTTTTTTAGATGTTTTTTAGCAAAGTCTAGTCTAGCCTTTTTATTCTTGAATCTTGTGAGTTGCTTGCACCGTGCAGTGAACCCTCTGTATTTACTTTCATGCAGTCTTCTCTTTATGGTAGATTAGAATATTGATACGCCGACCTCCTGGAGAGTGTTGGTCACTTGGTTGGCTCTTGTGAAGGGGTTTCTCTTCACCATGGAGATTATTCTGTGATCATCTACCACTGTTGTCTTCCGTGGGCGCCCAGGACTTTTTGCATTGATGAGTTCACCAGTGCTTTCTTTCTTTCTCAGGATGTACCAAATTGTAGATTTTGCCACTCCTAATATTGTAGCAATTTCTCGGGATGTTTTTTTTTTGTTTTCACAGCTTAAGGATGGCTTGTTTCACCTGCATGGAGAGCTCTTTTGACCGCATGTTTACTTCACAGCAAAATCTTCCAAATGCAAGCACCACACCTCAAATCAACTCCAGGCCTTTTATCTGTTTAATCGAGAATTACATAACGAAGGGATTGCCCACACCTTTCCATGAAACCGCTTTGGATTCAATTGTCCAATTAATTTTGGTCCCTTTAAAAACAGGGTGGCACATGTTAAGGAGCTGAAACTCCTAAGCCCTTCATCCAATTTTAATGTGTATACCCTCGAATGAAAGCTGAAAGTCTGAACTTCAACTGCATCAGAATTGTTTTGTTTAAAATTCATTGTGGTAATGTCTATAACCAAAATTAGAAAAATGTTGTCTCTGTCCAAATATATATGGACCTAACTGTATATAAGGGGACAATACAAATATCTCGCTGAGGATCTGTTTATACCAAGGAAGGTGACGGGCACAAGGGGGCATTCTTTGCGTCTGGAGGAGAGAAGGTTTTTCCACCAACATAGAAGAGGATTCTTTACTGTTAGGGCAGTGAGAATCTGGAATTGCTTGCCTGAGGAGGTGGTGATGGCGAACTCAGTCGAGGGGTTCAAGAGAGGCCTGGATGTCTTCCTGGAGCAGAACAATATTGTATCATACAATTAGGTTCTGTAGAAGGACGTAGATCTGGGGATTTATTATGATGGAATATAGGCTGAACTGGATGGACAAATGTCTTTTTTCGGCCTTACTAACTATGTTACTATGTTACTATGTTACTTGGATGTCAGCAGATTGCAGTCTGTTTGTTTTCACGGACTCATAGACTTGCATGATTAATTTTGTTTCAACCCTCTAAATCACGGATATATAAATGGCAGCATAGGCTATCACATGTACACGCGTTATCCAGAAAAGCCATGCTGATAATTTTGCTCAGTTGTATCTAAACAATGATATGGATTTGGTACAGTTTGTTCCATGGTTAAGTTGGAAATGGGAAAGGGGGAGTTTAAAAATTGCATATTGTACTAGGTGCCATCTAATCTAAGACAGGCCATGGTTGGCCTAATTCTGAGAGCCACGGAGACGTTTAAACAAGTACCAGCCCAGGATATTCCAGCTGTCATTAGCACTCATCATCACACCCTATGCTGGTTCTGTGCTAAAGAGCTTGGTACACACTGGCTGCTAACAGTAACTATATTCTTAATCTTTTATGGGATATCCACATCCACATGATATGCCATAAATATCTCGTAGATGTGGGATCCACTTTTGGGATCCACACTTGGTATCCACACTCGTTATTACACATAACTTAATATCAATTGTGACATGTTCAATACTTATTTCACCCGCTGTATCTTGAGAACAGGTGCCATGTTAGCTATGCCTAATCTGGGACAGCTTTAAAGAACGTACAGCAACAGCAGGAGTAACTACCCACTAACAGTTCCAGATAGTCTCACCTTCTTAAATAATATATAGCAAGTGTGAGAAAATTATAAAACACTAGATTGTGGCCCGATTCTAACGCATCGGGTATTCTAGAATATGCATGTCCCCGTAGTATATGGACAATGATGATTCCAGAATTCACGGCAGACTGTGCCCGTCGCTGATTGGTCGAGGCAACCTTTATGACATCATCGTCGCCATGCCAACAATTATGACATCTACGTCGATACTGTGCCCGTCGCTGATTGGTCGAGGCGCATTCGCGGCAGACTGTGCCCATCGCTGATTGGTCGAGGCAACCTTTATGACATCATCGTCACCATGCTGTGCCCGTGGCGGCCTCAACCAATCAGAGACGCGGGATTTCCAGGACAGACAGACAGACAGACAGACAGACAGAAAAACCCTTAGACAATTATATATATATATAGACTAGATTGTGGCCCGATTCTAACGCATCGGGTATTCTAGAATATGCATGTCCCCGTAGTATATGGACAATGATGATTCCAGAATTCGCGGCAGACTGTGCCCGTTGCTGATTGGTTGAGGCAACCTTTATGACATCATCGTCGCCATGGCAACCATTATGACATCATCGTCGCTGTGCCCGTTGCTGATTGGTCGAGGCCTGGCGGCCTCGACCAATCAGAGAGCCGGGATTTCCAGGACAGACAGAAAGACAGACAGACAGAAAGACAGACAGACAGACGGAAAAACCCTTAGACAATTATATATATAGATAACTTTTAATTATTCAAAAATATAAAGTATCCAATGCCACCTCTAAAAAAAGGGGAAGACAGGACATTTAGTCTAGGACAATAGTCTCCTTTCTCAAAGTCTGAAGGTCTGTGTTCCTTATTAAAAATAAGGTTAAACATCTAGCCTCCCAGGGCTGTAGGCAAGCAATTGATCTACTGGATCTTAATTTCTCGGTGTTAACCTTTGAAACGGCATCGCAGCGTTTCCCACTATTTAGCAATAACCCATTTCAATTTCTTCAGGCGCGCAGCTTAGCACAGAAGTGTCAGTCGATTGGAGGGGCGGGGGAGGGGAGGACAAACCTTGATGGGTACATTAGAAATACAAGAACACAACCAGCATCTATAAGTAACATCTATTCGGTAATACGCAAAAAATGGACATGGGAGGGGAAAACCACGGGAGTGGCTAGGTGGTTAAGGGACCTCCCGGGCCTCAAGGTGGAAGATCTTCTTGACGCTACACTAGCGCAAAGGAAAGTACTATCATATAGTAGTTACACCGACATGGCACTACTAATATTACATAGAGCCTACATCACGCCCTATTTGCAGTCCAGGATGTCTCCTGTCTCAGTTTACTTGTGCTCTAAGTGCAAATCCCGCAACACTGATATATACCACCATCTATGGAGTTGCCCGAAAATTCAGGAGTTGTGGGGTGGTGTTCATGCTGAGCTGCAGAAATTGTGTGGAATCAGTTTTGCGCTCACCCCACAATGGGCTATCTGTTAGGACTGGCGAAACGCACCAAGACAGATGATATAGATGCGTTCGCAGTCCGGGGTCCACCGTGCAGGTGAAAACCTGCTGCTAGCAATTTGCAGACTATATGGCGGTACACTAAAGTATACACGCGTGGGTTAACCTCACCCAGCGTGAAAGAAGCAATCCTGTTGAGTCACAGGACCGCGGTACCGCACCTAAAGCGCGAGCAAGTAGTCAGCGAACTCAACCCCAACTATGATTGAAGTCCGATTAGACCCTTGCTGGCACAACACCGCAACTGGGTGTGTAAGGAAACTGAACAACAATATTAAGGCACAAAAGTGCATGCGGTGCCGCACTGACGAACGCCACTAACCACCCAGGCTTGGGTAAGGAAAGCACAGAGGAAGTGCACGGCGCCGTACTGGAGGTCACAGCAACTGGACGCTGCAATGTGTGATTAGTGCTGTAGGATAAGTCGGGCGCTAGATAGCAACCATACACCTTCCGCGAACAGACATTCAATAGGGTAGGGGTATCCAAGGACGACTTGCACTCACAACATACACACATTAACAATTGTAAGACAATACTAGCGCATGACCGTGCGGTCATGCGCAGTTTATATAGCTGCAGCACAGGAAGTGGCCACAGCACCTTTGCCCTTCCAAGACCTGCCAAGAGGACCAATGGAATGTGCTGCAGAGCCTGAGCACATGATCCTCGATCTCCAACGGGAGATCTTACCCTGGGCATGCTCAGTACGTGCAGACAAGGACTTAGTCCCAGAGAAGTCCGCTCGCTGCTGACCAGCACTGACTTTAATGGCAGAGACTGGAGAAGCAGCAGTAACTCTCAGAACAGAGTGAGAATGAGCAAGATGCTGGGACCGACATCTTTGCTGAGCAGACTCCACTGCGGCTGGACAAGAATGGGAGACCGCAGCGGAGGTGGCTCGAGATTCCCCCTGTGCAGAAGCGGGAACTCGACCCCTAACATTACCCCCCCTCCTTGGGCCTCGCTACGTTCGAAGGCAGCAATGAGCTGCGGAGCCCGAATGTGCTCAGCAGGCTCCCAGGATCTATCCTCAAGGCCGTAACCCCTCCAGTCCACCAAATAAAATTTTTTGCCACGAACCACCTTGTACCCCAAGATAGCGTTCACCTCGTAATCGTCCGTAGACGAACCCGACGTCCCAGTAGATGACTCAGAAAACCGGGACATGTAGACGGGCTTAAGGAGGGACACATGAAAGGTGTCGGTGGTACCTAGGCGTGGAGGAAGGGCCAGACGGTAAACCACAGGATTAACCTGTTCGAGGACCTTAAAAGGACCTAAGTAGCGAGGTGCAAACTTGGTAGACTCAACTCGCAGCCTGATATTACGGGCAGAGAGCCACACTATGTCGCCAGGAGCAAAGGTTGGAGCGGGGCGCCGATGTGCATCGGCGGAGGACCTCATTCTCTCCTTGGAAGCCTGAATGGCATCCTGAGTGCGATCCCAAATGTCCCGTGCCTCCACAGCCCAGTCTGCCACCCTGGAATCGGCGGAAGACACGGGCATGGGCACAGGTACCCGCGGATGCTGACCATAGTTAAGGAGGAATGGAGTCTGTCCAGTGGAATCAGCGACAGCATTGTTAAGAGCAAACTCCGCCCACGGTAGCAAAGATGCCCAGTCATCCTGCTTAGCAGAAACAAAATGTCGCAGATATGTGACCAAGGTCTGGTTGGCTCTCTCTACCAACCCATTCGTCTCGGGATGATAAGCCGAAGAGAGATTCAACGCGATACTGAGAAGACGACAAAGCTCTCTCCAGAACCGAGAAGCAAACTGGGGACCTCGGTCACTGACAATTTTGTCTGGCATACCGTGAAGACGAAAGATGTGTTTGACAAACAACGCTGCCAAGGCCCGTGCAGAAGGTAACCGGGGAAGCGGCACCTAATGCACCGTTTTAGAAAAATGGTCGGTGATTACCCAAATAATGGTACAGCCACGAGACTTGGGCAGACCCACAACAAAATCCATCCCGACCATCTCCCAGGGCCTGTCTGCCACCGGCAGAGGGTATAACAAACCAGCTGGCCGTTGTCGGGAAGACTTATTCTTGGCACAAGAGACACATGCCTGAACGTAGTCTCCGACGTCACGAACCATATGTGGCCACCAGTACATTCTCGCCAGTAACTCAGATGTCCTTTTTGCCCCAAAGTGTCCACCCACTCTGGACGAATGAGCCCAAGAGAGAACCTCCGGACGCAAATTGATGGGAACAAAAGTCTTGCCCGGGGGCACCGACTCTAGCGAAACCGGAGCTACAGTTCTCAGACTCTCCGAAGGGACAATGAGCCGAGGCTCGTCCTCCTCCTCCTCAGCTGACACGAAGGAGCGAGAGAGAGCGTCAGCACGAATGTTCTTCTCCCCAGCGAGATAATGTAGGGTAAAGTGGAACCGGGAGAAAAACAAGGACCATCTGGCCTGACGAGAATTCAGCCGCTGGGCTGTTTGTAAATAGACCAAATTCTTGTGATCTGTGAAAACTTGGAATGGGAACCGAGCACCCTCCAAGAGATGTCTCCATTCCGAAAAGGCCAACTTCATTGCCAGCAACTCTCTATCCCCGATGGAGTAATTTCTCTCCGCTGGTGTGAAGGTCTTTGAGAAAAAGAAGCATGGGTGCTTCCGACCCTGAGCATCCTTTTGATAGAGGACTGCTCCAGCACCAACGGATGAGGCATCCACTTCCAAAAGGAATGGCTTACCCACATCGGGATGGTGTAAGATGGGAGCGCTAGCAAAATGGGACTTTATAGAAGTGAAGGCCTTGGATACCCCTTCGGACCACGATTTGGGATTCGCTCCCTTCTTGGTGAGGGATACCAAGGGAGCTACCAAAGTTGAGAAGTGGGGAATGAACTGGCGATAGTAATTTATGAACCCCATAAAGCGCTGCACCGCTTTAAGAGAATGGGGTTCCTGCCAGTCCATCACTGCTTGTAGTTTGGCAGGATCCATAGCCAATCCCTGGGCCGAGATGATATAGCCCAGGAAAGGCAAGGACTCCTGTTCAAACACACACTTCTCCAACTTTGCATATAAGGAATTCGCCCGTAAGAGTTCGACGTCTCTGCCAACATCTCTCCGGTGGGAGTCAATATCTGGAGAGAAGATGAGAATATCATCCAGATAGACTACGACCGAGGTAGAAAGCATATCCCGGAAGATATCGTTGACAAAGTCCTGAAAAACGGCTGGGGCATTACAGAGCCCGAAAGGCATCACCAGGTACTCATAGTGCCCATCCCTGGTATTGAAAGCCGTTTTCCACTCGTCCCCCTCACGGAAGCGAATCAGATTCTAGGCACCACGCAGATCTAATTTGGTGAATATTTTAGCTCCCCTTAATCTGTCAAAGAGCTCCGATATCAGGGGCAACGGGTATTTGTTCTTAATAGTGATAGCATTGAGACCCCTGTAATCGATGCAAGGACGTAGCTCCCCGTTCTTCTTTTGCACGAAGAAGAATCCCGCCCCTGCCGGAGACACTGACTTCCTTATAAACCCTCTTGCCAAATTCTCCTGAATGTATTGAGACATAGCCTCCGTCTCAGGGAGAGAGAGGGGATATACCCTTCCCCGAGGAGGTTCGGCTCCCGGCAAGAGGTCGATAGGACAGTCGTAAGGGCGATGGGGCGGTAGAGTCTCAGCAGCCTTTTTAGAGAGCACATCTGCATAACACCAATAATACCTGGGAAGTGATGAAAGATCTGCGGGTACCTCGGTAGTAGAGACCTGTACACACTCACTCACACACCTGCCCAAACAAGACTTACTCCAACCCAATATTCTCCCTGAGGACCACTCAATATGTGGGGAGTGGAAACGGAGCCAGGGTATTCCCAGCAAAATCTCATCCATTCCCTCAGGAAGGACAAGAAGGGAAATAATCTCCTCATGGGAAGGAGATATGGACAGCGAGAACGGAACTGTCTGGTGTGTGATTTGCAGTGGGAGTGTCGCCCCATTCACAACTCTAACCGTTATTGGTTTGGCGAGCATGACTAGTGGTATAGCATGACGTGTAGCAAAAGCAGAGGACATGAAGTTTCCCTCTGCTCCAGAATCCACACAAAGCTCGACTGTTAGAGTGGAGGAGCCTAACAGGATTGTCCCTTTAAAGGACAGTTTGGAGGAGAATGCTGCTGTGTCTAGTGAACCTCCCCCAATGGTTACTAGACGCGATCGTTTCCCGACCGCCGCGGACATTTATTGGCGTAATGTCCATGTTGTTGACAGTTATTACAAACCACGGGTACTCGAGCGGCTAGAGATTTAGGTCACGCTCGAGAAACCTCCATGGCCTCATGGGAATCTGACGCCAAGACAGGGGATTCCAGAGGTCTGGCGAAAGTTGGAGCCAGCCGAAACCTCTGCCTACACTGGGTCCGCTCCAACCTCCGCTCGTGAAAACGGAGGTCGATGCGGGTAGACACAGAAATAAGTTCCTCCAGTGTGGCCGGTATCTCCCTAGTGGCCAAGGCGTCCTTCACATGGTCTGCCAGTCCCCTCCAGAACACCGGAATAAGAACTTTGTCTGGCCACTCTAACTCTGAAGCTAGAGTCCGGAATTGGATGGAAAACTGGCTGACCACGGACGTACCCTGTGTAATAGACAACAATTGGAGTGCGGTGTCGTGGGTAACCCGAGGCCCTAAAAAGACCTGCTTCAGAGTGTCCAAGAAGAGAGGAGCACTCTGTACCACACGATCATCTCGCTCCCAGAGTGGCGTTGCCCACTCCAACGCCCTGCCCGACAAGAGAGATAGGATAAATCCCACTCTCGCCCGCTCCGTAGGAAAACGTGACGCCAGGAGCTCAAGATGTATAGAGCACTGGCTCACGAATCCGCGACAATGTCTACTGTCGCCAGCAAACTTGTCAGGAAGCGGGAGACGGGATAAAGTCGGAGCAGGGGTGGCAGCGGACAAACTGGCTGCGGCTACACTTGCAGCCTGCACAGCTACAGCAGTGACATCCACAGCTGAGGTTGTACGCTCAAGAGCCGCCAACCTTCCCTCCAGCTGCTGGATGTACCGCTGTAAACGCTGGTCGTCCGCCATTTTACTAGCCAGACCCGGGGGCTAGTATTCTGTTCGGACTGGCAGAACGCACCAAGACAGATGATATAGATGCGTTCGCAGTCCGGGGTCCACCGTGCAGGTGAAAACCTGCTGCTAGCAATTTGCAGACTATATGGCGGTACACTAAAGTATACACGCGTGGGTTAACCTCACCCAGCGTGAAAGAAGCAATCCTGTTGAGTCACAGGACCGCGGTACCGCACCTAAAGCGCGAGCAAGTAGTCAGCGAACTCAACCCCAACTATGATTGAAGTCCGATTAGACCCTTGCTGGCACAACACCGCAACTGGGTGTGTAAGGAAACTGAACAACAATATTAAGGCACAAGAGTGCATGCGGTGCCGCACTGACGAACGCCACTAACCACTTAGGCTTGGGTAAGGAAAGCACAGAGGAAGTGCACGGCGCCGTACTGGCGGTCACAGCAACTGGACGCTGCAATGTGTGATTAGTGCTGTAGGATAAGTCGGGCGCTAGATAGCAACCATACACCTTCCGCGAACAGACATTCAATAGGGTAGGGGTATCCAAGGACGACTTGCACTCACAACATACACACATTAACAATTGTAAGACAATACTAGCGCATGGCCGTGCGGTCATGCGCAGTTTATATAGCTGCAGCACAGGAAGTGGTCACAGCACCTTTGCCCTTCCAAGACCTGCCAAGAGGACCAATGGAATGTGCTGCAGAGCCTGAGCACATGACCCTCGATCTCCAACGGGAGATCTTACCCTGGGCATGCTCAGTACGTGCAGACAAGGACTTAGTCCCAGAGAAGTCCGCTCGCTGCTGGCCAGCACTGACTTTAATGGCAGAGACTGGAGAAGCAGCAGTAACTCTCAGAACAGAGTGAGAATGAGCAAGACGCTGGGACTGACGTCTTTGCTGAGCAGACTCTACTGCGGCTGGACAAGAATGGGAGACTGCAGCGGAGGTGGCTCGAGATTCCCCCTGTGCAGGAGCGGGAACTTGACCCCTAACACTATCTTCAACATTCTTGATGTGACACACCACAAATTATCCCAATATATCAAAGCTACACTCATGATATGGGCCTCGGCAACCAGGAAAAGCATACTGCATCAATGGTTAAATCCAGCAACCCCATCGCTTTCTCTTATTCGTAGAAAGATCCAATTTATATTTAGAATGGAATGGATGGATGCTTTGACCAATAAGGAGAAAATGTCAGGTAGATTTTTGTCCACATGGTCTACTCTTATCCTGTCTCTTCCTTTGGAGACTAGGGAAAAGCTGAGAGCGCAATTTGAAAACACCCAATGGTACTTATTACAGCAGATAAGCGGCAACTCACCAATTCCATAACATGCTTTACAAAAAAGGAAAAAAAAGAGCATGAACCGCACATCCCAAAATCATACGTTGATCTAAAGCCGCTAAGCAAAAATTAATATAACTGAATATGAGGTTTTCAGTTTAACATTCTGATCAGACTGTATGAAGCCCACTGCCCCTTCACGGCAAACCTCGTAGTGGGTCCTATCGCCCTAACGGAGCGGAGCCGTGCGGCGCCCACCGCCACAGCGGCCATGCACCAGCAGGGCGGACGGCCTGTTGCCCCACAGCACCCATGCTGCAAGACTGAGTCCCCAAGACTCCAGACCGCGCCGCCCCACCAGCACAAAGCCACAGCAACAATGGCCGCCACACAGCACCAACACCAAAATGAAAGGAGCACTTAAACTCACCTTCCTCCAGCTCTTCAGTGAGAGCCAAAATGGGCTAGACCCCTTACTTTGCAGTCTCCTGCTAATTAAAATCACCTGAGCCAAATGGGAGGAGTGCTGGTCCAAGAAGAAGACTAGAACATGCTTTACAAAAAAGGAAAAAAAAGAGCATGAACCGCACATCCCAAAATCATACGTTGATCTAAAGCCGCTAAGCAAAAATTAATATAACTGAATATGAGGTTTTCAGTTTAACATTCTGATCAGACTGTATGAAGCCCACTGCCCCTTCACGGCAAACCTCGTAGTGGGTCCTATCGCCCTAACGGAGCGGAGCCGTGCGGCGCCCACCGCCACAGCGGCCATGCACCAGCAGGGCGGACGGCCTGTTGCCCCACAGCACCCATGCTGCAAGACTGAGTCCCCAAGACTCCAGACCGCGCCGCCCCACCAGCACAAAGCCACAGCAACAATGGCCGCCACACAGCACCAACACCAAAATGAAAGGAGCACTTAAACTCACCTTCCTCCAGCTCTTCAGTGAGAGCCAAAATGGGCTAGACCCCTTACTTTGCAGTCTCCTGCTAATTAAAATCACCTGAGCCAAATGGGAGGAGTGCTGGTCCAAGAAGAAGACTAGAACATGCTTTACAAAAAAGGAAAAAAAAAGAGCATGAACCGCACATCCCAAAATCATACGTTGATCTAAAGCCGCTAAGCAAAAATTAATATAACTGAATATGAGGTTTTCAGTTTAACATTCTGATCAGACTGTATGAAGCCCACTGCCCCTTCACGGCAAACCTCGTAGTGGGTCCTATCGCCCTAACGGAGCGGAGCCGTGCGGCGCCCACCGCCACAGCGGCCATGCACCAGCAGGGCGGACGGCCTGTTGCCCCACAGCACCCATGCTGCAAGACTGAGTCCCCAAGACTCCAGACCGCCCCGCCCCACCAGCACAAAGCCACAGCAACAATGGCCGCCACACAGCACCAACACCAAAATGAAAGGAGCACTTAAACTCACCTTCCTCCAGCTCTTCAGTGAGAGCCAAAATGGGCTAGACCCCTTACTTTGCAGTCTCCTGCTAATTAAAATCACCTGAGCCAAATGGGAGGAGTGCTGGTCCAAGAAGAAGACTAGAACATGCTTTACAAAAAAGGAAAAAAAAGAGCATGAACCGCACATCCCAAAATCATACGTTGATCTAAAGCCGCTAAGCAAAAATTAATATAACTGAATATGAGGTTTTCAGTTTAACATTCTGATCAGACTGTATGAAGCCCACTGCCCCTTCACGGCAAACCTCGTAGTGGGTCCTATCGCCCTAACGGAGCGGAGCCGTGCGGCGCCCACCGCCACAGCGGCCATGCACCAGCAGGGCGGACGGCCTGTTGCCCCACAGCACCCATGCTGTGCATGGCCGCTGTGGCGGTGGGCGCCGCACGGCTCCGCTCCGTTAGGGCGATAGGACCCACTACGAGGTTTGCCGTGAAGTGGCAGTGGGCTTCATACAGTCTGATCAGAATGTTAAACTGAAAACCTCATATTCAGTTATATTAATTTTTGCCTAGCGGCTTTAGATCAACGTATGATTTTGGGATGTGCGGTTCATGCTCTTTTTTTTTTTTTTTTCTTTTTTGCAAAGCATGTTCTAGTCTTCTTCTTGGACCAGCACTCCTCCCATTTGGCACAGGTGATTTTAATTAGCAGGAGACTGCAAAGTAAGGGGTCTAGCCCATTTTGGCTCTCACTGAAGAGCTGGAGGAAGGTGAGTTTAAGTGCTCCTTTCATTTTGGTGTTGGTGCTGTGTGGCGGCCATTGTTGCTGTGGCTTTGTGCTGGTGGGGCGGGGCGGTCTGGAGTCTTGGGGACTCAGTCTTGCAGCATGGGTGCTGTGGGGCAACAGGCCGTCCGCCCTGCTGGTGCATGGCCGCTGTGGCGGTGGGCGCCGCACGGCTCCGCTCCGTTAGGGCGATAGGACCCACTACGAGGTTTGCCGTGAAGTGGCAGTGGGCTTCATACAGTCTGATCAGAATGTTAAACTGAAAACCTCATATTCAGTTATATTAATTTTTGCCTAGCGGCTTTAGATCAACGTATGATTTTGGGATGTGCGGTTCATGCTCTTTTTTTTTTATTCTTTTTTGCAAAGCATGTTCTAGTCTTCTTCTTGGACCAGCACTCCTCCCATTTGGCACAGGTGATTTTAATTAGCAGGAGACTGCAAAGTAAGGGGTCTAGCCCATTTTGGCTCTCACTGAAGAGCTGGAGGAAGGTGAGTTTAAGTGCTCCTTTCATTTTGGTGTTGTTGCTGTGGCTTTGTGCTGGTGGGGCGGCGCGGTCTGGAGTCTTGGGGACTCAGTCTTGCAGCATGGGTGCTGTGGGGCAACAGGCCGTCCGCCCTGCTGGTGCATGGCCGCTGTGGCGGTGGGCGCCGCACGGCTCCGCTCCGTTAGGGCGATAGGACCCACTACGAGGTTTGCCGTGAAGTGGCAGTGGGCTTCATACAGTCTGATCAGAATGTTAAACTGAAAACCTCATATTCAGTTATATTAATTTTTGCCTAGCGGCTTTAGATCAACGTATGATTTTGGGATGTGCGGTTCATGCTCTTTTTTTTTTTTTTCTTTTTTGCAAAGCATGTTCTAGTCTTCTTCTTGGACCAGCACTCCTCCCATTTGGCACAGGTGATTTTAATTAGCAGGAGACTGCAAAGTAAGGGGTCTAGCCCATTTTGGCTCTCACTGAAGAGCTGGAGGAAGGTGAGTTTAAGTGCTCCTTTCATTTTGGTGTTGGTGCTGTGTGGCGGCCATTGTTGCTGTGGCTTTGTGCTGGTGGGGCGGCGCGGTCTGGAGTCTTGGGGACTCAGTCTTGCAGCATGGGTGCTGTGGGGCAACAGGCCGTCCGCCCTGCTGGTGCATGGCCGCTGTGGCGGTGGGCGCCGCACGGCTCCGCTCCGTTAGGGCGATAGGACCCACTACGAGGTTTGCCGTGAAGTGGCAGTGGGCTTCATACAGTCTGATCAGAATGTTAAACTGAAAACCTCATATTCAGTTATATTAATTTTTGCCTAGCGGCTTTAGATCAACGTATGATTTTGGGATGTGCGGTTCATGCTCTTTTTTTTTTTTTCTTTTTTGCAAAGCAAATTCCATAACATGCTTTGACGACTATGCGCATGCAGAGAAAGGGTTTCTTGGGTGGGGGAGGGAATGGGTTGAGTTTATGACTTCCAAATCATTTTGTTATTACCATTTGTTTGTTTGGCAACATGAAAAATTTAATAAACAGATTTACAAAAAAAAAAAAAAAAAAAAGGTTAAAATACCACTAATTAGATTTCCCTTGCAGTATGGGAGCCCAAATCATTAATAAAGGACATGTGTCATGGGGTGAGTTAGGCAAAATCGACAGTTAGTAAAACACAGACCAAACTATATCTATATGCACATGAGTTCATGGGAAAATAGGTTCTACATCCTGTTACCTTATGTGTGGTCTGTCTTGAGTTAAATACTGACAGTGGTCAGATCAATAGCCACAGAAAATGTACTGTTCCTAGATGGTGCATATCAAGGCACAGAATTAAATAGGGATAACATGGGAACCTTTCACCCATTCTGAAGTCCTCTTTTCAGTTAATGATGTATTATTTACCGGTTTGATCCTTCAGACAAAAAAAGTAAATGGGGTACAGATTGGCCCTACAGGTCCCTATAGTGACTCAAACTATATCTGACCCCAAATACTCTCACCCTGAGAAGGGCAGTCCACGGTTACCCTATATTGGAGGCCCAGCACTTTCCCTTATTGCACATTCCAATGCGTTTCATCCAAGCAACTCTTCAGGAGACTAACTTGTATTTAGGCATTGGGATGCTAAAGTGATAAGGTACCGTCACACAGTGCAATTTAGATCGCTACGACGGCACGATTTGTGACGTTGCATCGTCGCTTAATTATCGTTTCAAACATCGTAGACTGCGGTCACACTACACGATGCACGACGCTGAAGCGATAAATTCATGACGTATTTGCGATGTAGAAGTCGTATGGGACAGTCGTACGGTCGTGTCACACACGACGATTCAGAGCAAATTTTGCATAATCTGTGCGTGACGTTGTTCACAAGGGGCGTGTTGTGCCACTAGTTAGTGTGGTGATAGGCCAAAGGTTCTGTGCACACAATTGGTTGGAAAATTTGTCACCTGAGCGCTATTGTTCCCAATGCCACTTCACTGCTTTCAAAATTTCCTTTCTTCACTTCGTACTTGGACACTTGGTGGACCTGGACATCGTAATTTTGTACCTCGCTGAATATACCATGCTTTGCACCGCTGCTTCGAGGTATGTAAACCGCTTGGGCGTGGTGGATGGAACGCTGTATGGACGGCATGAGTGCTTCGTTCCACCACTGAAGCGAAGTGGATGGTACACTGTTGTGACTGGAGGGCTACAATGTGGCAGATGGTACGCTGTTGTGCTTGGTTGTGACTGGTGGGCTACAGCGTGGTAGATGGAACTCAGTTTGTTCGGCATGACCGCTTCGTTCCACCGCTGAAGCGATGCGGATGGTACGCTGGTGTGACTGCTTATGACCGGTTGTGTGTGATGAGCTAGAGCGTGGCAGATGGCACAATGTATGGTCACCATGAGCGCTTTGTGTGGCTGCTGTAAGGAAGCGGGCGGTACACTGTTTTGGGTTATGGTGGACTATAGGCGCGGCAGATGGAAGAAGCGATGCGGATGGTACGCTGTTGTGACTGGTCGTGACTGGTGGGCTACAGCGTGGTAGATGGAACTCAGTTTGTTCGGCATGACCGCTTCGTTCCACCGCTGAAGCGATGCGGATGGTACGCTGTTGTGACTGCTTATGACCGGTTGTGTCTGTTGCGCTACAGCGTGGCAGATGGTACAATGTATGGTCACCATGAGCGCTTTGTGTGGCTGCTGTAGGGAAGCGGGCGGTACACTGTTTTGGGTTATGGTGGACTATAGGCGCGGCACATTGAAGAAGCGATGCGGATGGTACGCTGTTGTGACTGGTCGTGACTGGTCGTGACTGGTGGGCTACAGCGTGGTAGATGGAACTCAGTTTGTTCGGCATGACCGCTTCGTTCCACCGCTGAAGCGATGCGGATGGTACGCTGTTGTGACTGCTTATGACCGGTTGTGTCTGTTGCGCTACAGCGTGGCAGATGGTACAATGTATGGTCACCATGAGCGCTTTGTGTGGCTGCTGTAGGGAAGCGGGCGGTACACTGTTTTGGGTTATGGTGGACTATAGGCGCGGCAGATTGAAGAAGCGATGCGGATGGTACGCTGTTGTGACTGGTCGTGACTGGTCGTGACTGGTGGGCTACAGCGTGGTAGATGGAACTCAGTTTGTTCGGCATGACCGCTTCGTTCCACCGCTGAAGCGATGCGGATGGTACGCTGTTGTGACTGCTTATGACCGGTTGTGTCTGTTGAGTTAGAGCGTGGCAGATGGTACAATGTATGGTCACCATGAGCGCTTTGTGTGGCTGCTGTAGGGAAGCGGGCGGTACACTGTTTTGGGTTATGGTGGACTATAGGCGCGGCAGATGGAAGAAGCGATGGTAGGCATGAGCGCTTTGTGTGGCTGCTGTTGTTAAGCGTTTGGCACACTGGCAAAAGTATTGTTAATAGGACGCTTTGTCAACCATGTAATTTTTTTTTTTAATTACTTTTTAGATGTCAAATCGTGTGGAGTTCATCCGGGATTTCATCGATATTTATCAGTCTTTTCCCTGCCTCTGGAAAATAAAATCTCCTGAGTATTGTAACAGGGAAAAGAGGAGGGAGGGTTACTTACAGCTCATTGAGCTTTACAATCGTCAGGCACCAGATGAGGCAGCTAACGAAGCAGTTATTAAAAAGAAAATCCAGGCGCTCCGCACGGTCTGGAGGAAGGAGCTGAACAAGGTTCTTCAGACTACAAGGTCCGGAGCTTCCACTGAAGAAGTTTATGTTCCCAAACTGTGGTATTTTGAGCATCTTAATTTTCTGAGGGACCAAGAGGTGCCACGGACTTCAACGTGTCTTCGATTGTTGGCACCTGTGGAACCAATAGTTTCGGAGAACCACGCCGAGCAGGAGTCACAAGGGCAACAAGTAAGTAGCTCTTTGGACGAAAGTTCACCAATGTGTCCTATAATTACATAATTTTTCTCTGCATTTTAGGTTTTATACTTCTGATTATCACATCAGTTTAAAGTTGTTACAAAAACATGTACACATAAGTAACCCTGTTGCAGTCAAGAATTATAAGGGGAACGTAATATGTATGAAATGGAGATATATGTAAACCATACCATCGAAGCAATATAGAAAATAGTATCGCGTCAAGCTGCCGATGTACTCTTGTTGAGACTATTTAGACTATTAAATATTGGTCAGGTTCCCATAGCAGTCAGAACAGTGTAGTTCAAAGTATTCAATAAAAGGGAGGGTTAAAGAATATTACTAAGCATCAAATATATTATAATCTTTTTGTTACCTACTACGAATATATAGTTTGGATGCGGTTATGGTGGTACTACTTTTTGTTGCCGGGTTCATAACTTTTTTTATTTTCCCCCCCCCCAGGATGACAGTGCGCAGGAGAGTACACTTGACTGTTCACAGGACTGCACAACAACAGATCTAGTGGAGGCTGCACCTGCCAGGAGTCAATCGAGGCAAGTTCAAAGAAAACGGAAAGCCACCTCAGACGCCTCAAATGAACTATTGAGCCTGGCAAAGAAGGTGTTGACAAGAAATGTTAGCCCTGCGTTAGAGGGGTTTGGACACTATGTGGTTGACAAACTGGCAAAAATGGACGACAACCAAAGAATACTAGCAGAGCGTCTGATTCTGGAAGCAGTAAACAAGGGTACTGATGGCGATTTGGACAAGAACACTTGTTTGGTCTCTTCCCGGCCAATACAGCGGACAGAGCCATCAAATTTCAATGGTTGGTCACAGGGTCAGACATCGATGCGACACAATCCTCACGTTTCCCACTTCGGCCAGCCACCCCCTAATAACTCCTACACACCAATACCTTTACATATGGCTTCGCCCATCAGGCACCAAAATTTTCAGCCGGAACAATCGTCGTATCAGAATTTGTGATTTCCTAACTACTTTTACATCCCTTTTTTTTTTTTGTCTTGTTAAAATAATGTTTGAAATAAAAGCTTTTATTATACATTCTATCACTACTTTTTGATTGGTGTGTCTCAATCACAGCACTGTATGAGGGAACAAATTAACGTAACAAATTCATGTACAGTTAACTAAAAAAAAAAAATCGAATGAAAGTTTAACTAAATCTTTTAATTGGAACAACAAAAAATGGATTATTGGCCCGCCTACAACTGCTGGCACATGTCCCGCAGCTTCTGCAGCTCCTCCATTGCCACATTGTGCTGCTCCTGAATATGTGCCATAGTGTGGAGTAACTTGTCTATGCCGGCTTCAATATCCTCTTTGTTGACAGTGACGAGAGCTGTGGGTCAAAAAACATAACATTAATAACACTGTAGTCTCCCGATGTGTCTTTGCTTCTGTGAATGAAAAAAAATAAAAAAAATAAGCAAAGGGGGGGGGGGGGGGGTGGTGGGGAGGGTGGTTGTTTGGGTTGGGGGTGAAAGAGTGGTCCTGCAACAAAATCCAAATAACTTAATTGTGGGAACCTACTAGAATGTTGAGGCACGGAGGGCACTTCTGGATCTGAGTCGCTGTTGAATGCCTCGTGCTGTCGGCGGCGGCGCTGTCTCTTAGCCTCTGTGAAGGAAAAAAAAAAAACAAGGTCTGTCAGCATATATGGCAACAGTGGCTGCCGGGGGAGGGGGGGGGTGTTAAGAGGGGACCTGCAACTTAATCCAAATCACATAATTGTGGGAACCTACTAGGATCTGGAGGAGTTGACCCGGAGGGCACAGATCCAGGAGAGGCTGGGCGGGATGCCTCGTGGCGGCGGTGGTGCTGTGTCTTTGACTCTGTGAAGAAAAAAAAAAAAAAAAAATTTTTTTAAAAGTTCTGTTAGCATATATGGCAACACTGGCTGCCGGGGGGGGGAAGGGGACCAGAAACAAAATCCAAATAACATTTTTGTGGGAACCTACTAGGATCTGGAGGAGTTGACCCGGAGGGCTCCGGGACATTGGACCCTGAGGGCACAGAGCCAGAAGAGGCTGGGCGGGATGCCTCGTGGCGGCGGCGGTGCTGTGTCTTTGCCTCTGTGAAGAAAAAAAAAAAAAAAAAACATTTTTGAAAAAGGTCTGTTAGCATATATGGCCACACTGGCTGCCGGGGGGGGGAAGGGGACCAGAAACAAAATCCAAATAACATTTTTGTGGGAACCTACTAGGATCTGGAGGAGTTGACACGGAGGGCTCCGGGACATTGGACCCTGAGGGCACAGAGCCAGAAGAGGCTGGGCGGGATGCCTCGTGGCGGCGGCGGTGCTGTGTCTTTGCCTCTGTGAAGAAAAAAAAAAAAAAAAAAAATTTTTGAAAAAGGTCTGTTAGCATATATGGCCACACTGGCTGCCGGGGGGGGGAAGGGGACCAGAAACAAAATCCAAATAACATTTTTGTGGGAACCTACTAGGATCTGGAGGAGTTGACCCGGAGGGCTCCGGGACATTGGACCCTGAGGGCACAGAGCCAGAAGAGGCTGGGCGGGATGCCTCGTGGCGGCGGCGGTGCTGTGTCTTTGCCTCTGTGAAGAAAAAAAAAAAAAAAAAAAATTTTTGAAAAAGGTCTGTTAGCATATATGGCCACACTGGCTGCCGGGGGGGGGGAAGGGGACCAGAAACAAAATCCAAATAACATTTTTGTGGGAACCTACTAGGATCTGGAGGAGTTGACCCGGAGGGCACAGAGCCAGAAGAGGCTGGGCGGGATGCCTCGTGGCGGCGGTGGTGCTGTGTCTTTGCCTCTGTGAAGGGAAAAAAAAAAAAAAAAGGTCTGTCAGCATATATGGCAACACTGGCTGCCGGGGGGGGGGGGGGAGGAGGGGACCTGCAACCAAACCCAAATCACATTATTGTGGGAACCTACTAGGATCAGTTGTCTTTGACCCGGAGGGCTCTGGGACTTCAGAGGCGGTGTGTGATGCCTCGTGTCTACGGCGGCGCTGTCTCTTTGCCTCTGTGAAGGAAAAAAAAAGTTCGGTCAGCAGTTAGCTGTGCCACATAGTACTTTTCACCGTTCATACTGTCCCATAGCTGTGGCACATAGTGGCTCTGCAACGTTCAAACTGTCCCATAGCTGTGGCACATAGTGGCTCTGCAACATTCAAACTGTCCCATAGCTGTGGCACATAGTGGCTCTGCAACATTCAAACTGTCCCATAGCAGTGGCACATAGTGGCTCTGCAACGTAGAAACTGTCCCATAGCTGTGGCACATAGTGGCTCTGCAACATTCAAACTGTCCCATAGCAGTGGCACATAGTGGCTCTGCAACGTAGAAACTGTCCCATAGCTGTGGCACATAGTGGCTCTGCAACGTTCAAACTGTCCCATAGCAGTGGCACATAGTGGCTCTGCAACGTTCAAACTGTCCCATAGCAGTGGCACATAGTGGCTCTGCAACGTAGAAACTGTCCCATAGCTGTGGCACATAGTGGCTCTGCAACGTTCATACTGTCCCATAGCTGTGGCACATAGTGGCTCTGCAACGTTCATACTGTCCCATAGCTGTGGCACATAGTGGCTCTGCAACGTTCAAACTGTCCCATAGCTGTGGCACATAGTGGCTCTGCAACATTCAAACTGTCCCATAGCTGTGGCACATAGTGGCTCTGCAACATTCAAACTGTCCCATAGCAGTGGCACATAGTGGCTCTGCAACGTAGAAACTGTCCCATAGCTGTGGCACATAGTGGCTCTGCAACATTCAAACTGTCCCATAGCTGTCCAACATACTTTTGGGTACCTGAGTACTAACCTCTGCTAATCTCCTGGCGAAGCTCCTGCAGGCGCTCTGGGCTTTTCGACTTGAGATCGCCCCATTTTTTAACAATCTGGGCCTTGGTCCGAGTTATCCCAAACCGCTTCCTGAGGCCCTCAGACACCACACGGACAACTTCCTCCTTGTGCTGGTTGCGGTGCAGCACCATCCCTGTGGTTTCATACTGCATCCTATCCATTGTTCCAATAAGGAACTTGAGCTCTGGGATGCCCATAGGTGGACCACGGCGACTGGCAGCCATTATCACGATGTCAGGGGACAAAAACAAGCTAGGGCAGGCACGCAGGAACGCTGTAACGTCATCACGCCGTCATAGACCACGAGCGTACTTAACGTGCCGCTCCGGCGTTATATAACGATACTTCGAACGGCATTTACTATGTGCGTTCCTTTCTTAACGCTCAGTCGTCACAAATGTGACGCTGTTCATAAACGGCAACGCTATTGCGATGCCAATGGCGCGGCAGGACGGCGGAGCGCAGCTCCTCCTCTGGGCGTTGCTCTTCAGGGTCATTCCATCTAAAATGGCGGCGAGAATGCGTTCTGCTCCTCTGGGGCAGCCAGAACTCCTTTTTTTTATTTCCCAGATGGATGCCATGGATTACGAGGGTCTGGAGAGCCGCCCTGCCCACCCACACATCCACAAGCGAGAAGTGCTTGGACAAATAACAAGAATGATGGAAAGGAGGTTTGGTGTCTGCCGCAGTCAGCTTCAGCTGCGTAAAAAATGGGCTGACCTCCGCTATAAAACGCCACAAATGTTTGCGGAGTTGCGTGCGGAGGCAAGGCGAGGCAAGTACTAGTACTAGCTTTGCTCTGCAGCACTCAACATTTGTGTGTAAACATTGTGATTCTTTACTTTAGGTGTAGAGAGACAGCGGCGGCAAGTCAGACACACCATTGCCACCAGTACCCCATCTTCAGGCACCAGTGGGAGCCCACAGTCCGGGACATCACGTAAGTTCACAATCATTTATTGCATTTTTTTTAACATCACACGGGACATAACAGGGTACCTGAAATATTTGAAGACATTACAGACGCAGTAATGACCCAGCGGCCTACCACACCTCCACCATCTGTTGCGACCATGCACCCTCGCACCCCTGTGAAGTGTGATATAAATTTTATGTTTCAGTATATTGTTAGCTTTGATCTGCAGCACTCTACATGTGTTTTTAAAGATTGCGTTTGTAAACTTTCTGTGTAGAGAGACAGCGGCAGCAACAGGTACCTGCCATTGCCAGCAGCACCACAGCATCCAGCACCAGCGGGAGCCCACAGTCCGTGACGTCACGTAAGTTAACAATCATAGATTACAATTTTTCAACTGCATACGGGACATAAGAGGGTAGCGGAAATATTTGAATACATTACAGACGCAGTAATGACCCAGCGGCCTACCACGCCACCACCAGAGAGCAGACGGCCTCGCACCCCTACACCACCCTCAACACCTCCCTTTCGACACTCCTCTTCCTCCCCCGGGTCGGCGGCATTCTCCCCAGAAGCTAACATACGTAAGTGACCAAAACTGCGAGCGCTTCCCAACGGCGTGTTCCATAGTTAACCAGATCTGTTATTATTTGCTTTTAGGTGCTGCAGCAGTGGCCAGATCGCTGGGATGGGACATTAGCAGCTCTGGTTCTGGCAATGAGGAACCGGCGTCCCTTCTCCGTAAGTATCAAGATAATGCGAGTGGTTTTCTGCTGGATGTCACCATAGACAACCAAAACTGTAAAATATATTAAAATTTACATCGCCCTGTGGTGCCAGACCAAATAGAAATTTACAACACAGAAAATTCGGTCCTGCCCCAGAGGTCGAGATGTATTTTCAGAGGAATCAACGTTGGTTCTCCAACCTCTTCTATCCACAGAAACGGCCACCGTAAGAGAGCTCCTGGCGAGACAATTGCGACTGGAGCGGACAGCAGCGCTCCTGCAGCAGACAGCAGCGCTCCTCCAGAGTCAAGTGGAGCAGCAGGGCGTGACGCTGCGACACCTCTTGGGCAGGAGATAATATTTTTTTTGGTGGGGGGGTTATGTTATATTTTGTTGTAAAATAATTTAAAACCAAGAAGTGTTACAAAAAAAAACAAAAATCTTCGCATTCTTTCTTTAATGTTTACCAAGCTATAAGGGTTAACAGCAACATTGTATAGGCATCACATTTAAAGTTATTTAGCGAGGTTTATATGACAGCAAAGCAAAAAAACAAATTTTTATGTTATACGGCGCGATCCTGCCACGGTACAGCTCCAGAACCATTAAAGTACTGACAGTATTTTTCGCGACAGTCCCTTGCATCGTCTGCCTGTCTGCCAGATCCAAGAGCTTGAAGAGCTGTAAAATTTTCAGGTTGTGTACGCCATTCCCCGGGCACAATATCTCCGGTTCGTGCGTCCACTGCATCAATAAACGAAGGAGGAGAATAGGAGTTCGTATCATGACGTCTCAGGAAATTATGGAGCACACAGCATGCCAAAACCACAATGTCTATAGACGGCAGCTTCAAGTTGATAGCTGTGTGGAACACTCTAAACCGATTTGCCATTATCCCAAAGGCATTTTCAACCACACGACGGGCCCTCGACAACCGGTAATTAAAGATTCTGCGCTCCGGTGTGAGTGTTCTCTGTGCAAATGGCTTCAGCAAATGTGGATGAAGAGGGAAAGCTTCATCAGCGATGAAGACAAAATTTAGGTTTGCTTTTGTGTCTTCATTTAGTGGCAACAGCAGTTCATTGTTCCTCAAGCTTTCCCCAAATGAAGTGTGTTCAAAAACACCACCGTCGGAGACTCGACCATTCATGCCAACATCCACATCGACAAACTCATAGTTTGCATTGACAAGGGCCATGAGGATCACACTGAAATATCCTTTGTAGTTGAAAAAAAATGATCCAGAGTTGGCTGGTTGCGTGATGCGCACATGCTTTCCATCTAATGCACCACCGCAGTTTGGAAACTGCCACAGCTCATCAAAATCGGAACCAATCCTCTTCCAGTCATCCGCCGTCTTGGGAAACTGCAAGATGAGAAGGAAACATGTACAAATTTGGTCAAATATATTATGCACATACACTCTCATGTGGACATCCTACAGCGATTGAGGCGCAGTATGGATTAGTATAACAAAGTCAACAACACAGAGTATGCAGGCAGCCATTTTTTTTACAGATGGCTTCGGTCACTCAGAGGGGGTGCTAAACAATATATCTAAATAATAGAATCCATAAAATTACGTTGGGAGCAGCAAATAAAAAAGGGTGGCGCAGGGTTGGAGCAGCACATATCAGAATGGAGGCGCAGGATCACAGCAGCACATGTCTGAATGGGGGCGCAGGATGGGAGCAGCACATGATAGGATGTAGAACATATACCTATAGAAATGCTCGCCATCAGGGCGTAGAACTGGTTCAATAGCTAGTATAATATATCGACATAACACAGCAGCCAAAAAAAAATAGTAGTACCTCCATATAATGCCTTAAGCTCTGCACAATGGCCTCGCATGTCTCCGGAATCACAACGCTCAGGAAAGGTCTGGAAACAGCTGCGGAAAACTGCAAATCCTGAAGAGACCTTCCTGTTGCCAGGAAGCGCAGTGTCACCGCCAACCTTTCCTCCACGGGCACGGCTGCACGCATCGGCGTATCACACCTTTGTATGAGTGGCGTAACAGCAGACAGTATTATTTTGAAGGATTCCTCGGACATCCGAAGGTAGTTTCGGAAATCTTGAGGGTTATTGTCACGTAACTCTCTTATGAGACCCATGTGTGACAATGTGGATCTTTTCTGCAGCCAGCTCCGGGTCCACATGCGACGTTTTCGTTTAGGACGTCTCTCCTCTTGGAGACGTGCTGCCTCAAACACCAGGGCAGCAGCAACAACAGAACTCTCATCGGAAGTGAGCATAGTTCCTAAAAAGAAAACAAACGTACAATAAATACACGTGCTTACAAAACAATGTTCTGACCATTGATCTAATAACTATATATGTTACTACTGGTATTAAATGGGGCAGTCAACCATCTCGATCTGTAAAAGGATTAATTAATTGGGCCACGCAACAGCTGTGTACCTGAGGTTCTCAGGCCTACCCTACTCAAAGGAACAATCAACCACACTCCAGCGTTTATCCCCGTTGAAGCGCAACATATGCTACGCTGTAGCGTTATACATACCTTTTGCGGTAAAAGTCTAGTAGTTAAAAGTCCAGGGAATCCAGCGAATTTAGGAGTTCTGTTCACAGCACGTGCTACAGAGAGAAATGAATAGCGCGCTCGAGAGCTCCGGTTTTATCCGCTGGGAACAATAGTCCTTTGTCGAATGAGCGCACAGTATTGTACCGCCCAATCAGCACACGGGAGGTGGAGAATTCAGCGCTCCTACGTAGCCAGCTCCTCCGCCCTTTACATCGTATACAATATCGTGCACACCTTTGTCACACCATGCGATCATGCCGCCACAGCGGGACACTAGACGACGAAAGAAAGTTTCAAACGATGTGCTACGACGTACGATTCACAGCGGGGTCCCTGATCGCAGGAGCGTGTCACACGCTGCGATATCGTACCTATATCGCTCGAACGTCACAAATCGTGCCGTCGTAGCGATCTAAATTGCACTGTGTGACGGTACCATTAGGTGCATAAGAATCATAGGTCCCTCCACTGTCTGTCCTATTCTGCAGAGAAAAAGATCCCAAAGATAGGGCTTGTATAAATGTAATGTGGATGCAAGGAACAGAGATCATAAGGCAGGAAACAGACAGGGATTGACATAACTTTATTTATATACAGCACAACTTTAAATTAGTGTTAGTAACTATGCAGATCAACAATAGAAAGAATAACAACAAGTTTAGAATAACAAAGGAAGTCTTTCATTATTTAACAATAATGTTCTGTTTCACAAAAGATGGTGCGCCCAGTCATAGGAGTCACAATGTACGTTCTCTCTGAAGCTCTGGCCCTAGCAGGGATCACCAGGACCCTAATCCCAGCCGACCCCAGTACCATTAATGATAGCTGGAAGTTACGGCAATGTTGGATCTTGGAGGCTTGACCAGTGTAGGATGCAGTTCCTGGCTCTGACCAGCATAGGCGATATTTGGAGGTCTCCTGTGGGGAATCAGAACCCTACCAGGCGGCGATCAGCACCTGGGTGGCGCAGACTTCCTGCTGAGGCCTGTCACGCTGGTCTCAGCGGTGTCTCTGGAGCACATCTACTCCGCTCTTTTCCTTGTCACCAAAGCTCCTCGTGGTTTGGCTTTCAGGGCTTATATATCAGGGAAGTCCTCCCTGTGGGTCATCTGATCCAGTCATGCTGGAGGCCATTCTCCCTGCACATCTTCCAGCACAGTTTGGTTCCAATTGATTTTGGTTGACTATCAGATGGTAGTCTCTCCTTATTAATGGCACATCCTACAAAAGTTCTGCAGAGATATAACAGCTTCTTATTGCATTCCTCTCCCCTTTTTGCTTGATAGTCCTCGAGCGATTGGAATTATTTTGAGTTTGATGTTTGCCCACAGATAGGCCAAATTCAGCCAACAGTTGAGCGCACTCCTTGGTTTTCTGCTGTATCTGGGACCCGATCTATTCATCCTGAGTTAGGGGGAATCCTGGCTTCCTGTAGAGCTGTGTCTGGGGTACTTGGAGACTCAGCCACTGGGTGTTATAAGCTGACTCCTGGTTCGTTTTCTGTCTCATTTGAGGGCGGCAATGGCATCTCCGTTGAACTCATCGCCCTGCAAGCCTTTCTTCCTCTTCCTCTAAGACTCCCCTTTGCGGGACCTCGATCACTTCTGTTGGGGGCCTGGCATTGGTACGGTTTTCTTCTTCGGAAGAGCAGGGTCACAGCATATTCCGGTGCAACACAAAAGGTGCCACAGCGTCATGTCCCTCAGGTCTAACCTCGTAGACGGAGTTATCCGGGTGGATTTTCAGCACTACTCGGTAGGGTACCGTATTCCAACGGTGATCCAGCTTGTCTCTGGATGGCTTGGCTAGCACTAACACACAGTTCTCTGGCTGAAATTGTCCCCCTGACATCGGAGACCGACTTGAATGTTCCACTTCAAGCAAGAGAAGATAGTATTCTGCTACAGATGGATCGGGATAAGTTGGAAACTTGGGCCGAAAGGAGGCAGATGCGTTTTACCAATGATAAATGTAAGGTTATACACATGGGAAGAAGGAATCAATATCACCATTACACACTGAACGGGAAACCACTGGGTAAATCTGACATGAAGAAGGACTTGGGGGTCCTAGTTAATGAAAAACTTACCTGGAGGAGCCAGTGTCAGGCAGCGGCTACCAAGGCAAACAGGATCATGGGGTGCATTAAAAGAGGTCTGGATACACATGATGAGAGCATTATACTGCCTCTGTACAAATCCCTGGTTAGACCGCACATGGAGTACTGTGTACAGTTTTGAGCATAGGTGCTCAGGAAGGATATAATGGAACTAGAGTGAATACAAAGGAGGGCAATACAAATATCTCTCCAAGAATCTGTTTATACCAAGGAAGGTGACGGTCACAAGGGGACATTCTCTGCGTCTGGAGGAGAGAAGGTTTTTCCACCAACATAGAAGAGGATTCTTTAATGTTAGGGTAGTGAGAATCTGGAATTCCTTGCCTGAGGAGGTGGTGATGGCAAACTCACTTGAGGGGTTCAAAAGAGGCCTGGATGTCTTCTTGGAGCGTAACAATATTGCATCTTACAGTTATTAGGTTCTTTAGAAGGACGTAGATCTGGGGATTTATTCTGACGGAATATAGGTTGAACTGGATGGACAAATGTCTTTATTCGGCCTTGCTAACTATGTTACTATGTAATACCTTCCAACTTTTTAAGACAGGGGCATGTATTGCATTTACACAGAAATTTTGCCATTACTGAAGCCCCATAGAGTTTTTATTCACTAAGATAACTCGGACTGGCAGTTGCCTCTCCTGACCTGACAGCATGTATTTCTTGACTATGGGTATAGGCAAGTCATTTGTTACATCCCACTTAACCTCCCACATACCCCATGAAATTAACCCCTTCCTGACATGCGCCGTACTAGTACTGCTTTGCGGGAACTGGAACTCCACAAGAAAATTTGTTGCAAAAATGACAAAAGTTTATTTCCACATAGAGATACTACACACAGTTTAAAAACATTTAAAACATACTCCAAAGAGTAGATGGATCCAGTATTCCAATAATCAGGTATTGCTTACCAAATATGCTACATCACACAAAAATAATAACTGGCATAGGTTAAAGTTTTTTTGCACCAAACATGAATTTGTTTATATCACAAATGCTGCATACGAATATAATATAAGGAAAAATTCCAATAGACAGAACCTAAAATTTCTGAGGGAACAAAGACCATGGCAGGCTCATAGAGCTTGTTACAGTTTCCTTTGGTTGGTATAGCAACTTAGTTTTTTTTGTGTCTCACAGAAGTTTAAACCTATAGAACCTACATTGAGGCACAACACTTGTAATAATGTGACAAAATCATGTAAAAAGTCACTTTTTTACCTGCAACCAGCCAATGCTGGTACACGCAGGTCTAATAGCAGTATTGAGTCAGAATTTTAGTCTCCAGAGATGCTCATACCAGCACAAACGGTGCCGTAAATCAGGAGTGCCCATATAGAGACATTGTGTGCCAAATGAAAAGGTAGGAGAGAGCTGTATACTTCACCCTGACCAGTCCTCTACAGTCGCCCCCTGGTCCCTTTAAGCAGCGGTGCAGCCAGTTTTGTAATGGAGATTGGAGACCCACGCGTTCCGACACACACACGGGTGTCTTTCTCAAGGTGAGTGTGTCCCTTGTGTGGAGTTGTGATTATTTAAGCCGTCTTAATTTCATTTACCTGTCTCGCAGGTGTGAGAAAGCAGGAAGCGGTGGTGGCGTTCGCCTGTTCATTACTGACTCGGAAGGTGAAGTCCGGGGTCACCTCCTTGTTTTGCACTTGCGCATTAGCCCTTTTCCTCTGCCTTTCAATATGCGCAGGCGCATCGACGAGCGGGAGGATGCGTCCATCCTTACCCACATGCGAGTCCAGGAACACCTCCTTATTATGCGCCTGCGCTTTAATCCATCTCTTTTATCATTCAGTATGCGCAGGCGCTTCTAGGAACGGGAGGATGTCTACATCCTTACCCGTATATATGCATTGTATAGTTGTATTTGTATGCTGGGTACTCGGCCCTAGCAATGCACTTGCGCAGAGAGCTTAGGAAGTAACTCTGCACAAACAGACTGCAGAGCCAATCTCTGCTCCTTGTTGTTATAGCAGGCCGGAGTATATTCAAAAAATCCGCTTTGCACCATTACGGACCCCATGCTTCAACGCCCATGCCACTAATAATACAGTGATCCTAGGGCTTCAGCCCTGCTCATCCCCACTTCCCGTATAGCATTAGCCCCCTACGGAAAGCGCATAAACCTGATGGTGCCACCAGTGATCCAAAACATACAATAAACAATCATTATTATGTGGCCATATGAACAGATAACACATTTACATATGTTGCTCATCAATCTGAGATACTCTGTACTCACAATATTTTGTAATGACATTAAATGTCATACAGGTAGAGGCTAATCAGCATAAAATACAATAGTGAATGGTTAATATACATATTTTTTGGTATTTTGTCCCATTTCGGGAAAAATTCCCATGAGGAGGTTATTAAATCACAAGGATATTTTTTGAAGTCACACAGACCACGCTGTGGGGAAAAAAAAAAAAGGGGGTTGAAGGGTTTTCTCTTATTCTTGCTCCGAAAATTCCCGTCATAGGTGGCTGGGTCTCCAGGATCTTACATATTTCATCCAAACTTTTTGTAGTAAGTTACTACTGGAGAAAGTCTAGAAAAAAAGTAGGGAAAGGAGAAGAGATAGAATTGAAAACAAGACGAAAATAAGTGAATAGAGACTAAGTTTTTTAGAAAAATATATCAAAGAAATTGTACATGGGCATGATGTATATACAGGGAAGGAGAGCTTGCTACCCATGGTCAAACAAAGAGGAGCCGTTCAGATCATTTCTTTTTATAGAAGCCAGAGTATAACAACTCCTCGTTGAGACCATTCGGTGCCAGACTGTCCAGATCATATATCCATCTGGCTTCCCGGCGCAAAAGTTCTTCTGTTGCATTACCTCCCCTTATGTTGATATTTACCCCTTCTAAACCCATGACCTTGAGGGAATCCCCCGAACCCGCATGGGCTTCTAAGAAGTGTGCTGCCACTGATGTTATTGCTTTGCCCTTTGCTATATCTGATCTAGCGGTCGCTATATTAGACAGATGTTGTGTTGTTCTGCGTCTTATCTCTTGTGTGGTTTGACCGACGTAGATTTTGTCGCAACCACAGATCAATGCATAGACCACATTTCGTGAACGGCAGTTGAAATAGGCTTTAGATTGTATTTGTGTGGGCAGATGTTTAATTGTAATCCCCCTACTAGCAATCATTTTAGGACAAATTGTGCAGCTCCCACAGGGGAAGGAACCCTTATTGGAGTGACTAGTTCTTAATCTTGTGATTGGGCGTCTATAGTGACTGTTAGACAAATAGTCTTTCAGGTTCTTCGCCCTTCTTGCTACTACTTTGGGCCGGTCACCAATGTGTGGTCTTAATTTCGGTTCACTTTTTAAGATGCCCCAGTTTGCATTTAGTATGCGATATATATCGCTCCACTGATTATTATACTTGGTGATCAGATGGACAGTGTTTGAAGTTGGTTTTACCTTTGGTTTTAAGGCCTGTTCTCTTGTTCGCTCTCTTGATGCCTCAAAAGCTATTGAAATGGTCCTGCGGGGATATCCTCGTTCACGAAATCTGTTGGTCAGATGGCGAGACTCCTTGATAAAGTCATCTGTGCGGCTGCAATTCCTTCTCAATCTAAGGAATTGTCCTTTTGGGATACCTTTTTTTAGGTGCATCGGGTGGAAACTTTCGAAGTGGAGGAGATTGTTTGTTGCTGTTCTTTTTCGGAATAGTGTGGTGCTGATCCGGTTTTGGTCGATCATTAGTTTCAAATCTAGAAACTCAACAGAAATGGTAGAAAAACAAGATGTTAATTTAATGTTCCAGTCATTATTGTTGAGTCTTCCTATGAAACTATGTAGTTCTTCTGTTGTCCCTGACCAGACTATAACAATGTCATCTATATACCGTAGCCATTTGACTACATGTATAGAAAACTCATCCAACTTCTGTACTTATGTCTCCTCCCAACGTCACAAGAAAAGGTTAGCATATGAGGGTGCACACTTTGCCCCATAGCTGTACCCGAGGTTTGTTTATAGAAGTCCCTGTCAAATACGAAATAGTTATTTTCTAGGACGAATTTGAGTAATTTCAAAATAAACAGATCATGGGCTCTATCACCTGTAGACTGTTTATTTAGGAAATAAGATGTAGTTGTCATACCCAAGTCGTGTCCAATATTCGTATATAGTGCCTCCACATCTAAGGTCACTAGGATTGCATTCTCAGGAACTTCTAGACCTTCACAGATTTCTATCAGATGGGAGGAGTCTCACACATAGGAATCCAAGGACTTCACCAGCGGCTGTAAAAAGAAATCCAAATAGGAGCATGGTTTCTCATATAGTCCCCCTATCCCCGGGATGATCGGTCTACCTGGTGGCCTGTCGATGGATTTATGAACTTTGGGCACCAAGTAGAACGTGGGGATGACCGGATGGGTTGTGATTAAATAATCTTGCTCTCTTTTATTTATCGTACCCATGGAGATAGCTCCTGTAATCAAGTTGTCCAATTGACTTTTAAATATTGCTGTTGGATCAGATGGTAGTTTTTGATAGTATTGAACACTATTCAGTTAACGTTTTGCTTCCTGGAGTTACATGTCTTTGGGCCAAAGCACAATATTACCACCCTTGTCAGACTCCTTGATTTCAATTAAATCATTATTCTTTAGATTTGATAATGCTACTTTTTCCTCCTTTGTGAGATTATTTTGACCATGTATGTCCAAACGAAGTTTTTTAATGTCCCTGCACATCGACTCAAAAAAAATCTGTATAGTTGGAAACATTGAGAATTTGGGGGTTGCCTGGGATGGCACTCTGCCATTAAAACGTCTCCTTCCCTGATCTCTGTCATTCTCAGTCAGAAGATCTACTAGGTCTCTAAAGGTCTGTCTATCCTGGTCTGGTAATTCATCCACCAGTGATGGTTGGTGATATAACATTTTAAAAGTTAGTTGTCTACAAAAAAGGTAGATGTCTTTGGTTAATTCAAATTTATCAAGACATGGGTGAAAAGGACTGACCTTTTGTAAGTAACTCGGTTTCTACTTATGATAGTTGGTACGTTGAGAGATTGATAATGCGGAACTCTTGTGTGTCACTGCCTATATTTACTGGGGGGTAATTAAGATCTAAAACCGTTTCCGGCTGTTGTATCGTGTGGTCCTCTTTGAACTCGGGGACCAGTGTCTTAAATTGCGTTTTTTTCTGGCTCGGGTGTTTGGGTTTTCTTCGCCCCCTTCTATGCTGCTTTCCCTGTCGCTTGTGTCTGTTGATAAAAAATCGCTGTTAACATTGAGTCCTGCTCCACTCTTAGTTGGTACCTCCCCTCTATCTGTTGTTTTCATAGAAGTTCTCGCATTACCCTGATGTGTCCACCTGTACATCCTTTGCTTCTCCATATCCAATCTATCACGCTGAAATTTGTTCTTTTTACCTTTAATGATGTCTTTTTCATATCTATCAATTATTTCTTTGAGATGAATTTTGAAAGGTTCTACTTGGGTTTTACTATCAAAGGTCTCCAGCTCTCTCTCTTTCTTATTTATATCCTCTTTAATTCTTGTTGACACCAATTTGTCCTGTTCTATCAACATGTCTATAATGATATATGAGCATCTCTGCAGACCTTTCTCCCAGGTGGTTTTAAATTCCTGGTCTACTTCCCAGGCTGGGAATATTTGGACTCTGAGGCCCTGTGGTACCGGTCCGAATTTCTAATATTCGGTTAAACTAGTCATATTCCACCATGTTTTTGTTAATTTTTTATGTAAGTTAATCAAAGC
Source organism: Ranitomeya imitator (assembly GCF_032444005.1). NCBI lineage: Eukaryota > Metazoa > Chordata > Amphibia > Anura > Dendrobatidae > Ranitomeya > Ranitomeya imitator. The sequence continues at coordinate 345,243,772 of NC_091282.1, read as the reverse complement.
CGATAAAGAGTTGATTGCAGTCACCACACCCTTGTTATCGCAATGAAATCTTACTTTTTTATTCCTGAATCTGTCCCCCGAAATTGCCAAAGCAACCATAGCGGGAAACAAATGGGGTAATGTCAGGATATCAACTAAACCCTGAGAGTACCAACTTTCTGGCCATTTTCCAAAAGCCCAGCTACCCTGGCAATATGCTTTGAAATAATTTCTTCCTGCCACATCTGTGAATAACTCTAACTCACCTGCATGAACCACTGGTTCCATCCATAATGATCTCCCGTTGTATGTACATAAAAATTCCGCTCAAACACTCAATTCTTCCTGCACAAGATAGTGAACAACTCATATTATCCACGAAGAATCCACTGTTGCAAAAACAACCCAACATGTGCATACTATCCAGATGCACAAGTAGCAGTCTGAAGGCCGCTTCAGTATCAGTTTTTGCGAACAAGGCCAGGACCGTTGGGACCCCTGCACCTGTGATGTTACTGGACTCTATAACCACCAAACCAGAACTCAAACCCCTGCCCATGTAGCAGTAGGGGACACCCCAGCCTGCATACCCCTGGACCCTAAATTGCGTAATCCCTGTAACAAAATGCCAACGCCCCCACCAAACCCTCTAGCCCACTATTTTAATGCAAGAACTGATTTGTCTCACCTAGCTGCCTCAGCGCTGTCCCCAGCAGTTGCTTGTCCTGCAGCTGCTGTCCATCGTCAGGTCTGGGTGAAAAATCCTATTCAGCTCTAGCAGAGTCCCCCATCACAGGAGGAGGGCTCGATGTGAGCACATGCGTGGTGGGGCAGGGCCAGGTGACTGCTGCCCGTGGATATCAGGTGGGCCCATTGTCGGTACAGCCATTACCTGGCTGATAGGTGTGGGGCCAGCTGACTGACACCTGTGGACCACGGCTGGGCTCAATGGTGGCGACGATCCTGGTCTGGTCGCCGGAGGATGACTCCTTCCCCTTCAGCACGCCCTGCCGTGAAGGTGGATTCCTCCCAGGCCAGAAATGGCGCGAAGAAGCAGCCTGTTCCGCGACCTGACCTGGAGGGTCCCTGAAGGGGCTCCTAAGGCAGTACCAGAGCCAGGGGTTTCTTCTGGATTCAGCCGCGCTAAAGGTGGCAATCTTTGGGTGGCTGAGCTGGGCCATCCCCAGCCCGTTGTAGCATGCTCTGGATTGATGCCTATAACCAATCTGCTCCCCTGTTGCCAGCTGCACTTCTCAGCTGCTGCAATATCAAGTCCATGTATTCCATCTTTAAGGGAACATGCCCACGATCAAGAAGAGCAGCGTTTTGGATGTAGCTTACCTGCGCTGCATCCAAAACGCTGCTTTCTACCTTAGCAGCACAGTGGATGGGATTTATAGAAAGCCCATGCTCACTGTGCTTCTATTGAACGCTACGTAAATTCACCCACTGTGCGGGATTACGAGCTACAGCATGTCAATTCTCTGCAGCGGAGACGCTAGTCTCCACTGCATAGTCACACCCATAGCCATTCACTACATGTGGTAAATCCACATGGTTCAATGAACACATGTGGATTTAACTGTGTGATTAGAACGCAGCGTTTTGGAAGCAGCGATGTTGGTACTTTTATATGCTTAGTTGAATGTAATGTATGTACTTGTTGTACTTTGGTTTCACTTCCTCACTAGTAAAAGGTCCTTCAGACTTCCTGTTATGCTGTATTAAGAAGCTGCTGCATGAACCTCATGTTCTGTGTAGATGAAAGTTGAATTACCCCATATAACCTACTCTCAGAAGTTTCTTCTGCGACCAAACAATGCAACAGTTGTAACGCTCGTGCCCAGACTGATTGGCGCAAGTGAGAATTGTGGTCCCACTGTGTCACAAACCAGATTTACCCCAGAGGGGCGTGATGAAGCAGGTACCTTGGTGGTTTGCTGGAGCCTCTAGAGGTGGGATTAGACTTGTGTGGCAGGTAGCTGCCAGTTACCACTCCAGGCGGCGTCTGGCAGTAGCAGCTGACCACCAAGGGGACAGGACACTGTAATGACGGGTGCAGGAAAGTACTGTAGATATACTATCTGGCTCAGCTGATGTATCGACAGGCAAGTGCTGGCGGACACAAGTGATGTACAGGCAGACCGGTGCAGGCGGGCACAGCTGATATTCTGGTAGGCAGGTGGCACGGGTCAGACTGGAGGAACAGAAACAGTTTCAGAAAGGACTAGGACACAGACAGGTACGAGTAAGATATAGGGATAGGTAGGACCAGTTCAGACTGGACGTACAGGAACAGTTTCAGGAAGGACCGGGACACTGGCAGGTACGACTGGAATACTGGAACGGGTGGGACCCAGTTCAGACTAGGAACAGTTTCAGAAAGGGCTGAGACACAGACAAATACGACTCGAATACAGGAACAGATAGGACCCAGTTCAGACTGGACAGAGAATGAGCCTCAAGTGCAGTGCAGGTGAAGAGACGCAGGGGCGGAACAGATGCAGATCTGCAGGGGCGGAACAGATGCAGAGCCGCAAGGGCGGAACAGTTACAGAGCCGCAGGTGCGGACAAGCAAGGAAACCGCTGACTCAGTCAGGGTATGTGCACACGTTGCGGATTCTCTGCGGATCCGCAGCGTTTTTTGCGGTGCAGAAACGCTGCAGATCCGCAATAGATTTACAGTACAATCTAAATCAATGAGAGAAAAAAAATGCTGTGCACACTTTCCGGAAAGTCCGCTGCTGAAATGCGGTTTAAAAGAAGTAGCATGTCACTTCTTTTTTGTGAATCTGCAGCGTTTTTGTACCCATTCTATTATAGAAAACCGCAGGGGTAAAAACCGCAGCAAATCCGCAAGAAAACCGCAGCAAAAATGCACAAAAAACGCTGCGGAACCGCACAAAATCCGCAGGTGCGTTTTCTGCCAGGAGAGGCAGAATCCACACCAGAAATTCCTAAGCCTAATCCGCAACGTGTGCACATAGCCTCAAGCAGGAAACCCCAGACAAGGTTAACCCCTTAATCCCATATGACGTACTATCCCGTCCAGGTGACCTGGGACTTAATTCCCAGTGACGGGATAGTACGTCATATGCGATCGGCCGCGCTGACGGGGGGAGCGCGGCCGATCGCGGCCGGGTGTCAGCTGCCTATCGCAGCTGACATCCGGCACTATGTGCCAGGAGCGGTCACGGACCGCTCCCGGCACATTAACCCCCGGCATCGCGATCAAACATGATCGTGGTGTGCCGGCGGTACAGGGAAGCATCGCGCAGGGAGGGGGCTCCCTGCGTGCTTCCCTGAGACGATCGGTACAAGGTGATGTGCTCACCTTGTACCGAACGTCTTCTCCCTGCAGGCCCCAGATCCAAAATGGCCGCGGGGCTGCATCCGGGTCCTGCAGGGAGTACTTCCGGGTTGCCTGCAGGTGCTGGTAAGCCTTCAGCGATGTCAGTAAGATCGCCGATCTTACAGAGTGCTGTGCAAACTGTAAGATCGGCGATCTGTGATGTCCCCCCCTGGGACAAAGTAAAAAAGTTAAAAAAAAAATTTCCACATGTGTAAAAAAAAAAAAAAAAAAAAAATTACTAAATAAATAAAAAAAAATATATATATTATTCCCATAAATACATTTCTTTATAAAAAAAAAAAAAAACAAAACAATAAAAGTACACATATTTAGTATCGCTGCGTCCGTAACGACCCGACCTATAAAATTGTCCCACAAGTTAACCCCTTCAGTGAACACCGTAAGAAAAAAAAAAAACAACGCTTTATTATCATACCGCCGAACAAAAAGTGGAATAACACGCGATCAAAAAGACAGATATAAATATGCATGATACCGCTGAAAACGTCATCTTGTCCCGCAAAAAACGAGCCGCCACAAAGCATAATAAGCAAAAAAATAAAAAAGTTATAGTCCTGAGAATAAAGCGATGCCAAAATAATTATTTTTTCTATAAAATAGCTTTTATCGTATAAAAGCGCCAAAACATAAAAAATGATATAAATGAGGTATCGCTGTAATCGTACTGACCCGACAAATAAAACTGCTTCATCCACTTTACCAAATGCGGAACGGTATAAACGCCTCCCCCAAAAGAAATTCATGAATAGCTGGTTTTTGGTCATTCTGCCTCACAAAAATCGGAATAAAAAGTGATAAAAAGCTGTCACGTGTCCAAAAATGTTACCAATAAAAACGTCAACTCGTCCCGCAAAAAACAAGACCTCACATGACTCTGTGGACCAAAATATGGAAAAATTATAGGTCTCAAAATGTGGAGACGCAAAAACTTTTTTGCTATAAAAAAAGCGTATTTTAGTGTGTGAATGCTGCCAATCATAAAAATCCAATATAAAAAACGCTATAAAAGTAAATCAAACCCCCCTTCCTCACCCCCTTAGTTAGGGAAAAATAATAAAATTAAAAAATGTATTTATTTCCATTTTCCCATCAGGGCTAGGGTTAGGGCTAGGGTTAGGGCTAGGGTTAGGGTTGGGGCTAGGGTTAGGGCTAGGGTTGGGGTTAGGGCTAGGGTTAGGGCTAGGGTTGGGGCTAGGGTTAGGGGTAGGGTTAGGGCTAGGGTTGGGGCTAGGGTTGGGGTTAGGGTTGGGGCTAGGGTTAGGGCTAGGGTTGGGGCTAGGGTTAGGGTTGGGGTTAGGGTTGGAGCTAAAGTTAGGGTTAGGGTTGGGGCTAAAGTTAGGGTTAGGGTTGGGGCTAAAGTTAGGGTTAGGGTTGGGGCTAAAGTTAGGGTTAGGGTTTGGATTATATTTACGGTTGGGATTAGGGTTGGGATTAGAATTAGGGGTATGTCAGAGTTAGGGGTGTGGTTAGGGTTACCGTTGGGATTAGGGTTAGGGGTGTGTTAGGGTTAGGGTTTCAGGTAGAATTGGGGAGTTTCCACTGTTCAGGCACATCAGGGGCTCTCCAAACGCGACATGGCGTCCGATCTCAATTCCAGCCAATTCTGCGTTGAAAAAGTAAAACAGTGCTCCTTCCCTTCTGAGCTCTCCGGTGCACCCAAACAGGGGTTTACCCCAACATATGGGGTATCAGCGTACTCAGGACAAATTGGACAACAAGTTTTGGGGTCCAAGTTCTCTTGTTATCCTTGGGAAAATAAAAATGTGGGGGGCTAGAAATCATTTTTGTGGGAAAATAAGATTTTTTTTTATTTTCGCGGCTCTGCGTTGTAAACTGCAGTGAAACACTTGGGGGTTCAAAGTTCTCACAACACATCTAGATAGGTTCCTTGGGAGGTCTAGTTTCCAATATGGGGTCACTTGTGTGGGGTTTGTACTGTTTGGGTACATCAGGGGCTCTGCAAATGCAACGTGACGCCTGCAGACCAATCCATCTAAGTCTGTATTCCAAATGGCGCTCCTTCCCTTCCGAGCTCTGCCATGCGCCCAAACAGTGCTTCCCCCCCACATATGGGGTATCAGCGTACTCAGGACAAATTGGACAACAACTTTTGGGGTCCAATTTATCCTGTTACCCTTGTGAAAATACATAACTGGGGACTAAAAAATCATTTTTGTGAGAAAAAAAAAGAATTTTTATTTTCACGGCTCTGCGTTATAAACTGTAGTGAAACACTTGGGGGTTCAAAGTTCTCACAACACATCTAGATAAGTTCCTTGGGGGGTCTAGTTTCCAATATGGGGTCACTTGTGGGGGGTTTGTACTGTTTGGGTACATCAGGGGCTCTGCAAATGCAGCGTGACGCCTGCAGACCAATCCATCTAAGTCTGTATTCCAAATGGTGCTCCTTCCCTTCTGAGCTCTGCCATGCGCCCAAACAGTGCTTCCCCCCACATATGGGGTATCAGCGTACTCAGGACAAATTGGACAACAACTTTTGGGGTCCAATTTATCCTGTTACCCTTGTGAAAATACATAACTCTGGACAAAAAAATCATTTTTGTGAAAAAAAAAGAATTTTTATTTTCACGGCTCTGCGTTATAAACTGTAGTGAAACACTTGGGGGTTCAAAGTTCTCACAACACATCTAGATAAGTTCCTTGGGGGGTCTAGTTTCCAATATGGGGTCACTTGTGGGGGGTTTGTACTGTTTGGGTACATCAGGGGCTCTGCAAATGCAGCGTGACGCCTGCAGACCAATCCATCTAAGTCTGTATTCCAAATGGCGCTCCTTCCCTTCCGAGCTCTGCCATGCGCCCAAACAGTGCTTCCCCCCACATATGGGGTATCAGCGTACTCAGGACAAATTGGACAACTTTTGGGGTCCAATTTATCCTGTTACCCTTGTGAAAATACATAACTGGGGACTAAAAAATAATTTTTGTGAAAAAAATTTTTTTTTATTTTCACGGCTCTGCATTATAAACTGTAGTGAAACACTTGGGGGTTCAAAGTTCTCACAACACATCTAGATAAGTTCCTTGGGGGGTCTAGTTTCCAATATGGGGTCACTTGTGGGGGGTTTGTACTGTTTGGGTACATCAGGGGCTCTGCAAATGCAGCGTGACGCCTGCAGACCAATCCATCTAAGTCTGTATTCCAAATGGCGCTCCTTCCCTTCCGAGCTCTGCCATGCGCCCAAACAGTGCTTCCCCCCACATATGGGGTATCAGCGTACTCAGGACAAATTGGACAAACAACTTTTGGGGTCCAATTTATCCTGTTACCCTTGTGAAAATACATAACTGGGGACTAAAAAAACATTTTTGTGAAAAAAAAAAAGAATTTTTATTTTCACGGCTCTGCGTTATAAACTGTAGTGAAACACTTGGGGGTTCAAAGTTCTCACAACACAACTAGATAAGTTCCTTGGGGCATCTAGTTTCCAATATGGGGTCACTTGTGGGGGGTTTCTACTGTTTGGGTACATCAGGGGCTCTGCAAATGCAACGTGACGCCTGGAGACCAATCCATCTAAGTCTGTATTCCAAATGGCGCTCCTTCCCTTCCGAGCTCTGCCATGCGCCCAAACAGTGCTTCCCCCCCACATATGGGGTATCAGCGTACTCAGGACAAATTGGACAACAAATTTTGTGGTCCAATTTATCCTGTTACCCTTGTGAAAATACATAACGGGGGGCTAAAAATCATTTTTGTGAAAAAAAATGATTTTTTATTTTTTCTGCGTTATAAACTGTAGTGAAACACTTGGGGGCTCAAAGCTCTCAAAACACATCTAGATAAGTTCCCTAGGGGGTCTACTTTCCAAAATGGTGTCACTTGTGGGTGGTTTCAATGTTTAGGCACATCAGGGGCTCTCCAAACGCAACATGGCGTCCCATCTCAATTCCAGTCAATTTTGCATTGAAAAGTCAAATGGCGCTCCTTCCCTTCCGAGCTCTGCCATGCGCCCAAACAATGGTTTACACCCACATATGGGGTATCAGCGTACTCAGGACAAATTGCACAACAACTTTTGTGGTCTAATTTCTTCTCTTACCCTTGGTAAAATTAAAAATTGGGGCAAAAAGATCAGTTTTGTGAAAAAATATGATTTTTTATTTTTACGGCTCTGCATTATAAACTTCTATGAAGCACTTGGTGCGTCAAAGTGCTCACCACACATCTAGATAAGTTCCTTAAGGGGTCTCCTTTCCAAAATGGTGTCACTTGTGGGGGGTTTCAATGTTTATAGGCACATCAGGGGCTCTCCAAACGCAACATGGCGTCCTATCTCAGTTCCAGTTAATTTTGCATTGAAAAGTCAAATGGCGCTCCTTTCCTTCCGAGCTCTGCCATGCGCCCAAACAGTGGTTTATCCCCACATATGGGGTATTAACGTACTCAGGACAAATTGTACAACAACTTTTGGGGTCCATTTTCTCCTGTTACCCTTGGTAAAATAAAACAAATTGGAGCTGAAATAAATTTTGTGTGAAAAAAAGTTAGATGTTCATTTTTATTTAAACATTCCAAAAATTCCTGTAAAACACCTAAAGGGTTAATAAACTTCTTGAATGTGGTTTTGAGCACCTTGAGGGGTGCAGTTTTTAGAATGGTGTCACACTTGGGTATTTTCTATCATATAGACCCCTCAAAATGACTTCAAAGATGTGGTCCCTAAAAAAAAAATGGTGTTGTAGAAATGAGAAATTGCTGGTCAACTTTTAACCCTTATAACTCCCTAACCAAAATTGTGCTGATGTAAAGTAGACATGTGGGAAATGTTACTTATTAAGTATTTTGCATGACATATCTCTGTGATTTAAGGGTATAAAAATTCAAAGTTGGAAAATTGCGAAATTTTCAAAATTTTCGCCAATTTTCCGTTTTTTTCACAAATAAACGCAAGTTATATCGAATAAATTTTACCACTAACATTAAGTACTATACGTCACGAGAAAACAATGTCAGAATCGCCAAGATCCGTTGAAGTGTTCCAGAGTTATAACCTCATAAAGGGACAGTGGTCAGAATTGTAAAAATTGGCCCGGTCATTAACGTGCAAACCACCCTCGGGGCTTAAGGGGTTAAGCAGGAAACCGCAGATACGGTCAAACATAGGACAGCATACGGACATGTACACGCAGGACAGACAAGATAGAGTTCACTCTAGACCAATATCATGACAGGTATGAGCAGGATAGAGAGGAGCAGATTCACACAGGTACTTACAAGAAAGTAGCAAGTATACACAAAGATCACTAACGTTGTACAGAGACAACACAATAGAGATAGGTGCTGGTTCAGATACTGCAGTTTTTTTTAGATATGTGTCAGTACAGACACTGCAGGTCGTTAGAGATAGAAGGTGGTTTAGACACTGCAAGTTTAAGGAACAGGAACAGACACAACAGCGTAAGGAAACATCCAGACTTGGATACAAACAAGATCAGGGATAGGTCCCAATTTAGACAAGGACAGGTTCAGGATTCGGGCCTGGGTACTCAGCCCCCAGGATGGAGGAAACAGGAAAGACAGATTCAGGGTTCAGGCCTGGGCATGCAGCCCTCAGGGTGCCGGACACAGGAACAGACAAACAAAAACAGGACAGGACCTGGCAACTCTGTAGTTGCACACCGACTGAAGGAGAATGTTGCTCTGGCCCCTTCCCATTTATGGAGGTGCCTGAAATACCAAGTGCCTCTTAGCAATAGGCTGGGAACACATTAGGAATGTGCGCACTGTTTCTTTAACAATCAGGAAAGGCAGGCACAGCCACAGTAAGCATACAGCCAGGAAGTATGCCCACAGCAAGCCGAGGACATGGAGATCAGAGCATACAGCAAGCAGAGGCAGAACTCACTGCATGACTTGGAGTGGTGAGTAAGTTCGTGTACCTGTGTGGTGGGGTATAGGAAGCCATGCAGTGATGCAGGTGCAGCGCCTCCAAGGGCTGTGGGGTACTCGGATCCGGGACCTTCTTCTGTACTCAGTGGGGATGTCACGGTGGCTGACCCGGTCCGTGGCCCTAGGGGAACTTCCACTGTAAATTGTGGGGGAAAGGTCTTTAAAGGGATAATGTTCGTGACGCCACCTGTGGTATTCGGTCAGGGTGACCGATGCTGCTTAGGGGTCCGCTGGGGTGATGTTATGGCAGCTAGATGGTATACCTTCCAACAGGTGAAGTATGTCCCCAGGGCTTCCCAGAGTGTAGATGGTGGATGATGTAAGGCGCAGTGAATAACGAAGACACAAGGTTGCAGTCTCTTTACCTTTACTGAAGGCTTCAGCGTCCACAGTCCAGAGTAGGGATCACAGGGTAGGCAGAGTCCGGCCGGTCTGAAGGCAAATCCAGAGTCCCCTTTTCCAGGTGGAATTCAATAGCCTTCCTCTAGCGCCTGGGCATTGTAGTACCTCCCTGCTGAGCAACTCGGTAAGGTCCTCACAACTATTGTAGATGTTAAGTCTCTTCTCTCTGTCCCCCTGACGGATAGGACAAACCCATATGACTGGTGGCCTGAGGCTTTTTATAGGGACCCTAGAGATGCCCCGGCCCCCACAAGTTGCCACCCTGCCTCCTGGGTATATGGTCGGGCACTCAACGTGGAATCAACTGTCCTGCCAGTCTCTGAAGTAACGGCATAGAGATCCTTACTCCCTCGGTGTTCTGGCTAACGGTAGTATGGAGTGCCCCCAGACGCAGGGCCGCGGATTGCTCGGTACTGGTCCTTTCTGTCTCGGTGCTGGGGTTGTCACGGTGGCTGGACCCGGTCCGTGACCCTGCTAAGGGGCGTCCAATAAAAGGGGTGATGGTAGTTTGTCAAGGGTTTGTGACGCCACCTGTGGTCTTTGGTCAGGGTGACCGACGCTGCTTAGGGGTCCGCTGGGGTGATGGAATGGCAGCTAGATGGTATACCTTTCCACAGGTGAAGTATATCCCCAGGGCTTCCCAATAGTGTAGGTGGCTATGATGTGAGGCGCAGTTAATAACGAGGACACAGGGTTGCAGTCTCTTTACCTTTTTACTGAAGACTTCAGGATCCGCAATCCAGAGCACTGCTAACAGGGCTGGCTGAGTCCGGCCGGTCCGAAGGCACATCCAGAGTTCCCTTTGCAGGTGGAAATCAGTGCCTACCAACTAGCACCTGTGTGTTGTAGTCCTTCCCTGCTGAGCATTCAGGATAGTCCTCACAACTTTCGTATCTGTTCTTTCTCTTTCTCTCCGTCCCCCAAGTTTATATCTGGATAGGACGCACCCGTTTGACGGGAAGGCTCGGAGCTATTCTGGGACCCTAGAGACGCCCCTCTCCAACTTTGCCCCCTATGTCTGCTTAGGTGATGTGTTATGATCTGGTGGTTTAGGAACAACATGAGACAAGCTCTGAAGGAGGTGATATCTGTACTGACCGCAGACCCTGAACCTAGCAGCGCAACTAGAAATAGCCGTGTGGGGTACCTGACGCTCCCTAGACCCCTCGGCACAGCCTAAGATCTAACTTCCCCTAAAGATGGAAACAGGAAACCTATCTTGCCTCAGAGAAAATCCCCAAAGGAAAGATAGCCCCCCACAAATATTGACGGTGAGAGGAGGGGAAAATAACATACGCAGAGATGAAATCAGATTTTAGCATAGGAGGCCAGTCTAGCTTGATAGATAGGACAGGAAAGGATACTGTGCGGTCAGTATAAAAACTACAAAACAATCCACACAGAGTTTACAAAATCTCCACACCTGACTAAAGGTGTGGAGGGTAAATCTGCTTCCCAGAGCTTCCAGCTAACAGAAAAAATCCATAATGACAAGCTGGACAAAAATAGAATGCACAGAACAATAAGTCCACAACATGTTGTCTGAAATGAGCAAAGCCAGAACTTATCTTTGCAGAACTGGTCAGGAAACCAGGAGAATCCAAGCAGAGATGTGAATCCAGCCAGAGAACATAGACAAGTGGCATAGGCTGAAGACTAGAGTCAGGTTAAATAGCAGAGCCAGGAGAGACGATTAGTGAAAGCAGCTGCAAAGCTAAACCCAAGGAGCAGCAGTTCCACTCAAAACCACCAGAGGGAGCCCAAGGGCAGAATTCACAAAAGTGCCATTTACAACCACCTGAGGGAGCCCAAGAACGGAATTCACAACAGTACCCCCCCTTTAGGAGGGGTCACCGAACCCTCACCAGAGCCCCCAGGCCGATCAGGACGAGCCAAGTGAAAAGCACGAACCAAATCGGTAGCATGGACATCGGAGGCAACAACCCAAGAATTATCCTCCTGGCCATAACCCTTCCACTTGACAAGCTACTGGAGCCTCCGCCTCGAAAAACGAGAATCCAAAATCTTCTCAACCTCATATTCCAACTCTCCCTCAACCAACACCGGGGCAGGAGGGTCAACCGAGGGAACAACGGGCACCACATATCTCCGCAACAAAGATCTATGGAAAACATTATGAATGGCAAAAGAGGCTGGAAGAGCCAAACGAAAAGAGACCGGATTAATAATTTCAGAAATTTTATAAGGACCAATAAACCGAGACTTAAACTTAGGAGAAGAAACCTTCATAGGAACATGACGAGAAGACAACCAAACCAAATCTCCCACACATAGCCGGGGACCAACACGCCGACTGTTGTGAATTCTGTTGTTAAGCTCCCTCCTGTGGTCATGAATGGTACTTCGGCTGGTTCTGTCCATGGGCTTCCTCTGGTGGTTGTGAGTGGAGCTGCGGCTTCTGAGGTTCCTTCCACAGGTGACGAGGTTAATTCATTAGCTGGCTGCTCTATTTAACTCCACCTAGATCATTGCTCCATGCCACCTGTCAATGTTCCAGTATTGGTCTAGTTCGCTCCTGGATCGTTCTTGTGACCTGTCTTCCCAGCAGAAGCTAAGTTCTTGCTTGTTTTTCTCTGTTTGCTATTTTTTCTGTCCAGCTTGCTATTTTGATTTTTGTCTTGCTTGCTGGAAGCTCTGGGACGCAGAGGGAGCGCCTCCGCACCGTGAGTCGGTGCGGAGGGTCTTTTTGCGCCCTCTGCGTGGTCTTTTTGTAGTTTTTTTGTGCTGACCACAAAGTTACCTTTCCTATCCTCTGTCTGTTCAGTAAGTCGGGCCTCACTTTGCTAAATCTATTTCATCTCTGTGTTTGTAATTTTCATCTTAACTCACAGTCATTAATGTGGGGGGCTGCCTGTTCCTTTGGGGAATTTCTCTGAGGCAAGGTAGGCTTTATTTTTCTATCTTTAGGGCTAGCTAGTTCCTTAGGCTGTGACGAGGCGCCTAGGGAGCGTCAGGAGCGCTCCACGGCTATTTCTAGTGTGTGTGATAGGTTTAGGGATTGTGGTCAGCAGAGTTCCCACGTCTCAGAGCTTGTCCTGTATTATTAGTAACTATCAGGTCATTCCGTGTGCTCTTAACCACCAGGTCCATTATTGTCCTCACCACCAGGTCATAACAGCCGACGGCGGTTAGCAAAACGTTGAGCCCTTTCCTGAGACGTCAAATTGTCCACCACATGAGTCCAAATCTGCTGCAGCCTGTCCACCACAGAATCAACACCAGGACAATCAGAAGGCTCAACCTGCCCAGAAGAAAAACGAGGATGAAAACCAAAATTACAAAAGAAAGGTGAAACCAAAGTACACGAACTAGCCCGATTATTAAGGGCAAACTCGGGCCAACGGCAAGAAAGACACCCAATCATCCTGATCAGCAGACACAAAGCATCTCAAATAGGTCTCCAAGGTCTGATTAGTTCGCTCAGTTTGGCCATTAGTCTGAGGATGAAACGCCGAAGAAAAAGACAAATTAATGCCCATCCTAGCACAAAAGACCCGCCAAAATCTAGAGCCAAACTGAGAACCTCTGTCAGACACAATATTCTCCGGAATGCCATGCAAATGAACCACATGCTGAAAAAACAATGGAACCAGATCTGAGGAGGAAGGCAACTTAGGCAAAGGTACCAAATGGACCATTTTAGAGAACCGGTCACAAACAACCCAGATAACAGACATCTTCTGGGAAACAGGAAGATCCGAAATAAAATCCATGGAAATATGCGTCCAGGGCCTCTCAGGGACCGGCAAAGGCAAAAGCAACCCACTAGCACGGGAACAGCAAGGCTTGGCCCGGGCGCAAGTCCCACAGGACTGCACAAAAGCACGCACATCGCGAGACAAGGAAGGCCACCAAAAGGACCTAGCAACCAAATCTCTGGTACCAAAAATCCCAGGATGACCAGCCAACACTGAACAATGAACCTCAGAAATTTCCTTACTTGTCTAACAGGAACAAACAGCTTCCCCACTGGACAGCGGTCAGGCCTATCAGCCTGAAATTCCTGAAGCACCCGGCGCAAATCAGGGGAGATAGCAGAAAGAATCACCCCCTCCTTAAGAATGCCAACCGGCTCAAGGACTCCAGGAGAATCAGGCGAAAAACTCCTAGAGAGAGCATCAGCCTTAACATTCTTAGATCCCGGAAGATACGAGACCACAAAATCAAAACGGGAGAAAAACAGGGACCATCGAGCCTGTCTAGGATTCAGCCGCTTGGCCGACTCGAGGTAAATCAGATTCTTATGATCGGTCAGGACCACAACACGGTGTTTAGTTCCCTCAAGCCAATGTCGCCACTCCTCAAACGCCCACTTCATAGCCAACAACTCCCGATTGCTGACATCATAATTGCGTTCCGCAGGCGAAAACTTTCTGGAAAAAAAAGCACACGGTTTCATCAAAGAACCATCAGACTCCCTCTGAGACAAGACGGTCCCTGCCCCAATCTCAGAAGCGTCGACCTCAACCTGAAAAGGAAGAGAAACATCCGGTTGACGCAACACAGGGGCAGAAGTAAATCGACGTTTAAGCTCCTGAAAGGCCTCAACAGCCTCAGAGGACCAATTCGTCACATCAGCGCCTTTCTTCGTCAAATCAGTAAGGGGCTTAACCACACTGGAAAAATTGGCAATGAAACGGCGATAGAAATTAGCAAAGCCCAAAAATTTTTGAAGACCCTTCACAGATGTGGGCTGGATCCAGTCATGAATAGCTTGGACCTTAACAGGATCCATTTCTATAGACGAGGGAGAAAAAACAAAACCCAAAAAAGAGACCTTCTGAACTCCGAATAGGCACTTAGACCCCTTCACAAATAAAGCATTATAACGAAGGATCTGGAACACCATCCTGACCTGCTTCACATGAGACTCCCAATCACTGGAAAAAATCAAAATATCATCCAAATATATGACCATGAATTTATCAAGATAATTGCGGAAAATATCATGCATGAAAGACTGGAACACAGATGGAGCATTAGAGAGCCCAAATGGCATCACAAGGTATTCAAAATTGCCTTCGGGCGTATTAAATGCAGTTTTCCATTCGTCACCCTGTTTAATACGAACAAGATTATATGCCCTGTTGTGAATTCTGTGGCCAAGCTCCCTCCTGTGGTCGTGAGTGGTACTGTGGCTGGTTCTGTCTATAAGCTTCCTTTGGTGGATGAGAGTGGTACTGCGGCTTCTGAGTTTCCTTCCTAAGGTGATGAGGTTAAGTCGTTAGGTGCTGCTCTATTTAACTCCACCTGGTGCTTTGATCCTGGCCTCCAGTCAATGTTCTAGTATTGGTCTTGCTTCCTCCTGGATCGTTCCTGTGGCCTGTCTATCCTGCATAGCTATGTTCTGCTTATGTTATTTTTGTTTGCTATATTTTCTGTCCAGCTTGCTATATTAGTTTTTCTTGCTTGCTGGAAGCTCTGAGACGCAGAGGGAGCACCTCCGTACCGTTAGTCGGTGCGGAGGGTCTTTTTGCCCCTCTGCGTGGTTGTTTGTAGGTTTTTGTGTTGACCGCAAAGCTATCTTTCCTATCCTCGGTCTATTCAGTAAGTCGGGCCTCACTTTGCTAAATCTATTTCATCTCTGTGTTTGTATTTCATCTTTACTCACAGTCATTATATGTGGGGGGCTGCCTTTTCCTTTGGGGAATTTCTCTGAGGCAAGGTAGGCTTATTTTTCTATCTTCAGGGCTAGTTAGTTTCTCAGGCTGTGCCGAGTTGCATAGGGAGCGTTAGGCGCAATCCACGGCTACCTCTAGTGTGGTGTGATAGGATGAGGGATTGCGGTCAGCAGAGTTTCCACGTCTCAGAGCTCGTCCTATGTTTTTGGTAATTGTCTGGTCACTTTGTGTGCTCTGAACTTCAAGGTCCATTGTGGTTCTGAATTACCTGTTCATAACAGTACTGGAGGCCCAAAGTACTAATGCTTCTCAATAGAGGGAAAAGAGAAGTTCTGAGACCATTTTTTTTTCTTTGCACTGTGTTCTGTCTTTCTTTTCCCCTTTACATCAGGGTGGTTCAGAACACAGGTGTGGACATGGACATTCAAGGTCTGTCCTCTTTGATGGATAATCTCACTATAAGAGTACAGAACATTCAAGATTTAGTGGTTCAGAATTCTATGTTAGAACCTAAAATTCCTATTCCTGAGTTATTTTCTGGAGATAGAGCTAAGTTTTTGAATTTTAAAAATAATTGTAAACTATTTCTGGCTTTGAAACCCCGCTCCTCTGGTGACCCAGTTCAACAAGTTAAAATCATTATTTCTTTATTACGTGGCGACCCTCAAGACTGGGCATTTTCCCTTGCGCCAGGAGATCCTGCATTATGTAATATTGATGCGTTTTTTCTGGCGCTCGGATTGCTGTACGACGAACCTAATTCAGTAGATCAGGCAGAGAAAAATTTGCTGGCTCTGTGTCAGGGTCAGGATGAGATAGAGATTTATTGTCAGAAGTTTAGAAAGTGGTCCGTGCTCACTCAATGGAATGAATGTGCGCTGGCAGCTATTTTCAGAAAGGGTCTCTCTGAAGCAATTAAGGATGTCATGGTGGGATTTCCTATGCCTGCTGGTCTGAATGAGTCTATGTCTTTGGCCATTCAGATCGGTCGACGCTTGCGTGAGCGTAAATCTGTGCACCATTTGGCGGTATTATCTGAGCATAAACCTGAGCCTATGCAGTGCGATAGGACTTTGACCAGAGCTGAAAGGCAAGAACACAGACGTCAGAATGGGCTGTGTTTCTACTGTGGTGATTCCACTCATGCTATCTCCGATTGTCCTAAGCGCACTAAGCGGTTCGCTAGGTCCGCCACCATTAGTACGGTACAGTCGAAATTTCTTTTGTCCGTTACTTTGATCTGCTCTTTGTCTTCCTATTCTGTCATGGCATTTGTGGATTCAGGTGCTGCCCTGAATTTGATGGACTTGGTGTTTGCTAGGCGCTGTGGGTTTGTCTTGGAGCCCTTGCAGTGTCTTATTCCATTGAGAGGAATTGATGCTACGCCTTTGGCCAAGAATAAGCCTCAGTATTGGACCCAGCTGACCATGTGCATGGCTCCTGCGCACCAGGAGGATATTCGCTTTCTGGTGTTGCATAATCTGCATGATGTGGTCGTGTTGGGGTTGCCATGGCTACAAGTCCATAACCCAGTATTAGATTGGAAATCAATGTCTGTGTCCAGCTGGGGTTGTCAGGGGGTACATGGTGATGTTCCATTTCTGTCTATCTCATCATCCACCCCTTCTGAGGTCCCAGAGTTCTTGTCTGATTACCGGGATGTATTCGATGAGCCCAAGTCCAATGCCTACCTCCGCATAGGGATTGTGATTGTGCTATCGATTTGATTCCTGGTAGTAAGTTTCCTAAGGGTCGACTGTTTAATTTATCTGTACCTGAGCACGCCGCTATGCGGAGTTACGTGAAGGAGTCTTTGGAGAAGGGTCATATTCGCCCGTCATCGTCGCCATTGGTAGCGGGGTTCTTTTTTGTGGCCAAGAAGGATGGTTCGCTGAGACCTTGTATTGATTACCGCCTTCTAAATAAAATTACGGTCAAATTTCAGTACCCCTTGCCGCTGCTGTCTGATTTGTTTGCTCGGATTAAGGGGGCTAGTTGGTTCACCAAGATAGGTCTTCGTGGTGCGTATAATCTTGTGCGTATTAAACGCGGCGATGAATGGAAAACAGCATTTAATACGCCCGAAGGCCATTTTGAGAACCTGGTTATGCCATTCGGGCGTTCTAATGCTCCATCAGTGTTTCAGTCCTTTATGCATGACATCTTCCGAGAGTACCTGGATAAATTCCTGATTGTATACTTGGATGATATTTTGGTCTTCTCGGATGATTGGGAGTCTCATGTGAAGCAGGTCAGAATGGTGTTCCAGGTCCTGCGTGCTAATTCTTTGTTTGTGAAGGGGTCAAAGTGTCTCTTTGGTGTTCAGAAGGTTTCATTTTTGGGGTTCATTTTTTCTCCTTCTATTATCGAGATGGACCCTGTTAAAGTTCAGGCCATTTTTGATTGGACTCATCCAACATCCCTGAAGAGTCTGCAGAAGTTCCTGGGCTTTGCTAATTTTTATCGTCGCTTCATCAATAATTTTTCTAGTATTGCTAAACCGTTGACTGATTTAACCAAGAAGGGTGCTGATGTGGTCAATTGGTCTTCTGCTGCTGTGGAAGCTTTTCAGGAGTTGAAGCGTCGTTTTTCTTCTGCCCCTGTGTTGTGCCAACCAGATGTTTCGCTTCCGTTCCAGGTCGAGGTTGATGCTTCTGAAATTGGAGCAGGGGCTGTTTTGTCGCAGAGAAGTTCTGATTGCTCGGTGATGAAACCATGCGCCTTCTTTTCCAGGAAATTTTCGCCTGCTGAGCGAAATTATGATGTTGGCAATCAAGAGTTGCTAGCCATGAAGTGGGCATTCGAGGAGTGGCGTCATTGGCTTGAAGGAGCTAAGCATCGCGTGGTGGTCTTGACTGATCACAAAAACTTGACTTATCTCGAGTCTGCCAAACGGTTGAATCCTAGACAGGCTCGTTGGTCGCTGTTTTTCTCCCGTTTTGACCTTGTGGTTTCGTACCTTCTGGGCTCTAAAAATGTGAAGGCGGATGCCCTGTCTAGGAGTTTTGTGCCCGATTCTCCGGGTTTGTCTGAGCCGGCGGGTATTCTCAAAGAGGGGGTTATTTTGTCTGCCATCTCCCCTGATTTGCGGCGGGTGCTGCAAAAATATCAGGCTAATAGACCTGACCGTTGCCCAGCGGAGAAACTGTTTGTCCCTGATAGGTGGACGAATAAAGTTATCTCTGAGGTTCATTGTTCGGTGTTGGCTAGTCATCCTGGAATCTTTGGTACCAGAGATTTGGTGGCTAGATCCTTTTGGTGGCCGTCTCTGTCGCGGGATGTGCGTTCTTTTGTGCAGTCCTGTGGGATTTGTGCTCGGGCTAAGCCCTGCTGTTCTCGTGCCAGTGGGTTGCTTTTGCCCTTGCCGGTCCCGAAGAGGCCTTGGACACATATCTCTATGGATTTTATTTCGGATCTCCCCGTCTCTCAAAGAATGTCGGTCATTTGGGTGGTTTGTGATCGCTTCTCTAAGATGGTCCATTTGGTGCCCTTGTCTAAATTGCCTTCCTCCTCTGATTTGGTGCCATTGTTTTTTCAGCATGTGGTTCGTTTACATGGCATTCCAGAGAACATCGTTTCTGACAGAGGTTCCCAGTTTGTTTCGAGGTTTTGGCGAGCCTTTTGTGCTAGGATGGGCATTGATTTGTCTTTTTCCTCGGCTTTCCATCCTCAGACAAATGGCCAGACTGAACGAACCAATCAGACCTTGGAAACATATCTGAGATGTTTTGTTTCTGCTGATCAGGATGATTGGGTGTCCTTTTTGCCTTTGGCTGAGTTCGCCCTTAATAATCGGGCCAGCTCGGCTACTTTGGTTTCGCCGTTTTTCTGCAATTCTGGGTTCCACCCTCGTTTCTCTTCAGGGCAGGTTGAGTCTTCGGACTGTCCTGGTGTGGATACTGTGGTGGATAGGTTGCAGCAGATATGGACTCATGTAGTGGACAATTTGACTTTGTCCCAGGAGAAGGCTCAACGTTTCGCTAACCGCAGGCGCTGTGTGGGTCCCCGACTTCGTGTTGGGGATTTGGTTTGGTTGTCATCTCGTTATATTCCTATGAAGGTTTCCTCTCCTAAATTTAAGCCTCGTTTCATTAGTCCATATAGGATTTCTGAGGTTCTTAATCCTGTGTCTTTTCGTTTGACTCTTCCGGCTTCTTTTTCCATCCATAACGTGTTCCATAGGTCATTGTTGCGGAGATACGTGGCACCTGTGGTTCCATCTATTGATCATCCTGCTCCGGTTTTGGTTGAAGGGGAATTGGAGTATATTGTGGAGAAGATTTTGGATTCTCGTGTTTCGAGACGGAAACTCCAGTATCTGGTTAAGTGGAAAGGTTATGGTCAGGAAGATAATTCCTGGGTCTTTGCCTCTGATGTCCATGCTGCCGATCTGGTTCGTGCCTTTCATGTGGCTCATCCTGGTCAGCCTGGGGGCTCTGGTGAGGGTTCGGTGACTCCTCCTCAAGGGGGGGGTACTGTTGTGAATTCTGTGGCCAAGCTCCCTCCTGTGGTCGTGAGTGGTACTGCGGCTGGTTCTGTCTATAAGCTTCCTTTGGTGGATGAGAGTGGTACTGCGGCTTCTGAGTTTCCTTCCTCAGGTGATGAGGTTAAGTCGTTAGGTGCTGCTCTATTTAACTCCACCTGGTGCTTTGATCCTGGCCTCCAGTCAATGTTCTAGTATTGGTCTTGCTTCCTCCGGGATCTTTCCTGTGGCCTGTCTATCCTGCATAGCTATGTTCTGCTTATGTTATTTTTGTTTGCTATATTTTCTGTCCAGCTTGCTATATTGGTTTTTCTTGCTTGCTGGAAGCTCTGAGACGCAGAAGGAGCACCTCCGTACCGTTAGTCGGAGCGGAGGGTCTTTTTGCCCCTCTGCGTGGTTGTTTGTAGGTTTTTGTGTTGACCGCAAAGCTATCTTTCCTATCCTCGGTCTATTCAGTAAGTCAGGCCTCACTTTGCTAAATCTATTTCATCTCTGTGTTTGTATTTCATCTTTACTCACAGTCATTATATGTGGGGGGCTGCCTTTTCCTTTGGGGAATTTCTCTGAGGCAAGGTAGGCTTATTTTTCTATCTTCAGGGCTAGTTAGTTTCTCAGGCTGTGCCGAGTTGCATAGGGAGCGTTAGGCGCAATCCACGGCTACCTCTAGTGTGGTGTGATAGGATTAGGGATTGCGGTCAGCAGAGTTTCCACGTCTCGTCCTATGTTTTTGGTAATTGTCTGGTCACTTTGTGTGCTCTGAACTTCAAGGTCCATTGTGGTTCTGAATTACCTGTTCATAACAATGCCCCTCGGAGGTCAATCTTAGTAAACCAACTAGCCCCCTTAATCTGAGCAAACAAATCAGTAAGCAAAGGCAAGGGGTATTGGAATTTGACCGTGATCTTATTAAGAAGACGATAATCAATACAGGGTCTCAAGGAGCCATCCTTCTTAGCAACAAAAAAGAAACTCGCTCCCAATGGTGACGAAGGTGACGAAGAGGGCCGAATATGCCCTTTCTCCAAAGATTCCTTAACATAGCTCCGCATGGCGGCATGCTCTGGCACAGACAGATTGAAAAGTCGGCCCTTAGGGAACTTACAACCAGGAATCAAGTTAATAGCACAATCACAGTCCCTGTGCGGAGGAAGGGAACTGGACTTGGGCTCATCAAATACATCCTGGAAATCCGACAAAAACTCAGGGACCTCAGAAGAGGGGAAAGAGGAAATTGACATCAAAGGAACGTCACTATGTACCCCTTGACAACCCCAACTAGTCACAGACATAGTGTTCCAATCCAGCACCGGATTATGTTCCTGTAACCATGGAAATCCCAGCACAACAACATCGTGCAGGTTATGCAACACCAGAAAACGGCAATCTTCCTGATGTGCAGGAGCCATGTACATAGTCATCTGTGTCCAGTACTGAGGTTTATCCTTGGCCAAGGGTGTAGCATCAATGCCCCTCAAAGGAATAGGGCTCTGCAAAGGCTGCAAGGAGAAACCACAGCACCCGGCGAATTCTAAGTCCACTAAGTTCAGGGCAGCGCCTGAATCCACAAATGCCATGACAGAAAAGGACGACAATGAGCAAATCAGGGTCACAGATAAAATTTAGGCTGTATAGTACTAATGGTAACAGACCTAGCGACTCTCTTAGTACGCTTAGGGCAATCAGAGATAACATGAGCCGAATCACCACAGTAAAAACACAGCCTATTCTGACGTCTGAATTCCTGCCGTTCTATTCTAGTCAAAATCCTATCACATTGCATAGGTTCAGGACTATGCTCAGAGGATACTGCCATATGGTGCACAGCTTTGCGCTCGCGCAGACGCCGATCAATCTGAATGGCTAGAGACATAGATTCGTTCAAACTGGCAGGCGTAGGAAAGCCCACCATAACATCTTTAACCCCTTCATGACCCAGCCTATTTTGACCTTAAAGACCTTGCCGTTTTTTGCAATTCTGACCAGTGTCCCTTTATGAGGTAATAACTCAGGAACGCTTCAATGGATCCTAGCGGTTCTGAGATTGTTTTTTCGTGACATATTGGGCTTCGTGTTAGTGGTAAATTTAGGTCAATAAATTCTGTGTTTATTTGTGATAAAAACGGAAATTTGGCAAAAATTTTGACAATTTCGCAATTTTCACATTTTGAATTTTTATTCTGTTAAACCAGAGCGTTTTGTGACACAAAATAGTTAATAAATAACATTTCCCACATGTATACTTTACATCAGCACAATTTTGGAAACAACATTTTTTTTTTCCTAGGAAGTTATAAGGGTTAAAATTTGACCAGCGATTTCTAATTTTTACAACGAAATTTACAAAACCATTTTTTTGAGGGACCACCTCACATTTGAAGTCAGTTTGAGGGGTCTATATGGCTGAAAATACCCAAAAGTGACACCATTCTAAAAACTGCACCCCTCAAGGTGCACAAAACCACATTCAAGAAGTTTATTAACCCTTCAGGTGCTTCACAGCAGCAGAAGCAACATGGAAGGAAAAAATGAACATTTAACTTTTTAGTCGCAAAAATGATTTTTCAGCAACAATTTTTTTATTTTCCCAATGGTAAAAGGAGAAACTGAACAATGAAAGTTGTTGTCCAATTTGTCCTGAGTACGCTGATACCGCACATGTGGGGGTAAACCACTGTTTGGGCGCACGGCAGGGCTTGGAAGGGAAGGAGCGCCATTTGACTTTTTGAATGAAAAATTGGCTGCACTCTTTAGCGGACACCATGTCACGTTTGGAGAGACCCTGTGTGCCTAAACATTGGAGCTCCCCCACAAGTGACCCCATTTTGGAAACTAGACGCCCCAAGGAACTTATCTAGATGCATAGTGAGCCCTTTAAACCCCCAGGTGCTTCACAAATTGATCCGTAAAAATGAAAAAGTACTTTTTTTTCACAAAAAAAAATATTTTAGCCTCAATTTTTTCATTTTCACATGGACAACAGGATAAAATGGATCCTAAAATTTGTTGGGCAATTTCTCCTGAGTACACCGATACCTCACATGTGGGGGTAAACCACTGTTTGGGCACATGGTAAGGCTCGGAAGGGAAGGAGCGCCATTTGACTTTTTGAATGAAAAATTATCTCCATCGTTAGCGGACACCATGTCGCATTTGGAGAGACCCTGTGTGCCTAAACATTGGAGCTCCCCCACAAGTGACCCCATTTTGGAAACTGGACCCCCCAAGGAACTTATCTAGATGCCTAGTGAGCCCTTTAAACCCCCAGGTGCTTCACAAATTGATCCGTAAAAATGAAAAAGTACTTTTTTTTCACAAAAAAATTCTTTTCGCCTCAATTTTTTCATTTTCACATGGGCAATAGGATAAAATGGATCCTAAAATTTGTTGAGCAATTTCTCCCGAGTACGCCGATACTTCATATGTGGGGGTAAACCACTGTTTGGGCACACGGCAGGGCTCGGAAGGGAAGGCGCGCCTTTTGACTTTTTGAATGGAAATTTAGCTCCATTTGTTAGCGGACACCATGTCGCGTTTGGAGAGCCCCTGTGTGCCTAAACATTGGAGCTCCCCCACAAGTGACCCCATTTTGGAAACTAGACCCCCAAGGAACTTATCTAGATGCATACTGAGCACTTTAAACCCCCAGGTGCTTCACAGAAGTTTATAATGCAGAGCCATGAAAATCAAAAATAATTTTTCTTTTCTCAAAAATTATTTTTTAGCCTGGAATTTCCTATTTTGCCAATGGTAATAGGAGAAATTGGACCACAAATGTTGTTGTCCAGTTTGTCCTGAGTACGCAGATACCCCATATGTGGGGGTAAACCACTGTTTGGGCGCACGGCAGGGCTCAGAAGGGAAGGCATGCCATTTGGCTTTTTAAATGGAAAATTAGCTCCAATCATTAGCGGACACCATGTCGCGTTTGGAGAGCCCCTGTGTGCCTAAACATTGGAGATCCCCCACAAATGACCCCATTTTGGTAACTAGACCCCCAAAGGAACTAATCTAGATGTGTGGTGAGCACTTTGAACCCTCAAGTGCTTCACAGAAGTTTATAACGCAGAGCCATGAAAAAAAAACAAAAATTCTTTTCTCAAAAATGATTTTTTAGCCCGCAATTTTTTATTTTCCCAAGGGTAACAGGACAAATTTGACCCCAAAAGTTGTTGTCCAGTTTCTCCTGAGTACGCTGATACCCCATATGTGGGGGTAAACCACTGTTTAGGCACATGCTGGGGCTCGGAAGTGAAGTAGTGACGTTTTGAAATGCAGACTTTGATGGAATGCTCTGCGGGCGTCACGTTGCGTTTGCAGAGCCCCTGATGTGGCTAAACAGTAGAAACCCCCCACAAGTGACCCCATTTTGGAAACTAGACCCCTAAAGGAACTTATCTAGATATGTGGTGAGCACTTTCAACCCCCAAGTGCTTTACAGAAGTTTATAACGCAGAGCCGTGAAAATAATAAATACGTTTTCTTTCCTCAAAAATAATGTTTTAGCCCAGAATTTTTTATTTTCCCAAGGGCTACAGGAGAAATTGGACCCCAAAAGTTGTTGTCCAGTTTCTCCTGAGTACGCTGATACCCCATGTGTGGGGGTAAACCACTGTTTGGGCACACGTCGGGGCTCAGTAGGGAAGTAGTGACTTTTGAAATGCA
This sequence comes from Ranitomeya imitator, assembly GCF_032444005.1. NCBI lineage: Eukaryota > Metazoa > Chordata > Amphibia > Anura > Dendrobatidae > Ranitomeya > Ranitomeya imitator. Next base: position 345,219,319 of record NC_091282.1, on the reverse strand, counting down.
GACTTTGATGGAATGGTCTGCGGACGTCTTGTTGCGTTTGCAGAGCCCCTGGTGTGCCTAAACAGTAGAAAGCCCCCACAAGTGACCCCATTTTGGAAACTAGACCCCCCAAGGAACTTATCTAGATATGTGGTGAGCACTTTGAACCCCCAAGTGCTACACAGACGTTTCCAACGCAGAGCCGTGAAAATAAAAAAATCATTTTTCTTTCCTCAAAAATGATGTTTTAGCAAGCAATTTTTTATTTTCTCAAGGGTAACAGGAGAAATTGGACCCCAATAATTGTTGCGCAGTTTGTCCTGAGTATGTTGGTACCCCATATGTGGGGGTAAACCACTGTTTGGGCGCACGTAGGGGCTCGGAAGTGAGGGAGCACCATTTGACCTTTTGAATACAAGATTGGCTGGAATCAATGGTGGCGCCATGTTGCGTTTGGAGACCCCCTGATGTGCCTAAACAGTGGAAACCCCTCAATTCTAACTCCAACACACCCCTAACCCTTATCCCAACTGTAGCCGTAACCCTAATCACAACCCTAACCCCAACACACCCCTAACCACAACCCTAACCCCAACACACCCCTAACCCTAGCCACAACCCTAATTCCAACCCTAACCCTAAGGCTATGTGCCAACGTTGCGGATTCGTATGAGATTTTTCAGCACCATTTTTGAAAAATCCGCGGGTAAAAGGCACTGCGTTTTACCTGCGGATTTACCGCGGATTGCCAGTGTTTTTTGTGCGGATTTCACCTGCGGATTCCTATTGAGGAACAGGTGTAAAACGCTGCAGAATCCGCACAAAGAATTGACATTCTGCGGAAAATACAACGCAGCGTTTCCGCACGGTATTTTCCGCACCATGGGCACAGCGGATTTGGTTTCCATATGTTTACATGGTACTGTAAACCTGATGGAACACTGCTGCGAATCCGCAGCGGCCAATCCGCTGCGGATCCGCAGCCAAATCCGCACCGTGTGCACATAGCCTAATTCTAAAGGTATGTGCACACGCTGCGGAAAACGCTGCGGATCCGCAGCAGTTTCCCATGAGTTTACAGTTCAATGTAAACCTATGGGAAACAAAAATCGCTGTACACATGCTGCAGAAAAACTGCACGGAAACGCAGCGGTTTACATTCCGCAGCATGTCACTTCTTTCTGCGGATTCCGCAGCGGTTTTACAACTGCTCCAATAGAAAATCGCAGTTGTAAAACCGCAGTGAAATGCGCAGAAAAACCGCGGTAAATCTGCGATAAATCCACAGCGGTTTAGTACTGCGGATTTATCAAATCCTCTGCGGAAAAATCCGCAGAGGACCAGAATACGTGTGCACATTCCTAACCCTAACCCTACCCCTAACCCTACCCCTAACCCTAACCCTACCCCTAACCCTACCCCTAACCCTAACCCTACCCCTAACTTTACCCCTACCCCTAACCCTACCCCTAACCCTAACCCTAGTTCTTACCCCAACATTAGTGGAACAAAAAAAAAAAATTCTTTATTTTTTTTTTGTCCCTACCTATGGGGGTGACAAAGGGGGGGGGGTCATTTACTATTTTTTTTATTTTGATCACTGAGATAGGTTATATCTCAGTGATCAAAACTCACTTTGGAACGATTCGGCGGGCGCACTGCACATGCGCCCGCCATTTTGGAAGATGGCGGCGCCCAGCAAAGAAGACGGACGGACCCCGGGAGGCTAGGTAAGTATAAGGGGGGGAGATCAGGGCACGGGGGGGGGCGTCGGAGCACGGGGGGGTGGATCGGAACACGGGGGGGTGGGTTGGAGCACGGGGGGGTGGATCGGAACACGGGGTGGGGGATCGCTGTGTGGGGGGGGGTGGATCGGAGCACAGGGGGGGGATCGCTGTGCGGGGGGGATCGGAGTGCGGGGGGGTTTAATTGGAGCACGGGGGGTGTGATTGGAGCACGGGGGGAGCGGACAGGAGGACGGGGAGCGGAGCACAGGACGGAGGGGAGCGGACCACAGATCGGAGGGCTGGGGGGCGATCGGTGGGGTGGGGTGGGTGCACATCAGTGTTTCCAGCCATGGCCGATGATATTGCAGCATCGGCCATGGCTGGATTGTAATATTTCACCAGTTTTTTAGGTGAAATATTACAAATCGCTCTGATTGGCAGTTTCACTTTCAACAGCCAATCAGAGCGATCGTAGCCACGGGGGGGTGAAGCCACCCCCCCTGGGCTCAACTACCACTCCCCCTGTCCCTGCAGGCCGGGTGAAATGGGAGTTAACCCTTTCACCCGATCTGCAGGGATGCGATCTTTCTGTGACACAGCATATGCGTCACAGGTCGGATTGGCACCGACTTTCATGACGCATACGCTGTCACAGGTCGGGAAGGGGTTAAGGGTTTCAGAAAGACCTTTTCTGAAAATAGCAGCCAGAGCCTCTTCATTCCATTTAGTGAGCACAGACCATTTTCTAAATTTCTGGCAGTATAACTCTGCCGCTTCCTGACCTTGACACAGGGCCAACAGTGTTTTCTCAGCATGCTCTACAGAGTTAGGTTCGTCGTACAATAATCCGAGCGCTTGAAAAAATGCGTCTACATCCCCTGTTTCAAGAGCAAAAGTCCAGTCTTGCGGATCACCACGCAGCAAGGATTTGATGATTTTCACCTGCTGAATGGGATCACCTAAAGAACGGGGTTTCAAAGCAAAAAACAATTTGCAGTTATTTTTAAAGTTCAAAAACTTGGATCTGTCCCCAAAGAACAAATCCGGAGTAGGAATTCTGGGCTCTAAAGCCGGAGTCTGGACAACATAGTCCTGGATATTCTGTACTCTTGCAGCAAGTTGATCCACACGAGAAAACAAACCCTGAACATCCATGCCAAAACATATATTCTGAACCACCCAGATATCAAGAGGAAAAAAAAAAAAGACAAACCAGAGCACAGAAAAAAAAAATAGTTCAGAACTTTCTTTTCCTTCTTTTGAGATACATTTAATTCATTTTTGGCCACTTGTACTGTTATGATCTGGTGGTTTAGGAACAACATGAGACAAGCTCTGAAGGAGGTGGTATCTGTACTGACCGCAGACCCTGAACCTAGCAGCGCAACTAGAAATAGCCGTGGGGGGTACCTGACGCTCCCTAGACCCCTCGGCACAGCCTAAGATCTAACTTCCCCTAAAGATGGAAACAGGAAACCTATCTTGCCTCAGAGAAAATCCCCAAAGGAAAGATAGCCCCCCACAAATATTGATGGTGAGAGGAGGGGAAAATAACATACGCAGAGATGAAATCAGATTTTAGCATAGGAGGCCAGTCTAGCTTGATAGATAGGACAGGAAAGGATACTGTGCGGTCAGTATAAAAACTACAAAACAATCCACACAGAGTTTACAAAATCTCCACACCTGACTAAAGGTGTGGAGGGTAAATCTGCTTCCCAGAGCTTCCAGCTAACAGAAAAAATCCATAATGACAAGCTGGACAAAAATAGAATGCACAGAACAATAAGTCCATAACATGTGGACTGAAATGAGCAAAGCCAGAACTTATCTTTGCAGAACTGGTCAGGAAACCAGGAGAATCCAAGCAGAGATGTGAATCCAGCCAGAGAACATAGACAAGTGGCATAGGCTGAAGACTAGAGCCAGGATAAATAGCAGAGCCAGGAGAGACGATTAGTGAAAGCAGCTGCAAAGCTAAACCCAAGGAGCAGCAGTTCCACTCAAAACCACCAGAGGGAGCCCAAGGGCAGAATTCACAAAAGTGTCTTTTACAACCACCGGAGGGAGCCCAAGAACGGAATTCACAACAGTGATGTAAGGTAGACAGCCAACCTAAAATCAACTGTCCTGCTGCTGTTTGAAGTAATGCTTGAAGTCTGTTACATTCTCAGCGTTCCGGCCACCGGCTACACGCCTCAGTAGGATGTTGCCGATCACGGGGCACGACTCCTACTGGATATCTCCTTGTGCTGCGATCTCGTTTCTCACTTCTCCACAATATCCTTCGCTTCATGTCCTTCCTTAGGATGCCGCCGCAAGGTAGTGCAGGCGCGGCTCCGTACATTCTGTCCTTTCTGCTAGGTACCTGCCAGGAACCCACCCCTGACAGGTCCTCCCTGGAGCTCTCCCAGGCTGCGTTCTGTCCTAACTTCCTATCCAACCCCCAGTTTTACCAAAGTGTGAGGAGTGGCCTAATACATAGTGCCTTTTGCTCCCCCTGGTGGCCGGAGTGTGAAGTGTAATGTATGACTGTGATACCTGGTCAGGTGAACTCCTTTAGTGCAATCAAACATAACATTACTCCCCTTAGTGGCAGAGCGACATTACTGCAACGACCAGGACTCTGGGGCACTGCAAGTACACTTCAGAAGGAGGCAGCCTGCTTCTAGCTGGTCTCCCTCTGATGTTCCTCTCCTGTTGCTATGACTTCGTTGCTCACTCACTGCAACACAATTCCTTTCAAAGTCTCTTTCTTGGGATGCTGCCGCATGGGATGCAGGCGCAGCTCCGTGTACGCTTGTCTTCCGCAGTCTGGAGCTGGCTGGAACCCACTCCAACCAGCCCATGCCAAACTCGGTCGGGACTCACTGACTATCTCCTACTCCCTCCAGTCAGCTTCTGTCTAACTTCTGTAACACCCCTTTAGGGCTACCACGGTATACTGGGTGTTATGGGGGGTCTCACCTCTCCAGGGCGCAGTGCCTCCACCCAAATCTTGATTGGAGTTCTCTCTCTGGGACTGCAGAAAGGCTATTATCTTCTGCCAGGGGCTGATTCGGGAAGCCCCTGCCACTCTCAGTACACACTCACAGGGATCAGGAGTAAAACAGTTTAACAGGTTTATTGCTATGCAGCATAAATTAGATGGATTTAAAAGAATAACATGAAATACAAATAACTGTGCTCTGTCAAGGTCATATACACATCTCACTCTAATTCTACTTCAACCCTGCAAGTATAACGTAGTAGGGTTTTTTGTTTGTTTCTTCTAGTTTAACTCAGTCCAAACGTTGGGGCCCAGTTGCCGCGGATGCAGGCGCGCAAATTAAAACAGTTGGTGCACTTAGACGAATATAACTGGCAATAGTCTGAGCTGTAATGTACTCACTGTAAATAACGCTGGTAGGACCACAAGTCTCAGAAAGTCACTCACGGCACGTCTCTAACGGTCGGATGGTTCTCTGGACACCAGCTGGGAGTGCAGGCAGAAATCTCCAAGTTTTTGATGCAACTTGCTCCAGAGGGTAACACAAAGTCGCACTCTCTCCAGCAACACGAGTATATCCGGGAGGACAGCAACCCTGCAGCATGGGGCCAGGCAAGTCCCCCGTGCTCCGTCTCTCCCAACAAGATACCACGCTCTTTTCTTCCTGTGTATTCTTAGTTTCACTTTCTCCCCAGCTCCTGCCTCCTAGTCCCTTCTCCTCCAATCCAAGCTGTGTCATCTGACTCAAACAAGGATCCCTGGGAATTGTAGTCCAGGGGTCCTTGGGAATTGTAGTCCACTGCAGCTCAGAGGAAAATCTGCTAATGTCTGTAGGTCCTGGTATAACAGCAGCTGCAAAGCTCTTCTTAGTGTCTGTAAATCCCAGTATACCAGTAGCTGCCCTAACAGTTCCCAGTGCAGGTGTTACACTTCCTAACCAACCCACCAGTTTTACCTAAGTGTGAGGAGTGCCCTAATAGATAGAAGCATGGCTCCCCCTGGCGGACTGGAGTGTGAAGTGTGTTTTGTGGTTGTGATACCTGGACAGAAGATCTCCTTCATTGCCTTCAGACGTAACATCACTCCCCCCTGGTGGAAGAATAACATTGCTGCAACGACCAGGACTCTGGGGCGCTGCACAGGCAGGGATGTTACAGTCGGCCTCCCTTTTAAGCCTGGGTGGGCCAGTATGGCCTTTCTATTCAGCTGTCATGCTCAGGTCAGGAGAGCCGATGGCCAGTCCGAAGATTGCCATGCGATACTGTCTAAATCGAGACACCAGGCCTGGGTTTCCAACCATGTGTAAATTTACAGACATTCTGAAAAAAAAAAAACTGGTGCTTTTTTCTACTGTTCATGGATTTTTTCTACTGTACATGGATTTTTCTTTTTTTAATCCAAAGTTTGTACTGCAAGTGGACTGACATGCAAAGTGTAAACATACTAACAGGCTGTCAGTCTGACCAGCCAGTACTCTGGGGACCCACAGGAGGAAAGAGTGTAGCTGTAGTCTGCCGTTACATCTGTCTTGTGCTCTTCTAGTCAGCTCCAAAGCTGCAGTCACTAGGGTTGAGCGAAACGGGTCGAACATTTTCAAAAGTCGCCGACTTTTGGCGAAGTCGAGTTTCATGAAACCCGATCCGACCCCTATGCGTGGTCGGCCATGCGGTACGCGACTTTCGCGCCAAAGTCGCGTTTCAATGACGCGAAAAGCGCCATTTCTCAGCCAATGAAGGTAAACGCAGAGTGTGGGCAGCGTGATGACATAGGTCCTGGTCCCCACCATCTTAGAGAAGGGCATTGCAGTGATTGGCTTGCTGTCCGCGGCGTCACAGGGGCTATAAAGGGGCGTTCCCGCCGACCGCCATCTTACTGCTGCTGATCTGAGCTTAGGGAGAGGTTGCTGCCGCTTCGTCAGAAGCAGGGATAGCGTTAGGCAGGGTCCATTAACCACCAAACCGCTTGTGCTGTAGCGATTTCCACTGCCCAACACCACCTTCGGTGTGCAGGGACAGTGGAAGCTCCTTTTTTTTTTTTTTTTCCTCAGCGCTGTAGCTCATTGGGCTGCCCTAGAAGGCTCCCTGATAGCTGCATTGCTGTGTGTACGCCGCTGTGCAAACCAACTGCTTTTTTCAAAGCACAAATCCTCTTGTTCCTTCCTTTCTGCACAGCTATCTTGTTTGTTTGTCCACACTTTTTATTTAATTTGTGCATCAGTCCACTCCTTATTGCTGCCTGCCATACCTGGCTGAGATTACTGCAGGGAGATAGTAATTGAAGGACAGTTCCTTTTTTTTTTTTTTTTTTTTTTTGTGGGAGATTAAGATTGACATTTCTGCTAGAGTGCCATCCCTGTCTGTGTCATCTCTCACTCAGTGGGCCATAGAAAGCCTATTTATTTTTTTGCTTGATTTGGGTTCCAAAATCTACCAGAAAAAATCACAACATCAATCAGTGGGAGAAAAATATTGGCCTCAGGGCTTGTGTGCCACTCCTTACTCCTGTGTGTGCCATCTCTCACTCAGTGGGCCATAGAAAGCCTATTAATTTTTTTGCTTGATTTGGGTTCTAAATTCTACCTGAAAAAATCAATAAATCAATCAGTGGGAGATTAATATTGGCCTTTGGGCTTGTGTGCCAGTCCTAAGCGTGCCATCTCTCTCTCTCTCTCTCAGATAGTGGGCCATAGAAAGCCTATTTTTTTATTATTTTATTGGGTTTATAAATTTTCCCTGGAAAAAAAAAAAAGTGGGAGATTAATATTGGCCTCTGGGCTTGTGTGCCAGTCCTGAGCGTGCCATCTCTCTCACAAATAGTGGGCCATAGAAAGCCTATTTATTTTTTTGGTTGATTTGGGTTCATAATTCTACCTGAAAAAATCAATCAATCAGTGGGAGATTAATATTGGCCTTTGGGCTTGTGTGCCAGTCCTAAGCGTGCCATCTCTCTCTCTCAGATAGTGGGCCATAGAAAGCCTATTTATTATTATTTTTTTTATTGGGTTTATAAATTTTCCCTGAAAAAAAAAAAAATGGGAGATTAATATTGGCCTCTGGGCTTGTGTGCCAGTCCTGAGCGTGCCATCTCTCTCACAAATAGTGGGCCATAGAAAGCCTATTTATTTTTTTGGTTGATTTGGGTTCATAATTCTACCTGAAAAAATCAATCAATCAATCAATCAGTGGGAGAAAAATATTGGCCTCAGGGCTTGTGTGCCACTCCTTACTCCTGTGTGTGCCATCTCTCACTCAGTGGGCCATAGAAAGCCTATTAATTTTTTTGCTTGATTTGGGTTCTAAATTCTACCTGAAAAAATCATTAAATCAATCAGTGGGAGATTAATATTGGCCTTTGGGCTTGTGTGCCAGTCCTAAGCGTGCCATCTCTCTCTCTCTCAGATAGTGGGCCATAGAAAGCCTATTTTTTTATTATTTTATTGGGTTTATAAATTTTCCCTGGAAAAAAAAAAAAAGTGGGAGATTAATATTGGCCTCTGGGCTTGTGTGCCAGTCCTGAGCGTGCCATCTCTCTCACAAATAGTGGGCCATAGAAAGCCTATTTATTTTTTTGGTTGATTTGGGTTCATAATTCTACCTGAAAAAATCAATCAATCAGTGGGAGATTAATATTGGCCTTTGGGCTTGTGTGCCAGTCCTAAGCGTGCCATCTCTCTCTCTCAGATAGTGGGCCATAGAAAGCCTATTTATTATTATTTTTTTATTGGGTTTATAAATTTTCCCTGGAAAAAAAAAATGGGAGATTAATATTGGCCTCTGGGCTTGTGTGCCAGTCCTGAGCGTGCCATCTCTCTCACAAATAGTGGGCCATAGAAAGCCTATTTATTTTTTTGGTTGATTTGGGTTCATAATTCTACCTGAAAAAATCAATCAATCAGTGGGAGATTAATATTGGCCTTTGGGCTTGTGTGCCAGTCCTAAGCGTGCCATCTCTCTCTCTCAGATAGTGGGCCATAGAAAGCCTATTTATTATTATTTTTTTATTGGGTTTATAAATTTTCCCTGGAAAAAAAAAATGGGAGATTAATATTGGCCTCTGGGCTTGTGTGCCAGTCCTGAGCGTGCCATCTCTCTCACAAATAGTGGGCCATAGAAAGCCTATTTATTTTTTTGCTTGATTTGGGTTCCAAAATCTACCAAAAAAAATCACTAAATCAATCAGTGGGAGATTAATATTGGCCTCTGGGCTTGTGTGCCACTCCTGACTCCTGTGAGCGTCATCTGTCACTCAGTGGGCCCTAGAAAGCCTATTTTTTGTTTTATTTGTTTTCTAAATTCTCCCTGAAAAAAATCATCTTATTTTCTTTGGTTTCTAAATTATTCCTGAAAAAAATCATTTTTTTTGTATTTTTTTTTCTCTAAAGTCTCCCTGAAAAAAAAAAAAAAAAATCTGTGGGAGATTCATATTGCCCCTTCTGCTTGTGTGCCAGTCTTGACTCCTGGGTGTGCCATCTCTCTCTCTCTCCCCAATTGTGGGCCATAGAAAGCCTATTTATTTTTTTGCTTGATTTGGGTTCCAAAATCTACCAAAAAAAATCACTAAATCAATCAGTGGGAGATTAATATTGGCCTCTGGGCTTGTGTGCCACTCCTGACTCCTGTGAGCGTCATCTGTCACTCAGTGGGCCCTAGAAAGCCTATTTTTTGTTTTATTTGTTTTCTAAATTCTCCCTGAAAAAAATCATCTTATTTTCTTTGGTTTCTAAATTATTCCTGAAAAAAATCATTTTTTTTGTATTTTTTTTTCTCTAAAGTCTCCCTGAAAAAAAAAAAAAAAAATCTGTGGGAGATTCATATTGCCCCTTCTGCTTGTGTGCCAGTCTTGACTCCTGGGTGTGCCATCTCTCTCTCTCTCCCCAATTGTGGGCCATAGAAAGCCTATTTATTTTTTTGCTTGATTTGGGTTCCAAAATCTACCAAAAAAAATCACTAAATCAATCAGTGGGAGATTAATATTGGCCTCTGGGCTTGTGTGCCACTCCTGACTCCTGTGAGCGTCATCTGTCACTCAGTGGGCCCTAGAAAGCCTATTTTTTGTTTTATTTGTTTTCTAAATTCTCCCTGAAAAAAATCATCTTATTTTCTTTGGTTTCTAAATTATTCCTGAAAAAAATCATTTTTTTTGTATTTTTTTTTCTCTAAAGTCTCCCTGAAAAAAAAAAAAAAAAAATCTGTGGGAGATTCATATTGCCCCTTCTGCTTGTGTGCCAGTCTTGACTCCTGGGTGTGCCATCTCTCTCTCTCTCCCCAATTGTGGGCCATAGAAAGCCTATTTATTTTTTTGCTTGATTTGGGTTCCAAAATCTACCAAAAAAAATCACTAAATCAATCAGTGGGAGATTAATATTGGCCTCTGGGCTTGTGTGCCACTCCTGACTCCTGTGAGCGTCATCTGTCACTCAGTGGGCCCTAGAAAGCCTATTTTTTGTTTTATTTGTTTTCTAAATTCTCCCTGAAAAAAATCATCTTATTTTCTTTGGTTTCTAAATTATTCCTGAAAAAAATCATTTTTTTTGTATTTTTTTTTCTCTAAAGTCTCCCTGAAAAAAAAAAAAAAAAATCTGTGGGAGATTCATATTGCCCCTTCTGCTTGTGTGCCAGTCTTGACTCCTGGGTGTGCCATCTCTCTCTCTCTCCCCAATTGTGGGCCATAGAAAGCCTATTAATTTTTTTGCTTGATTTGGGTTCCAAAATCTACCAAAAATAATCACTAAATCAATCAGTGGGAGATTAATATTGGCCTCTGGGCTTGTCTGCCACTCCTGACTCCTGTGTGCGTCATCTGTCACTCAGTGGGCCCTAGAAAGCCTATTTTTTGTTTTATTTGTTTTCTAAATTCTCCCTGAAAAAAATCATCTTATTTTCTTTGGTTTCTAAATTATTCCTGAAAAAAATCATTTTTTTTGTATTTTTTTTTCTCTAAAGTCTCCCTGAAAAAAAAAAAAAAAAATCTGTGGGAGATTCATATTGCCCCTTCTGCTTGTGTGCCAGTCTTGACTCCTGGGTGTGCCATCTCTCTCTCTCTCCCCAATTGTGGGCCATAGAAAGCCTATTAATTTTTTTGCTTGATTTGGGTTCCAAAATCTACCAAAAAAAATCACTAAATCAATCAGTGGGAGATTAATATTGGCCTCTGGGCTTGTGTGCCACTCCTGACTCCTGTGTGCGTCATCTGTCACTCAGTGGGCCCTAGAAAGCCTATTTTTTGTTTTATTTGTTTTCTAAATTCTCCCTGAAACAATCATTTTATTTTCTTTGGTTTCTAAATTATTCCTGAAAAAAATCATTTTTTTTGTATTTTTTTTTCTCTCAAATCTCCCTGAAAAAAAAAAAAAAAAAAATATCTGTGGGAGATTCATATTGCCCCTTCTGCTTGTGTGCCAGTCTTGACTCCTGGGTGTGCCATCTCTCTCTCTCTCCCCAATTGTGGGCCATAGAAAGCCTAATAATTTTTTTGCTTGATTTGGGTTCCAAAATCTACCAAAAAAAATCACTAAATCAATCAGTGGGAGATTAATATTGGCCTCTGGGCTTGTGTGCCACTCCTGACTCCTGTGTGCGTCATCTGTCACTCAGTGGGCCCTAGAAAGCCTATTTTTTGTTTTATTTGTTTTCTAAATTCTCCCTGAAACAATCATTTTATTTTCTTTGGTTTCTAAATTATTCCTGAAAAAAATCATTTTTTTTGTATTTTTTTTTCTCTCAAGTCTCCCTGAAAAAAAAAAAAAAAAAAAAATCTGTGGGAGATTCATATTGCCCCTTCTGCTTGTGTGCCAGTCTTGACTCCTGGGTGTGCCATCTCTCTCTCTCTCCCCAATTGTGGGCCATAGAAAGCCTATTAATTTTTTTGCTTGATTTGGGTTCCAAAATCTACCAAAAAAAATAACTAAATCAATCGGTGGGAGATTAATATTGGCCTCTGGGCTTGTGTGCCAGTCCTGTGTGCGTCCTCTCTCACTCAGTGGGCCCTACAAAGCCTTTTTTTTTTCCCTAAATTCTCCCTGAAACAATCATTTCATTTTATTTGTTTTATAAATTCTTCTGTAAAAAATAATTTTTTTTTAATTTTTTTTTTTTCTGAAGTCTCCCTTTTAAAAAAAACAAACACAAATCAGTGGGAGATTAATATTTACATTTGCGCTTCAGTGACAGTCCTGCGTGTGTGGCATCTCTCTCATTTGTTGCCACCAACAACAGAGTGTGTAACATTGTGGCTGATTTTCGTTGTGGTCTCACCCACCTGTAAAGGGGTAGCTAAATCATACTGAAGTTATAGCTCACCGTGTAAGTTGTGTGACAGCAACAAATACCGTTCGTTTGGTAACGTTTTTAAAACAATGAGGAAGTCTGGTGGAAGAGGTCGTGGCCGGGGGCGTTCATTGTCAGCTGGTAATGAGGGTAGTGGTAGTGGTGGAGCATCAGGTGGTCGTGGGAAAAAAAATATTGCACCTAAGTCTGGAGCTGTGGAGCCAGGTTCGTCGTCTGGCTACACAAGGCCTCGAACCCTCCCTTTTCTGGGAGTAGGAAAACCGCTTTTAAAGCCGGAGCAGCAAGAGCAAGTTTTGGCTTATCTTGCTGACTCAGCCTCTAGCTCTTTTGCCTCCTCTCGTGAAACTGGTAAAAGTAAAAGCAGCGCGTCGTTAGTGGATGTTCACGGTCAGGGACAAGTCGCTTCCTTGTCCTCTTCAGCAAAAACAACAACAGAGAAGAATGCAGCAGGCGACACAACGGGTTACTCCATGGAGCTCTTTACACATACCGTCCCTGGCTTAGAAAGTGAAGCAGTTAACAGTCCATGCCCATTACAAGTTGAATCTGACATGGAGTGCACTGATGCACAGCCACAGCCAGACTACTATGCTGGTCCTTTGACTCAGACCACAACATTGCCCTCGCAGGGTGCTGATCAAGAATCAGACCCTGATGAGACTATGTTGCCCCATCACGAACGCTATACCACCGACCGACACGGTGACACAGACGAAGTTGCACACGAGCTACAAGAAGAGGTAATAGATGACCCAGTTCTTGACCCCGATTGGCAGCCATTGGGGGAACAGGGTGCAGGCGGCAGCAGTTCTGAAGCGGAGGAGGAGGGGCCGCAGCAGGCATCAACATCGCAACAGGTTCCATCTGCCGGGCCCGTATCTTGGCCAAAACGCGTGGCAAAGTCAAAACCTGTTGGAGGACAGCGTGGCCATCCGGTTAAAGCTCAGTCTGCAATGCCTGAAAAGGTATCCGATGCTAGAAAGAGTGCAGTCTGGCATTTTTTTAAACAACATCCAATTGATCAGCACAAAGTAATCTGTCAAAAATGTTCAACTACCTTAAGCAGAGGACAGAATCTGAAAAGTCTCAATACAAGTTGCATGCATAGACATTTAACCACCATGCATTTGCAAGCTTGGACTAACTACCAAACGTCCCTTAAGGTTGTAGCACCCTCGGCCAATGAAGCTACTCATCAACGCAACATCCCTTCCGGCAGTGTAGGGCCACCATTTTCTGCACCACCTGCAGTATCTGTGCAGGTTTCTTTGCCAGGCCAAAGCAGTCAGGGTCAGGGAATCTCCAGTTTCGTAGAAGGAAACACTGCATCTAGGGCACCGGCGGCAACAATACCATCTCCCACCGTCTCTCAGTCTGTCATGTCCACCGGCACCCCCGCTAGTTCCACGATCTCCAGCTCTCCAGTCCAGCTCACCCTACATGAGACTATGGTTAGAAAAAGGAAGTACTTAGCCTCGCATCCGCGTACACAGGGTTTGAACGCCCACATAGCTAGACTAATCTCGTTAGAGATGATGCCCTACCGGTTAGTTGAAAGCGAAGCTTTCAAAGACCTGATGGACTATGCTGTACCACGCTACGAGCTACCCAGTCGACACTTTTTTTCCAGAAAAGCCATCCCAGCCCTCCACCAGCATGTTAAAGAGCGCATCGTCCATGCACTCAGGCAATCTGTGAGCACAAAGGTGCACCTGACAACAGATGCATGGACCAGTAGGCATGGCCAGGGACGTTACGTGTCCATCACGGCACACTGGGTAAATGTGGTGGATTCAGGGTCCACAGGGGACAGCAAGTTTGGGACAGTTCTGCCTAGCCCACGGTCTAGGAAACAGTTGGCTGTAGCCGTTCGCACCCCCTCCTCCTCCTCCTCCTCCTCGTCCTCCTGCAGAAGCGAGAGCTCGTCCACAGACCGCAGTCGCACAACCACTCCATCCGCAGCTGCCACTGTTGCACACCAGGTCTCCCATTATGGGGCAGCTACTGGCAAACGTCAGCAGGCTGTATTGGCTATGAAGTGTTTGGGCGACAACAGACACACCGCGGAAGTTCTGTCCGAGTTCTTGCAGCAAGAAACGCAGTCGTGGCTGGGCACTGTAGATCTTGAGGCAGGCAAGGTAGTGAGTGATAACGGAAGGAATTTCATGGCTGCCATCTCCCTTTCCCAACTGAAACACATTCCTTGCCTGGCTCACACCTTAAACCTGGTGGTGCAGTGCTTCCTGAAAAGTTATCCGGGGTTATCCGACCTGCTCCTCAAAGTGCGTGGACTTTGCGCACATATCCGCCGTTCGCCTGTACACTCCAGCCGTATGCAGACCTATCAGCGTTCTTTGAACCTTCCCCAGCATCGCCTAATCATAGACGTTGTTACAAGGTGGAACTCAACACTGCACATGCTTCAGAGACTGTGCGAACAGAGGCGGGCTGTTATGTTTTTGTGGGAGGATACACATACACGGGCAGGCAGTAGGATGGCAGACATGGAGTTGTCAGGTGTGCAGTGGTCGAAGATTAAAGACATGTGTCAAGTTCTTCAGTGTTTTGAGGAATGCACACGGCTGGTTAGTGCAGACAACGCCATAATAAGCATGAGCATCCCCCTAATGTGTCTGCTGATGCAAAGTTTGACGCACATAAAGGATCAGGCGTCTGCACCAGAGGAAGAGGAAAGACTTGATGACAGTCAGCCATTGTCTGGTCAGGGCAGTGTACAGGACGAGGTAGCGGGCGAAGAGGAGGTGGAGGATGAGGAGGATGATGGGGATGAGTATATTTTTAATGAGGAAGCTTTCCCGGGGTCATTGGAAATTGGTGGCGTGGCAAGGGCGGGTTCTGGTTTTTTGAGGGACACAAGTGACGTAGATTTGCCAGCAACTGCCCCTCAACCAAGCACAACCGCAGATTTGACAACTGGAACTTTGGCCCACATGGCGGATTATGCCTTGCGTATCCTCAAAAGGGACACACGCATTACAAAAATGATGAACGATGACGATTACTGGTTGGCCTGCCTCCTTGATCCTCGCTATAAAGGCAAATTGCAAAATATTATGCCACATGAGAACTTGGAACTAATATTAGCAACAAAACAATCAACTCTTGTTGACCGTTTGCTTCTGGCATTCCCTGCACACAGCGCCCGTGATTGTTCTCACATGAGCTCCAGGGACCAGCAGACCAGAGGTGTTAGAGGGGCAGAAATCAGAAGTGGCGTTGGCCAGAGGGGTTTTCTGACCAGGTTGTGGAGTGATTTTGCTATGACCGCAGACAGGACAGGTACTGCAGCATCAATTCAAAGTGACAGGAGACAACATTTGTCCAGTATGGTTACAAACTATTTTTCATCCCTTATCAACGTTCTCCCTCAACCGTCATTCCCATTTGATTACTGGGCATCCAAATTAGACACCTGGCCAGAATTGGCAGAATATGCATTGCAGGAGCTTGCTTGCCCGGCAGCTAGTGTCCTATCAGAAAGAGTATTCAGTGCTGCAGGTTCAATACTAACTGAAAAAAGGACTCGTCTGGCTACCCAAAATGTAGATGATCTAACCTTCATTAAAATGAACCACAACTGGATTTCGAAATCTTTTGCCCCACCTTGCCCGGCTGACACCTAACTTTCCTATGAAAAGGTCTTGCCTGTGGACTCTTCTGAATGACTTTTCCAATCTCGTAATTTTCTGCACCTGATTGTCCAGCATACGACATGTTTACTCCTAACAAAATGGCCAAACTCCCCACACGGGGCCGTGGTATCGCCACTTTGCGCCAGCACCCGTGAGAGTGCTGTTTGTCTGAAGAGGTGGGTGTGCCCGCTTTTGGTCGACGGCACTGCCACTGGGTCCCTCATAGTACAATAAAGTGTCTCTGGCGGTGGTGGTGCGCACCCAACGTCAGACACACCATTGTAATATGAAGGGCCCTGGGCCTGTACCGCCGGCCACAAGACAGTTCCCCCCCCAGCTAAAACAGTGCTCTACCACTAGCAAAATTATCTCTCACAGCTTCACCAATGTTTAGTCTATGCGCTGACATCCTTCAATGCCTGGCACTGACAATACCATTGTTTTGACATTTTTGTTATGTTAGGCCTTCGAAGCCTGTCTGCGGTCCGTTCTTTCTACAACTACTACACTGACCAGGCCACTGCTGGCCGTGTTCCCCTGGAACCAATTTAAACTTGCCTACAGCCAGCCCAATTTTGTAATGTTAGGCCTTCTTAGCCTGTCTGCCGTCACTCCTTCCACTAGACTTCCACTGACCAGACCACTGTTGCCCATGTACCCCTGGAACCAATTTTAAATTGCCAACAGCCAAATGTTATTATGTTAGGCCTTTGATGCCTGTCTGCCGTCACTCCTTCCACTAGACTTCCACTGACCAGACCACTGTTGCCCGTGTACCCCTGGAACCAATCTTAAATTGCCAACAGCCCAATGTTATGATGTTAGGCCTTTGATGCCTGTCTGCCGTCACTCCTTCCACTAGGCCTCCACTGACCTGTCTACTGCTGCCCGTGTTCCCATGGAACCAATTGTAAATTGCCTACAGCCAGCCCATTTTATTACGTTAGGCCTTCGAAGCCTGTCTGCGGTCCCTCCTTCCACTAGGCCTCCACTTACCTGTCTACTGCTGCCCGTGTTCCCCTGGAACCAATTTTAAATTGCCTACAGGCAGCCCAATTTATTATGTTAGGCCTTCGAAGCCTGTCTGCGGTCCCTCCTTCCACTAGGCCTCCACTGACCTGTCTACTGCTGCCCGTGTTCCCCTGGAACCAATTTTAAATTGCCTACAGCCAGCCCATTTTATTATGTTAGGCCTTCGAAGCCTGTCTGCGGTCCCTCCTTCCACTAGGCCTCCACTTACCTGTCTACTGCTGCCCGTGTTCCCCTGGAACCAATTTTAAATTGCCTACAGGCAGCCCAATTTATTATGTTAGGGCTTCGAAGCCTGTCTGCGGTCCCTCCTTCCACTAGGCCTCCACTGACTTGTCTACTGCTGCCCGTGTTCCCCTGGAACCAATTTTAAACTGCCTACAGGCAGCCCAATTTATTATGTTAGGGCTTCGAAGCCTGTCTGCGGTCCCTCCTTCCACTAGGCCTCCACTGACCTGTCTACTGCTGCCCGTGTACCCCTTGAACCAGCATCATAAAATAAAAAAAAAAGTATTTTGCTTATAAAAAAGAAAATACTGGTGAGATATCAAATGCAGACATTTTAACATTAAAAACAAACACACAACTAAAATCTGGTACAGTACTAAAAATGGCCACCAGCTACAATTACTTTCTCCTGCAAGTAGTTAACTGAAAGGTTTTTTAAATTGAAAACACAGATATGGCATCCACCGAGTGTTGTCCTGTCGCGTCTTCTTTATATTATTGCCGAGAAGATGCAAAACAATGAAAATAATAAAATCATTAATTACCAAAATAATAGAGAAAGTCAACACCACATTGCAAATAAACATTCATTCCAAATAAAGAAGCAGGGCGCGTCCGAGGGTGAGTATATACCTAATAAGAATATAATCACCCTCGGACGCGCAATGCTTATTTCCAACAGCCTTCCTTCCTAAGAATCAGCCCTTCCGTGGTGTAGAGAGACGTTGTGTTACACTCCAAGGTGTTCCCCAGGTTGCCTTTCCTGAGCTTCGATCTTCCGGCTCTCGTTTAGTAGTTCTTGGAAACTACACTGCATTAGGCCTTCAAATTGGGTATGGGGTGTAGAGAGAGGGTGTGTTACACTCCAAGGTGTTCCCCAGGTTGCCTTTCCTGAGCTTCGATCTTCCGACTCTCGTTTAGTAGTTGTTGGAAACTACGCTGCATTAGGCCTTCAAATTGGGTATGGGGTGTAGAGAGAGGGTGTGTTACACTCCAAGGTGTTCCCCAGGTTGCCTTTCCTGAGCTTCGATCTTCCGGCTCTCGTTTAGTAGTTCTTGGAAACTACACTGCATTAGGCCTTCAAATTGGGTATTGGGTGTAGAGAGAGGGTGTGTTACACTCCAAGGTGTTCCCCAGGTTGCCTTTCCTGAGCTTCGATCTTCATGCTCTCGTTTAGTAGTTGTCGGAAACTACGCTGCATTAGGCCTACAAATTGGGTATGGGGTGTAGAGAGAGGGTTTGTTACACTCCAAGGTGTTCCCCAGGTTGCCTTTCCTGAGCTTCGATCTTCCGGCTCTCGTTTAGTAGTTGTTGGAAACTACGCTGCATTAGGCCTTCAAATTGGGTATGGGGTGTAGAGAGAGGGTGTGTTACACTCCAAGGTGTTCCCCAGGTTGCCTTTCCTGAGCTTCGATCTTCCGGCTCTCGTTTAGTAGTTCTTGGAAACTACACTGCATTAGGCCTTCAAATTGGGTATGGAGTGTAGAGAGAGGGTGTGTTACACTCCAAGGTGTTCCCCAGGTTGCCTTTCCTGAGCTTCGATCTTCATGCTCTCGTTTAGTAGTTGTCGGAAACTACGCTGCATTAGGCCTACAAATTGGGTATGGGGTGTAGAGAGAGGGTTTGTTACACTCCAAGGTGTTCCCCAGGTTGCCTTTCCTGAGCTTCGATCTTCCGGCTCTCGTTTAGTAGTTGTTGGAAACTACGCTGCATTAGGCCTTCAAATTGGGTATGGGGTGTAGAGAGAGGGTGTGTTACACTCCAAGGTGTTCCCCAGGTTGCCTTTCCTGAGCTTCGATCTTCCGGCTCTCGTTTAGTAGTTCTTGGAAACTACACTGCATTAGGCCTTCAAATTGGGTATGGGGTGTAGAGAGAGGGTGTGTTACACTCCAAGGTGTTCCCCAGGTTGCCTTTCCTGAGCTTCGATATTCCGGCTCTCGTTTAGTCGTTGTTGGAAACTACACTGCATTAGGCCTACAAATTTGGTATGGGGGAAACATTGGCGCATCTGCGGTCCCTCCTTCCTCTAGGCCTCCACTGACCTGTCTACTGCTGCCCGTGTTCCCCTGGAACCAATTTTAAATTGCCTACAGGCAGCCCAATTTATTATGTTAGGGCTTCGAAGCCTGTCTGCGGTCCCTCCTTCCACTAGGCCTCCACTGACCTGTCTACTGCTGCCCGTGTACCCCTTGAACCAACATCATAAAATAAAAAAATAAGTATTTTGCTTATAAAAAAGAAAATACTGGTGAGATATCAAATGCAGACATTTTAACATTAAAAACAAACACACAACTAAAATCTGGTACAGTACTAAAAATGGCCACCAGCTACAATTACTTTCTCCTGCAAGTAGTTAACTGAAAGGTTTTTTAAATTGAAAACACAGATATGGCATCCACCGAGTGTTGTCCTGTCGCGTCTTCTTTATATTATTGCCGAGAAGATGCAAAACAATGAAAATAATAAAATCATTAATTACCAAAATAATAGAGAAAGCCAACACCACATTGCAAATAAACATTCATTCCAAATAAAGAAGCAGGGCGCGTCCGAGGGTGAGTATATACCTAATAAGAATATAATCACCCTTGGACGCGCAATGCTTATTTCCAACAGCCTTCCTTCCTAAGAATCAGCCCTTCCGTGGTGTAGAGAGACGTTGTGTTACACTCCAAGGTGTTCCCCAGGTTGCCTTTCCTGAGCTTCGATCTTCCGGCTCTCATTTAGTAGTTCTTGGAAACTACACTGCATTAGGCCTACAAATAGGGTATGGGGTGTACAGAGAGGGTTTGTTACACTCCAAGGTGTTCCCCAGGTTGCCTTTCTTGAGCTTCGATCTTCCGGCTCTCGTTTAGTAGTTGTTGGAAACTACGCTGCATTAGGCCTTCAAATTGGGTATGGGGTGTAGAGAGAGGGTGTGTTACACTCCAAGGTGTTCCCCAGGTTGCCTTTCCTGAGCTTCGATCTTCATGCTCTCGTTTAGTAGTTGTCGGAAACTACGCTGCATTAGGCCTACAAATTGGGTATGGGGTGTAGAGAGAGGGTTTGTTATACTCCAAGGTGTTCCCCAGGTTGCCTTTCCTGAGCTTCGATCTTCCGGCTCTCGTTTAGTAGTTGTTGGAAACTACGCTGCATTAGGCCTTCAAATTGGGTATGGGGTGTAGAGAGAGGGTGTGTTACACTCCAAGGTGTTCCCCAGGTTGCCTTTCCTGAGCTTCGATCTTCATGCTCTCGTTTAGTAGTTGTCGGAAACTACGCTGCATTAGGCCTACAAATTGGGTATGGGGTGTAGAGAGAGGGTGTGTTACACTCCAAGGTGTTCCCCAGGTTGCCTTTCCTGAGCTTCGATCTTCCGGCTCTCGTTTAGTAGTTCTTGGAAACTACACTGCATTAGGCCTTCAAATTGGGTATGGGGTGTAGAGAGAGGGTGTGTTACACTCCAAGGTGTTCCCCAGGTTGCCTTTCCTGAGCTTCGATCTTCCGGCTCTCGTTTAGTAGTTCTTGGAAACTACACTGCATTAGGCCTACAAATTGGGTATGGGGTGGAGAGAGATGGTGTGTTACACTCCAAGGTGTTCCCCAGGTTTCCTTGCCATTGCTTCGGTCTTCCGACTCTCGTTTAGTAGTTGTAGAAAAGTACACTGCATTAGGCCTACAAAATGGGTATGGGGTGGAGAGAGATGGTGTGTTACACTCCAAGGTGTTCCCCAGGTTGCCTTTCCTGAGCTTCTATCTTCAGGCTCTCATTAAATTGTGGTTAAATGGAACAACTGCATTTGGCGTACTAGTTGGTTTGGGGCCTACTATCGGTGTCTGCCACTCCTTGCTGTTCTCCTGGTTTCCTGTCCTGAAATTCCATTTTCAGGCTCTCGTTAAGTAGTTGTTAATGTTAGACTGCATTTGGCCTACTAGTTGGGTTGGGGCCTACTATCGGTGTCTGCCACTCCTTGCTGTTCTCCTCCACTGAACAAAGCTGTGCCGCCTGTTTACTACGGTTGCCAATTTTGAACTGCATTTCGACTACTTACTGATTTGGCCCTAGTCTCTGTGTCAGCCTCTCATTCCAGTTGTCCTCCACTGCAATGCCCCCTGGTTATTCCTGTGTTACCAATTTTGAACTGCATTTAGCCCACTTTATTCTTTGGGCCTATATCTGTGTTTCCACTTCATCGTGCCCATTGCCCAGCCAGTGATAGATGAGTCTGCTGGTACATTGACCCATAACGCAACATTCCCCGTGCATGCTACACAACAACATTGTGACCCTGCTGAAAGTCAGGTTGCTCTTCCCGCATACCATACCACCTTACACGGGGACAAAGAGGAAGGTGCAGATGAAAGTGCAGGTTCCTTCATCAGGTGGGGGGAGGAATACTAGTTGGCGACGTCACTGGCACAGGGCCTCTCATAGTACGCAAAAGTGTTGCTGCCGGTGGGAGGCGCCCCCGCCGTGCAAACACACCGCTGTACTTTGAGGGGCCCTGTGCCAGTGCCAATGCCAACAAGTGGGCCCCCCTGCTTGCTCAGGTTCACAGCAGTTGCAAAGTTGAAATACTTACCTCTCCCTGCTCCACTGCCGTGACGTGGTCCAGATTTCCTGGGCCCACTAATTACTTGAACCAGCCCTACCCCACACAACTTTAGCCAAATGACCCCCAATTTCAAATGCCTTCCAATTATTATAAGGTAAATTACGCTTGACAAGCTTCATTAAGAAGAATGGATGGTTTTGACATTAAAATGGGCACTCTAGGTGTTTTCCTGGCCCCCACTCACTGCCGACTATGCTGCCCCATTGACTTGCATTGGGTTTCGTGTTTCGGTCGATCCCGACTTTTCGCCATAATCGGCCGATTTCACTCGACCCGACTTTTGAGATAGTCGGGTTTCGCGAAACCCGGCTCGACTCTAAAAAGGTCAAGGTCGCTCAACTCTAGCAGTCACTATTCTACTGTCACATAATATCTTAGGGTATGTGCACACGTAGAATGGTCCACTGCAGATTTTTCCGCAGTGGATTTGATAAATCCGCAGGGCAAAACCGCTGCGGTTTTTCCTGCGGATTTATCACATTTTCTATTGCGGATTCCGCTGCGGTTTTACATCTGCAGTTTTCTATTGGAGCAGGTGTAAAAACGCTGCGGATTCCGCACAAAGAATTGACATGCTGCGGAAAATAAAATGCTGCGTTTCCGCGTGTTTTTTTTCCGCAGCATGGGCACAGTGTTTTTTGTTTCCCATAGGTTTATGGAGCGCCCCCAGACACAGGGCCACAAGTTCTCGGTACCGGGCCTCTCTGGTTCGGTTCTGATGCTGTCACGGTGGCTAGATCCGGTCCGCGGCCCTGCTAAGGGGCGTCCAATAAAGGTGGTACAGTCTATCAGGGATTCGTGACGCCACCTGTGGTGTTCGGTCAGGGTGACCGACGCTGCTGTGGGGTCCGCTGGGGTGATGGAATGGCAGCCGGATGGTGTACCATCCCACAGGTGAAGTGTGTCCCCAGGGCTTCCCAAAAAGGTGGATGGTGATGGTGTGAGGTGCAGTCAATAACGAGGACACAAAGTTGCAGTCTCTTTACCTCTTTACTGAAGACTTCAGGATCC